>NW_008824359.1:9659187-9662673 GCF_000699105.1 Pygoscelis adeliae | reverse complement strand
CAGCAGCAGTGCGCGCTGCTTCTGGAGGAGAAGAACAAGCTCATCGGTGCCCTGCAGCAGGTAGCGTGGGGAGCAGGCAGGGACAACCAGGAAGGACTTCAGGGGGGCTTCAGGCTCTGGAGGATGCTGTTCTAAAGCAACGGTCATGGCTCTTCAGTCATCCCTCTGTCTGGATCTTCAATTTACCAGTACGTTGCAGAGATCCACGTAGTGTCAGTTAGTCCGGGTCAAAACTGTGCCAGGAGCTGCAGTGCCAGTGTCCCAGTGTGGACGGTGAGATGGGGTGCCCCGGCACTGTTCAGTGTAAGAGGGCAGACACACAGGGCACCGGTAGCAGTAAGACAAACTGGCAGGTCCCAGACTGCACAGTAAAAAAAAGGCAAATGAGCAGAGGGGGGGAGTGTTTTTGTAGATGGCAGAAAGCCTTCCCCACAGCAGGTTCCCTGGCCCCCAGAGAAGGAGTGGTGTGTCTGCAGGCATGTCACCTCCCACTCCATCTCCCCTGGACCTTTTGGCAGCGATGATCTGTCTCTCCTCCCATCTTCCCTCCTACCTACTTCTTGCCTTTCTGGCTCTTTGCTCTGGCTCTTTGGAATCGTCACCTCTTCTCCTTTGGAAAAGGCAGCATCTGGGTCTTACCCTCTCAGTTAGCCCCTGAGGATTCCTGGTCAAATACTTCTCTCTGATTTCAGCATCTGCTCTCCTCCTCCAGGAGCTGAAAAACAAAGACGAGCAATACGTGCAGGCCATTAAGAAGCAGTCGGATGATATCCACCTGCTTTTGGAGAGAATGGAGGAACAGATCAGGATCATGCTGAAAACTTACCGCCACAAACTCCTGCAGATTGAGGTAACCAGTTCACACGGTGGAGGAAGAGTCCCATGAGAAAACCTGCAGCCACTTGCTTCTCCATAGCTGTGGCAAAAAGGCCTCAGGCTCGTTGCACTGGCTGGGTTGACTACTGTCCAGAGCAGCAGGGCTGACGTCTCGGTGAACGAGGCTGAAATCTGGCCAAGCAAGAGCACTGGATGGTGCTGAGTGCTGAGGGGCTGGTTTGTACCACGCTGTGAATGACTGTGCTTCAGTGCAGAGCAACTCAGTAGCATGTGAAAGCTGTTGCTGTTTGACGGCTGATTATTCGTCTCTCTAAAAGCCCGAAGGGACCACTGTGGCTCTTTAGCCTTGCCTTCTGCAGAGCACAAAGTCCCACCTCGCGGCTCAAACCTGCGTTTGGTGCTGAGTGAGGGCATCTCTCCCCGTTTAATGTCTTGTTAGGTGGAATCAGGTGGCCGTCTGCCCAAGCTCCGCTGCTAATCATCCAGCAACGATTTCCAGTTAACTCACAGAGCTACCCACCACCAAGAGCATCCCTCCCGGCTTTGGGTGGCTGATAGCAGCAGTCCCCGTGGGGTCCCAGCGTGAGGTCCCTGCCAGCAGGGCCTGGGTGTGGAGAGGGGAGATCAGGCCAGTGTGTGTTCATCGGACAGTGGCACCATTCCGCAGCCAATCCTCTCCTGGAGGCTGCTGGCCTGGACTAGTGTAAGGCTGGTAAAGAGAGGTGCCAACGTGATGGTGAAGGGCTCTGTCTCCTTCACAGAAAGCTTTTGAGCTCGAACGGCGAGAGCTGCTGGACAACAACAGGAAGAAGTGGGAGGAAGCCATCCAAGCCCACAATGCACGGGAGGTAGGGTCCACGTGAAATTTAGAATCATAGAACCATAGAATCATGTAGGTTGGAAAAGACCCTTAAGGTCATCGAGTCCAGCCGTTAACCTAACACTGCCAAGTCCACCACTAAACCATGTCCCTACATGCCACGTCTACACGTCTTTTAAACACCTCCAGGGATGGTGACTCCACCACTTCCCTGGGCAGCCTGGTCCAATGCCTGACAGCCCTTTCGGTGAAGAAATATTTCCTAATACCCAACCTAAACCTCCCCTGGCACAACTTGAGGCCATTTCCTCTCGTCCTGTTGCTTGTTCCTTGGGAGAAGAGACCGACCCCCACCTCACTACAGCCTCCTTTCAGGTAGTTGTAGAGAGCGATGAGGTCTCCCCCCAGCCTCCTTTTCTCCAGGCTGAACAACCCCAGTTCCCTCAGCCGCTCCTCATCAGACTTGTTCTCCAGACCCCTCACCAGCCTCGTTGCCCTTCTCTGGACACGCTCCAGCACCTCAGTGTCTTTCTTGTAGTGAGGGGCCAAAGGCTGCCAGGACCAGTGCTGCTCTCTCCATTGGGCTGCCTTGAAAGACACGCGTGCACGGAGACAGCTGGTTCCTCAGGAGTGTGGGGGGTAAAGGGGCAGTTTTTCAGGCGGCTCTGCAGGGGAATTATACATGTATGACCTTGCTTTGGGCTAGCCAAAGGAGCTGTGATCGCGGGAGGAAGCTGTCACCATTGATAGATGGTTCTATCAATGACGTTCTCCCTTTGCCCGTAGCTGGAATACCTGCATGCCCGCATGAGGAAGGTGGAAGAGTTTGAGAAACAGCTGAATCAGCTGCGGGTGGAGGATGAGGAGGAGTATAACAGCATGAAGATCCAGCTGGAGAACGATGTGCAGGTAGAGAAAAGGCTGGCGTGTGCCATGTGGGGAGGCAGTGGGACAGATCTCCCTGGGCTTTTCTGTGTGTAGCTGGCTCCGTGGGGCAGCTAGACGGTATGAAAGCTGGAGCTGGTATCTGGTCATCTCAGCTCTTCAGCGTGCACAGTCCAGCCCCGTGTCAACAGGGTGATGGAGCTGTTGTTCTCTCCTCTCCATCGGTCCTACACCACAGTGTCCATCTGCCCTTGGCTCTCAGAGGTCTGTAGCACATGAACGGTAGCTCTAGGACGTATGAAGCACCTGGGAAGGTCGAGGGGTTTGCTACTTCTTGGCGTCATGATTGGTAGGAGGATCAAATAGTGTGAGCGTCCTGACACCAGGTCATTTCAGATCAGCTTGATTTCTTCCTTTGTCAGGGTCCTTGTCCTCGGAGGTGTGAGCTTTTTCCTCTGACATCTAGCCATAGACCCGTGATTTCTCTAATGCCCATGAAGTCCACTTGGTGTGAGAACTATCACGAGTTTGCCCTTACTCAGGTAGGAGGGCATGCAGTGGAAGAGCACAGCCCTGGCACACCGCTGGCTGAACAAGCACCAGGAGCTCTCACTGCAGATCCAGACCTCGTAGCCGTGGCTTCCCCGAGACACAGATGCCTTTTAATCCACTGCATTCTCTGCGAGCAGCGGTGTCGACAAGGCAGTGCATCTGTGAGTCTCTGCAATCCTGCCGGTCCCCTGGACGGCAGCCGCGGCGTTGCTCCTAAGGCTGTCAGGTTTGGCTTTGCCCAGCATCATTCAGCCTCCTCTGCTCAGCAGAGAGCCCTGCCGCCGCCGCCGCCACCTTCCCTGCTAGTCGTCGTGCGTTGCTTCCCGGGCTGCACGGTAGGAATGGGACACGTTGCGTTTGGACTTTAGGAAGGCCCATTGTTTGTCCCATGG
>NW_008824359.1:9657411-9659160 GCF_000699105.1 Pygoscelis adeliae | reverse complement strand
GGGCTAGGGCCGATGTCTAGAAGGTTTTGCACAACTTCAGGTGAAATATTACTGTTGCAAGGTCCCTGTCAGCCTGAAAGGGCACGTCCAGGGAGGGCAGTCCTGACTTTGCGGTTTGTTCGCCTTCGTATTGATAACCTGGAAGGTGACACAGAGTGTGTAACGTTTGCAGACGGCTCTGAGCCGCTTGGGGAGGGAGGCAGCAGCACGCTGGAGATCCAGGTTCACAGATGGCGATGTGGGGCTGTTGTGAAAATGCACCTGCTGCCTTTAGCTGTACTTGTGGGAGGGTTTATATGTAAGGCAGGGGAGGCCATGATGCCTCTCTACTTCATACCTACGTGTCGTTGTCCAGGTTTGGCAACGTGCTTGGGAACAGGGGAGAGAGTCTAGAAGAGACCAAGTAGACAAATGACCCCTAAGAAAAGGTTGAAAGGCTGGGGCTGCTTAGACCAGGGAAGAGACTTCTGTAGGGAGGTGATAAGTCTAGAAATACGCACAATTCTGTATGATGGAGGAGGAGAATGACTTCTTCTCTGTGTCCACTGTAGATGCAAGAAAAGATCACGGGGTTGAGTTTTGGTAGGGAAGATTTAAACTGGTGTTCAGATTTAGGGCTGAAATTTCAAGCTAGGAAAGCCTAGAAATGGCAATGGCTTGCTTGAAGGTTAGCTGGAGGGACTGTGCCCTTAGTTTGCTGCTCTTTGACGCAGGGTTTTAGGAACAGCTTAAATCAACTTCTGCTGGGGCTGATTTGGTGAAGTTGTTCTCCCTGTGGGGCAGAGGGATGAAGCAGATGTCCTCCTGGTTCCCTTTAGCACTGCAGTTGTGTAACTCTTTACAGCACAGACTTCACCCTTCCAGTTGAGGGGGAATAAGAAAAGAGAAGCTGGAAACACCTGTTTTCCTGGTTAACCTGTGATACCGTTGCCCTGAGGTATCTCTGAAACAGGAGCTTAGCCAAGACCTAAAGATGAAGTCTGTGCTTTGGGGGTTATTGAGTACTCCCCAGTTTCACTAGATGGGGAATCAGCATTTTAACTACGGGGTTTGGGCTGTGGCTTTCCTCCATCTGCTGTAAGGAGAAGGTCCCTTGGCCCTGCTGGGATTTACCTCCATCTTTTCTTCAGTCAAGCTTTGATCCTAGCCAGGTGGGACTGCTTCTGGGTGTCTTCCCAGGTTGTTTGTACACTCCCTGTTGCACGTAGGGCTACCCAGGAGAGATCTGAGCCCGCTAACCCGGGTACCAGTGTCTTCCCTGCTTCTAGCCTGCAGCTCGGGACTCTTTACCTGCCCCCAGAGATCCCCCTGGGCCGAGAGCAAGCCTGAGCCCCTGATGGAGACCCCGCTGGGTCTCTCTGCTGTGCGCATTGCTGTGCACAGCCGAGCCTGTAGCTGATGCTGCAATTAGGGGCCATGCAGCAGCTTAATTCCAATCCCTTCCTATGATGGAAGAAGTCTTTACGGGCCTCCCCAGTAAAGCGCTATATTATGAGATTTTTCAGCATCAGATTTCTGCCTCCTCTTGCACATGGAAGACATTTATATACGAATGAATGAAACCATGCCAGGCCCAGACACTGCCTCTCACCCATCCGTGCAGTCACGCTGCCTGCTCCTGGAGTTTCCATGCCGCTGTGCCCCCCTGAGCTCGCTTCCAAATGAGCTGTAGGGCTGGCAAGAGAGCAGCGGTCATCAGTAGGGTGTGATGCCTCCCAGCCCAGAGCAGCAGCCCCAGGAGACTCGGGC
>NW_008824359.1:9651659-9657338 GCF_000699105.1 Pygoscelis adeliae | reverse complement strand
TGCAGATGTCTCCTCCATGGCAGCTGCGGAGCAAAGGGGGAACTCGCTGCCTCTGTCCTGTCCCCCAGGCTATGCAGCGAGATGCTGCCGTCCCAAACGCGTCATTTGTTTGGTTTGTTCTGGTTTCCTTAAGACCCGGAGTTTGTGCGGTCACTCCTCCTGTGTGTCCCTTCCTCCAGCTCGCCAGGTAACTTCTGAGCCTCCTGGTTAATTCAGAGACATGCAATTCCTAGGACTGACACAAAAATCAGCAGCCAGGTTGAGGAGAGAGGCCCAGATTAGCGCCCCACTGAGTGAAAGTTGGGTACAGCTTCAGTCCGTTCTCCCTTCCCCAGACATGGCCCCGTAGCATGTACTTATGGACAACCAGCACCTCCATCACTTACCCATGAGCGATGCCACGTGGCCAGGGGTTAGCTGGGGAACTGTGCATGGGAAGACGGGGTTTGGAGATGCGGGATCAGTGGGGTCGAGGCTTCAGGGTGGCCTTTGCTCATGGCACGGCTTGTTTTTGTGTTTTCTGAAATGCCAGAACCTGGAGAGGCAGCTCCAGCAGATGAAAGCCGTCTATCAGCTGAACCAGGAGAAGCTGGAGTACAACCTTCAGGTGCTTAAGAAGCAGGACGAGGAGAACACCATCATCAGATCCCAGCAGAAGAGGAAGCTCAACCGGTAAAAATCCATCCCTGGAAGATGGGCTCTGCCTTACCTGCCATCGCCTCCCATATACCTTTTTTTGTGGAGCCCATCACCCAGCACAGGCCAGTGAGCTCTGTCCCAGCCCACCTCTGGGCAGGGGCAGGGGTTAGCCCAGGGCAGGGCCATCCCCAGAGCACTTTGAATAGGCTGGCCATGGCCACCCTGTGCCAGCTGCATCAGGGTCAGCCAGGCCTTGGCAATGAGTGGTCACTAGGAGATCAGCAGCCCCAAGTCCCAAAGCCTTCATACAAGCTGGGTATACCTGAAGGTGCCTCTTGGGGGATGCCCAGCTTTGCTGTCCCTCCCCAGGCTCCACAGCTTGCTCAATAACCTGAGAACAAAGCTGGCCAAACAAGAGAAGCAGTTCAGAGAGGAGAACCAGAGCCTGGCAGCCGACTGCGAGCGCATCACGGGGCAGTGCAAGGAGGTGCAGAGGAGGATGAGGTGGGGTGTGCGCGGGCATCCACCCCTGACGAGGCCTCGGAGCACCTAAGTGAGGTGCAGGGGGGAGCTGAGTCGCCGTTTCGGGGCACGGAGCCTCCTTGCATGGGCCATCTCCCTTCTGGACAGGCACTTTGCCGTCAGCGACGCTGAGAAGTTCACGGAGGTCTGGCTTCTGAACGAGGAGGAAGCCAAAGGGCTGATGCGGAAAGCCCTTGATGCAGATCGCATCATTCACACCCAGCAACTGGGGCTGCCCTGGGAAGAGCCTCGTCACTGGTTCCTGAACAACGTCGGCCCCCTCGGGCATTACAAGGCGAAGAGGATGGCGACCAAGCTGGCTGCGGAGGTCCTGACAGGTGGGATGCACAGTGCCCTTGTCACCCTTGCGGCACTGGGAGACCCTCACCCTCCTCCATGACAGCCCCTTCTGCCACTCCTGTCCTTGCCATTGCAAGGTGGGATCTTCCAGGGGTGGCATTGCGAGCCCAGGCAGGGGCTGTCCCCAGCCCTGAGCTGGCTCATGCCGAGGCAGCTTGGGGATCTTTGCGCTGTACTTTGCCCAGTGCTCCCAGTTCCAGACAAGCTGACCAAGAGCCAGCTCGTGTCCCGAGACCTTTGGGGGGCTTTCCAGGTCGCAGGGAGCACTTGTGATTTGCCTGGTGACTCCTGCAGTGCTGTGACTGGGGAGCACAGCCTGGGGAGCTCAGTCAAAGCACAAAAGCTTTTGCTCACCCTTCTTTCTCCATGCTTCAGAGAGCAGCTCTGGGGGACAGGAGGAGGAAGGGAGTGAGAAGAAGGAAGAAGTGGGTAGTGAAGAGGGAGGAAAAGGAAACACAGCCAAGGTTGAGGATAGAGTCACACCTCTGCGAAATATCTCCAAGAAGACTGCCAAGAGGATCCTGGAGCTCGTGAGCGACGAGTCGGTGCGTGACGATGTAGCACGTGCCTTGATCAGGGGGCAGGCGTGCTGTCCCCTGGTTGCTCCAGCTCGTAGTGGATCTCTTCCGAGCTCCACGGCTTGGGGTGAATGTTTCTGCAAGGCACTGCCTTGCTATGCCGAGCAGCCTGTTGTCAGAGAGCTGCCCCAGGGGCTGGGAGAGCATCTCCAGGTCTTTCCACTGTGTGTGGCACATACATGATGCTAATAAAAGCTATCGGCAGGCACAGCCCCGTTGCCCAAATCCACAGCTCCCCAGGCCAGAACAAGCACAGGCAAAGCTGCTGCATCTGATGCTCCAGGCCGTTCCCCGTCTCTGGGGACAGTCAGCAAGAGCTTCAGATCATGAGGTCCTTTTGGCGTCACCGTGCTGATAACTCTATCTTCCCTTGTCTGCCGGGTGGCTATTCCGGAGCCTCCTGGCCCTGCCAGCCTCCCGCTGCCCAGCCGCTGCCCACCCTCCCCGCTCGGCCTGCCATCGCAGGATGGCACGGCCATAGCATCATGGCATGGGCTGGCTTCTGGGCAGGGACGGAGACGCTCGCTATTTCTCTGCACCCTCTTCTCTGCCTGTCTCCCAAGGGTTTCCTCATCGAGAGCAAGCTGCTGAGGCCCCTGCGCGCGCTGGGGAGGCACGAGCGCACCCTCATGAAGCTCGACTCCATCTTTGCGGTGAGTTGTGGTTTGGCCCGTCAGGGGCTGCGGGGAAGGCTGGCGGTCTCCAGGGAAAGCTCTCTGCCCCCTGTCCGTGTGGCGTAGGACTGAGCCGCCCCAGTGAGGTCCAGGCTGGGCTGCTGGGGGGACTCTGGGGCAGCGAGGGGAGAGGAGCACTGCGAGAGGGCGTGAAGCACTGTGGCCAGACGCTTCTCAGCTCAAGGCCGTCCTGCTGATGAATTAAATAACGTCTCCAGGGCCCCTCCAGCCTGTTCTCAGACTCTCCCATCCACAGATACCCCCGGCTGTCCCACACTAACCACCTCTTACCTTGCGTGGCATTGCCAGAGGGTCACCCTCTGCTCCCGGGAAATGCTCTTCGTTTCACTCCCCGTCCCGTGATGTCTCTGAGAGACGCTAATCTGGTTCCTCTGCTCCCCAGGCCCTCGAGATCGACAGTGAGGATGACCTGTACCAGCTGGTGGATTTTTTCCTGAAGTACAAAGCCCAGGAGGTGGCTGTCAGCCAGGTGGGAGCACCAGGGACAGCAGTGGGGAGAGCCCAGCAGAGCCAGGGGTCCAGGAAAGGGGGAGCAGAACATCTCCTGAACACCCAGGGAAGGCAGAGAGGGGGACCAGCGTGTTGACCTTGAAATGTTTCCCTGTGACCGGAGAAGGGAGGTGAACGTGCCAGGGCTGAGGGGTTGTAATCTTCTTCTGCCGTGGCTGAACAGGGCCCCTTGCACATGAATTTTTGCCTGAGCTCCCTAAATTTGCCAAGGGACGAGGCTGCGGGCAGCTCCCAGGGGCAAGCTGGCTCTTGGGGAGGAGGAGGTAGTGGAAGGCACAGTGCCCACCTTGCTGGCCTTCCCTCCAGAGCAGCCCAGGTGGAGAAGATGTCAGGGATCCGGCTGAGGCCAGAGAGGACAGTGGATCCGGTGCCCAGAGGGATGAGCTCAAACCCCCTCGGAGCTCACCGGGCTCCACACCGTCTGTGGACATGCACGCTGATGATGTCCTAAGGATCCTGAAAGCGTTTGTGCGGGATTTCCACAAGCTGAGGTAGGACTAGGGGCAGAGCGGGGCTGTCGTCACTGGGAGGGAGCCAGACGGGGGCACAGAGGGGGCTGCGGAGGTGTGCAGGCAGGGCTGGGGGTGACCGTATTGCCCTGGCTGGAGCAAGAGCTTCCCCTGCCTTGCCCTGCAAGATTACAGAGGGGTGGGGAGGGTCCCACCAGGGCAAAGGGGTACAGACAGTGCCTGAGTGAGGGATGGCTGGGGACAAGGCAGGAGATGACCAGCAACCCAGGGAGGGAAGCAAGGCCATGGGGCAGGCATGTGCCAGCTGTGGGGTCGTGCTCATTCGTGTGACGATGGTGATGGTGCTCAGTGCAGCTGAGGGGTACGGGGCTGTTCCTCACCCATGAAGAGCTGAACCCCAGGGCTTTGTTCTCTGTCCCCCAGGGAGAAGGACGGATCAGCAAAGGAGGTGCCACAGGTACGGGACAGCTCCAAGGATGGGGAGTATTGGGAAGCCCTGGCACACGTTATCCCGGAGCCGACACTGAAGCTGTGGGATGCGCTGGCGGTGGCACTGGAGGAATATTAGTGAGTGCCTGGCAAGCGCTGTTGGGGACAGGGCAGGCTGGTGGTTTGGCTGGGGGAACTGCACCGACTGGCCGCGTCAACCCTCTGCCCTCCTTGCCCAGCGAGGTCCTCACGCGCAGGGCCAGCCTGCTCGCCGAAGCAGCCGTCCTGCGGCAGCAGAACTCGGAGCTGTTCTTGCTGCTGGAGGCGTACGTCAGCTCCGGGGTGAGTGCTGCATCCTCCTCCCCTGCAGCCTGGGGACGCCCCACCACGTGTGCCCGACGCAGAGGTCCCAGACATGGGGGCCACTGCATGGAGCCCCTCGGTGTCGGGCTCAGGGTGCTTCTCCCCGCAGGTGAACAGCAAGCTGCCCTCCCCTCCCACGCAGTGGATGGACCCGAGCCTGTCCTGCCCCGGGGAAGCGCAGTGAGTGCCCAGGGCCAGGGCACGGCTTTTCTCTGCCCCGAGCTGAAGCTGTGTCTGGAGCCAGGGCTTCCTGGCAGGGACTAATAAACCCTTCCCAAACCTGAGCCGTGAGTGTGCGTGTGGCCTGCGAGGAGCACCCCTCTTGCCTCTGAAGATGCTGGGAAGCCGCAGCCAAGCATCTCCCCGATCCAGGGGACTCGCGGCGCTGTGGGAAAGCATTTCCCCACTCATGCTGCAAAGCCGTGTGGTCTGGGTCCTTCCTTCCCTCCGTGGAGCCAAACCCAGGCAGGAGCCTTCACCTACCGCAGGTCAGCATCCCCGCCGTCCCTAGGCGTCCTGGCTTCGGGAGAGCCCGCCTTTCTTCACCTGATTTTACACCTTGCTCCCCACTTTTCCTTTTGCTGCCCCAACACCTTTTCTCCCCCTGGACTCCTCCCAAACAACCCACCCCCCAATTACTTTTCCCTCGTCGGGTCCCGGTGCTGCTACATCTGTACCTAAATTCTGCATTTCCGGGGCGATATCAGCCCAAAGCGGTGCTACCGGCAGAGTTATCTCCAGGAGGGCCACGTCGCATCCGTGACTCCCTTCCACCCCCCTGGGTCACACCAGTTATATCTCGTTCCCAGCAGCCTTGACTCCCCCGCCTAACGCACAGCACGAGCAGTTTCTCATACCAGAGCGGAATAACACCATGGTTTTTTGCTCACTGGGTATCTGTGCCCTTGAAGAGTTTTCACTTTTCTCCTGGTCCGCATCAGGGGACCCGGCCAGCTTCGAGGGCCGGTGACCCCGTGGGACCGCTTGCTCGCTGTACCCCTGGGGTACAGCGGGATCCACAGGCCAGAAATGCAAACAAGGCGGCCAAGACCGAGGGGGCGGGAGGCAGGGAAAGGGTTTTGGGGCAGGGGAGGCGGGGATGGGCACGCTGCC
>NW_008824359.1:9649405-9650548 GCF_000699105.1 Pygoscelis adeliae | reverse complement strand
CTCTGGGAGACCCCCTCCCCAGCCTCCCGCCTCCATCCCCTCTCTCCCCAGAGACATGGAGAAGGGAGGCAGCCCCTCGGCCAGCAGCTCGGTGGCCTTGGCCTCGTCCTCCACGGCCACCTTGAAGGAGGAACTCCTGTGCCCCATCTGCTACGAGCCTTTCCGGGAAGCCGTGACGCTTTGCTGCGGCCACAACTTCTGCAAGGGCTGTGTGAGCCGTTCCTGGGAGCACCGGCACCACGTGTGCCCCGTCTGCAAGGAGGCCTCCTCGTTCGACGACCTCCGCATCAACCACACGCTCAACAACCTGGTGGAGATGATCCTGAAGGAGGAAGGGCAGCAGCAGAGCCGGGCGGCCGCCGTCTGCCCCCTGCATCACGAGGAAGCCCAGCTCTTCTGCCTGCAGGACAAGGAGTTGGTGTGCTTCGTCTGCCAGAGCTCCAAAGAGCACGAAGGGCACAAGATGCGGCCGGTGCAGGAGACGGCGGTGGATTTCAGGGTGAGGGATGCGCCAGGAAAGGGGGACCGATGGCACGGAGAGGCACCCCTGCATCTGAAGGGGTGCAGCCCGCTTACGCCCTGGCACAAACTTGCCAGCGCACGGCTTTGGCTCGTGCACAGCGTGGTTGTACTCGTCGGCGTGCCGGGATGAAAGATGAAGCAGCCGCGCTGCGAGGGTGGGTCCCCATGGGAGTGCCCCTGCCGCATCGCTGCCCGACGCTCTCCCTGCCTAAGAATCCCCCAGTGCCACCCCGCCCCCCGGGGCACGGCCGTTTGCCCTGCGGTAAAGGGGAGCGGGCTGATATTCCAAGGGGTTTGGCCCGGGCCCCGCGTTTCCTTGGCTCGTCCTCAGTGGGGCTGGGCTGGATCTGGCCACGCTGGTTAGTGCAGCAGCTGGTTATTGCGGCAGCGCCTCGGGGTTGGGAGCGTGTTTGGGACGGGGGTTGCACAATTCCCCCAGCCGGGGAGGGATGCGGGCTGGGGAGACAGCCCCGGGCTCCACGGGGCAGGATGGGCCATGGCTGCGCAGGGAGGAGGAGGAAGAGGAGGAGGAGACAGGCTCTGGCCGGCAGCCGGGCATCATGCCAGGACCCGCCGTGTTTCCCGGCCGGGCAAGCAGCAGCTGCCGCCCCTCACCCGCCC
>NW_008824359.1:9647474-9649364 GCF_000699105.1 Pygoscelis adeliae | reverse complement strand
GCGCCCATGGGCCTGCTGTTTTGCAAGGCTGGGCGGGCTGCCGGTGGCACCGAGCCTCCCTGGGAGCGGGGCAGTGCCCACCTGCAGCACCGGGACAGGCAGGGACTTGACGCTGCATCAGTAGAAGGGCTTAAAAACAGGGGGGAGGATTTGCCGCGGAGCAAAGCTCCCCTGCCTCGCTGCTTAGGGGCGGTGTGTTTGCACGGCCCTGCGCGGAGCTGACCCCGTGCAGCACTGGCAGACCTCGGCTGCAGGAGGGGAAAGGGCGGATTGAGCAAGGATCCTGCTTAACCTCATCCTACTGGGTTTGGGGCTCTTGTCTTTCCGCACTGCAAACCCTGGGCGCGTAGGTTTGCGAGGGTCCTGAAGGCGCCTCTCCTTCCCGCAGGCCAAGCTGAAGAACATGGAGACCTCCCTGCGGGGTAAGGTGAAGGATTTCGGGGCCGTGCGTCGCTCCTACGAGTCCATCTCCAAACACAACCGGGTGCGTGGTCCCTCCTGGCAGGGAGGCAATGGGCCTGATCCTGACACACGCGTGCACACGCGTGCACATGCCCCGGGCGGGAATGCAACTGGCTCTGGGGTGGAGTGCTGCACCCATCCTGGGCTGCTCCGCTCTTAAGTGAGGAGAGCAATGCTGGGGGGAGGAAGGACTCAGATGGGGAACTGGGGTCCAGGGTGATGGGGCTGTGCCTGCCGTGGCAGCAGGGACACTGATTTTGGGAGGGCAGCGTGGTCCTAGTGGGATCTCGGCAAGTCCCTGAGCGCTGGAGCTGGTCAGAGGGCTCCAGAGGAGCATTTAGGGAGAGGACGCGGGGAACCTAGGGGAGTTGGGGGAGGGAGGTGGTGACGTCCCTCCACGGGGCAGGTGGAAGCGACGCGGCTGGAGGAGCAGATCAGGAGGGAGTTTGAGAAGCTGCACGAGTTCCTGTGGGGCGAGGAGAAGGCGCTGCTGGCCCAGCTGCAGGAGGAGACGCGGCACAAGCACGACCTCATCGAGGGCAAGGTGAAGCAGCTGGCAGAGGAGAGCCGGGCCCTGCTCCATGAAGCCCACCAGCTCCAGGCAGAGCTCAAGGAGGATGACTACACCTTCCTCATGGTAAAGCCCTGCCGGGGTGCTGCCCCATGCCCTGCGGGGCGTCACCCTCGCCGTGGCACCCTCCTGCCTCTTGCTGGGGTGCGAGCAGGGTGCTGGGCGATCCTTTGGGTGTTTGCAAGCCCCCGTGACCTCTTACAAGTTGGGGTCTGACGCCCGGTGTCTCCTTCTCTTTCAGACCCACAAGACCCGCAAGCGCAGGTAAACCCAGCGCGGCAGGCCCCCGCCATGTCCCCTGCCCGGTGACACAGGGTGCTCGGGGTGCCTGAGGCCCCGCATCCCCTCCCTGGGGCTGAACGGGGGTCTTCTGCCTGGCTGCAGAGTGAAGTCTCTGCCCCAAGCGAGTTCCCGTACCCGCCTGTCCCCTCTGGGTCTGGGTGCTCCGGCAGAAGCAGGTGCTGGGGGTCCCCAAGGCCAGGCAGCACCCCTGGGTGCCTCCAGGCAGGATGGGGGGGCGTGCATGCAGACACAGAGCAGCATTGCAGGTCTTGGGGGAAGCTTTAAATCCCTGATGGTTGGGGGATTTGGGACCCTCCCAGCGTGATCCTCCACCCTCGCGGGGTGAGAGCAAGGTTTGGCAGACGTGGGGTGCTGGTGGGGAAGCCCCTGCCAAAACACAGGGTGTCAGGAGACCCAGCCCGGTCCCTTCCTCCGTCGCTGACCTGTCTCCATCCGCTGCCCCAGGATCGCCTGCACGGCTGAGGAGCCGGAGGCCGTCTCCTCGGGGATGCTCCTCGACAGCGCCAAGTACCTGGGCTCCCTGCAGTACAACGTGTGGAAGAAGATGCTGGACA
>NW_008824359.1:9643979-9646878 GCF_000699105.1 Pygoscelis adeliae | reverse complement strand
TTGGTATATCTACCGCCTGGCTGGAAAGGACAGCGAGATGTGCCGGGCATCCAACACGGCGCGTTCGGAGGCGGCGCTGGGCGACCTGAAACGGATCCGGGTGGAGCTGGACTGCGACGAAGGGGAGCTCTCCTTCTACGACACCGACCGCAAGACCCACATCTACACCTTCCACGAGAAGTTCGGCGGCACCGTCTTCCCTTATTTCTACGTGGGGGGCGCGCCGGTGGGCGCGCTGCCCAACACGCTCCGCATCTGTCCCCTCCGGGTCCGCATCCACGAGGATGTCCCTGTCTAGTGGCCACCATCTCCTGCCACCACCGCCTCTGCCTGCATTTGGGGCTCTCCAGATGCTTTTTCAGC
This sequence comes from Pygoscelis adeliae, assembly GCF_000699105.1. Classification (NCBI taxonomy): domain Eukaryota; kingdom Metazoa; phylum Chordata; class Aves; order Sphenisciformes; family Spheniscidae; genus Pygoscelis; species Pygoscelis adeliae. The sequence goes on along the minus strand of NW_008824359.1, from coordinate 9,646,515 downwards.
TTTTGTTTAAAAAAGAAAAGAGAAAAAAGACTTTATGTACCGCCTCTTTTTTTTTATCTTTAATAAACACTCTGCTCTTCTGGTATGGTCTCTGTGCCCAAATCGCCCCAGCTCTTTTCCTCCCCCTCTCCGTCACGCATCAAAGCTGGGGAGGCCTCGGGGAAGAAGGTATCTCCCTGCCGGGGGGGCTGTAGGTAGGAAATTAAACCATCTGGGGGCTTTCCGAGCTTCTACAGGTGCTGCAGCTCGCAGGGCTCCAATCTCCCTGCTGTGGGTAAAGCAGGGGACGGTGGCCCTTGCCCCGGCGCCTCGGGGACGGGAAAGTTCCAGGTGGCTTGGCTGGATGGGGGCAGAAGCCCGTGTTTCCCCTCTACAAGAAAAACCATTAATGGGGACATCTTTGAGAGTAACAACCCATCTCCTCCGACCCTTCTCCCCATGACTTCATGCCTCTGGGGGGCTTTTCTGTAAATCCCCAGCTCCGGGAGTCAGGTGATGACGTGCGGTTGGTCTTTGGAGGCGTCGGAGGCTCAGAGGTGGGATGGGGGAGACAAAAAAAAAACCCACCCTCTGCAACCCCCTGCTGGGTCTGGCCTGATATTAATCCTGCCAAAAAAGCTTTTTCCTCCATCCCGGTGAGCGCTTGGGCTTTAAAGGTGATGGCCCTGGGGAAAGGGAGGGTGCCTGGGGGGCCGTGCTGGCTTTGCCGCCCTCGCTGCCGGGCGCAGCCCAGCCGGCCAGGACCCCGCTGGCGGGATGCTGATATTAACGGGTGGTTTCCATGGTTTCTCACCGTTCGCACAGGATGCTCCTTAGGAACAAGAGCTGGTGGCGGAAAAACAAAGGGGAGATGTTGGAGGCGTGCAGTGCGGGGGCGACCCCAGGGGTCCTCCGCCTTCGTTACGTCGGCTGACGTTATCTATTTCCATCCGAGCATCCCTGGATACGGGGGAAGGAGGAAAATCGGCGCGAGCATCCCATCTCCCGCCCCGCGCCGTACCCCGACGCTGCCCATCACCCCCCAAAAAGCTGGCGGCGCCTGGAAATTTGGGCATCCCGCGGGCAATTTAGGCAGAAGCAAGGCGTTATTTGGGAACAATAAAAAGCCGGGGAAGCTCTCCGAGTTGCCGGGGCTGGAGCAGGATGAGGCGTTTCTCTTTGTCAGGTCCAAAGGGACCATTGCCCTCCCACGGCTGCCAGTGCCAGAGCAGGTGCCTGCCGGAAAAATGGCAATAAAGGGTGAAATGAGGCATCGCTTCGGATGGCGAAACTGCAACGTTTGGACTTTTTTCAGAATCATCTGGTGAAAAATTGGTTTGCAGGAAACAATATGAATTAATGAACTGGTTGGCTCCCTAAGACTCTGCATTTTTTAGTGTAATAAACAGTACCTGCATCTTCCCCTGAGCTTAATTTCATTCCCACAGAGGCAGAGAAATGGCTTTAAGTGGCAACCAAGGCAGCGAAGCTGTTCCTCCCACCGACCTCTCCTCCGGAGCTGGCCCGGGAGACAGCACCCAGCCTGCAGCCGTGGGTGATGTCTCCCCGGGACTGAGCATTTGCTCGCACGTCCGACGTTGGAGGACAAATTTGGGGAAAGCTCCGGTAAGGGGCAGGCGGGTTTCGCGTGGGACCCTCCTCTGCAGCCGTCGCGTCCTTCCCCGATGCCTGAGATCCCGCCTGGGACATGCCGGTTACTTGCAGGACCTTTTCCGAGGTCAAAACCTTCCTCCTTGCAGCAATTAGAAGTTTCTCATATTATTATTATTATTATTATTATTATTATTATTATTATTATAGCATCATTTAACACAAAGCAGATCCTTACACCTGTTTTTATTTTTAAGTAGGAAAAGATGAATTTCAGCCTTACTGAATAATTTATTAGCTAATTTTTTTACTGTTACTTGTGATATAGATCTAGCATATGTATGATCCATTAAACATCTGCTAAATATAAGCTTTTCAGTTGTTTGAATGTGCAACCTGAATTGTACATTCAAACTTCAACACCCCAGAAAGTAAAGAGCCACATTTTGAACTCACATGTACATGTGCATCTTCAATTGACTGCACATCAGATTGCTCAATTTAGGGTACAGTTGGGACCATACAGCTTTAAATTAATCTTAAAACAATCAGAAATTTGGAAGGAATTTTTCACACTTCACATATCTGAAGCTATAAGAACGATGTTTTATCGCGGTCAATCCAGCAGTTATGCAATATAACTTTTCAGCATGTTATCTCAGAGGTATTAGCTGAGTGCTAAGATTCGTCCTGGGAAAGGAGCTGGCATCTCTTTCTAGATATGGAGAAGATCTAAGGCTGATATGGGACTTGAGTTAAAGCATTTTTAGCATAATTATCTAGGGTCACTTATGTGTGTGAAGGGTCAAAAAAGCTGAGTTTCATTTCTGAAATACTGACTAGAACTTCCTTACAACAATCGCTAGCAAGTATCATGAAGGTAAATTCTGCTAATTAATTGTATAAATATGATGGATAAATAATAAATAACACTTCTTATTTAAAC
>NW_008824359.1:9643073-9643810 GCF_000699105.1 Pygoscelis adeliae | reverse complement strand
GGGGAAACACCGTATATGCTCACCCCATCCTTAGGGTCTCCCCTGGATGCCTGCTCCGGGGCGTCCCGGGCCACACGGACCTTCCGGCGAGGCCACCCTCGTGCTCCATCCCAGATGGACCACAGGCTGCAGATGGGTCCCACGTGCTGCGTGCCCACGGCGAAAGGTTGTTTTCTGCCTCTCCCGCCCGTACCTGGGAAGGGTTTGGGTGCTGGCACTGGGTCGCCGAGCAAGTTTCCCTAAGCCAGCAGGCTGCAGCCACGGGAAGAGGCAAACCTTTCGCCTCCCGTGGCCTCCACTCACTGCTGGGGCTTTTTCTTCCCCAGCATCAGCCCGGCTCCACGGCCAACCTCTCCTCCAGCCACCTCCTGCCGTGTCCTACGCCGGAGCTGGGGACGGCCCCGCACCAGGCTGACGTCCTGGGGAGGGTTTGGTGGGGCTGGTGTGGATGGGAAAGGGGTGGCCCGTTGCAGCCCGCAGTCTCCATCACTCTGGGTACACCCAAATGCCCTTGGCCTCCTTTTTCTGCGCCTCGTTTAGTTGAGACCAGCACACGCTGCTGGAGAAGAAACAGTTCCCAGCGCTGGAGCAGCCAGGATGCTCGGTGGGGTGGAGGGTGACAGCCCTTAGGGATGGTGGCCACCGAGCATCCCCAGAGGCACAGCCTTACACAGGGGCTCCAGGAGCTGAAACCAACCTCTGCTCCCACAAATGAGGGTCCTGCAGAGCTGGGGGAC
>NW_008824359.1:9641740-9642449 GCF_000699105.1 Pygoscelis adeliae | reverse complement strand
TTCCAGCTGGGTCACCCTGTCCTTCCCCATGTCCCCAGCCCCTGGGCTTTGCAAAGCCACCCTACATTCGTTTTCCAGGGGGGAACCACCTCCCCATAGCCGCCCTGGTGCTCATCGCATACCGGAGGAGACCAGTGCCTAAATATACCGGCACGGTTCCCCGGAGGTGCCGGGCTTGTGATCACCGTCAGACGGAGCCGTCGGCGATAAATAGGTCAGGGTGAAGCAGATCTGGGGGAAGGAGAGCTGGTTTATGGGAAGGGCACAGCCCCAAAAGGTGTCCTAGCTCTGCCGGGGCTCCCCGGGGACCGACGCTCGCCCTGGCACCCACGGCGGCATCGCACTGAAATAGTTTCGGGATCTGGGACTCGGCCTCGCCGAGCTCCCGTTGCCCAGTTTTGTGGGAGGACGACGAGTCCTCACGTGCCTTTGGGGCTGGGAACGGGTCACGCCGGGCTTGTGCCGCATCCCGGTCCTGGGAGGATGGAGAGGGCACCCCATTGCTCCCCAGCATGGAGAGGACGCCCCGTAGCCCATGCCGGCGCGGGGTTTAGGGGAGCGGAGTGGGGCGGTTTGGCCCCATTGGAGGTGCCACCGGGGCCCCGTTAAACCCTCCGAGTCCCCTCCCGTGTCACTTTGTCACTCTCCACCTTTGTCCTGCTCAAGCAGAGAGCCGAAGCTTGCTTCCCACCGTCCGCTCGGCCCTTTC
>NW_008824359.1:9639526-9640560 GCF_000699105.1 Pygoscelis adeliae | reverse complement strand
GGTTCTACAGCGGAGATCAGGGTGTGAAACTGGGTTGCAGCATTTTGGGATCGGATCGGGCCCCCTCCCTGCCCCGGGCACCTCACCAGGAGCGGGATCTCTCCCGCAGCCTCCGCGCTGGGGGTTTGAGCGAGGTTTCAGCCCGGGGGTGACAGGTTTCAGCCTGGGGGTGTGAGCAGCGGCCGAGCCCCAACCACACCCCGCTCCCCTTGGGCTGGGCGTGCTGGTCGGGGGGCACTGAAGCTGGGAAGCAGAGGGGGAAGGGAGCTCAGCAGGGAGGGGTTTCCCTCTTGGAGGAGCCTCCAAACACCTCGAACGGCATCTTCATCCAGCAAGGAGGAGTGGGGCTGGCAGCCCACCACCCACCTCCCGCCCAGCCGGCAGCACCCCCGGGGATGGACCCCATCCATCCTCCCCGTTTTGGATCTGGTGGGCGATCTCCGCATTTTATCCTCCAGCCAGGGCACGGACGCCGCATGAGGGCTGGGAGAAGGGTTTCTGTAGCATGAAATGCATCCGGGTCCCCCCCGCAATCCCAGGGAAAAATGAGGATTTGGGGTGGTAACGCAAGAGGCGGGGAGGCACGAGCAAGAATAACGCTTCCAGCTGCCTGCCTGCACGCAGGCAGACTCCAGCCGGGCTGTCAGAGCTCCGGGCACAGCCTCATGTTGGCACACGAGCCATCAGAGCATCCCCGCCCTGCCTTGGCCCCGCGCTTGGCAAGAGCCGTTTAGGGCAAAAACCCTTCAGCCAGGCGAGGAGGAAAGCCCTTGGTGGGGGGTATGTCTCTGGGTAACCCCCAAACCCGACCAACCCTGGCTCCAGGGGTCACCTAGAAGAGGGGAGCATCTCTGGGGAAGGTGTCCCCGGCGGGGTGTCCCCACATTTTGTCCCTATTCCCCCCCCACCCCCGGCAGCTGCGGGCAGGTTATTCGCGTGATTCCCGTGTCAGATCCCAGCAGGACGGGGGATGAGGGGTCGGGACTTCTCGGGGACCCCCCAGCTCAAGCTGGGTCGGGGTGTGTTGTGGCTGT
>NW_008824359.1:9639095-9639364 GCF_000699105.1 Pygoscelis adeliae | reverse complement strand
CCGCTGTGGCCCCGCCGGGAAGGGCATTTCCACCAGGAAACCCCTCTGATGCCACCGACACTCCGTTTGTGTCCCCCAGAAACCCTGGGAAAGGGGAATGGCCCTGGCTTATCTGGGTTTTAATGAGTCTCTGGGTGTTGCCGCCCCACGCCAGGTCCTGCGCTCGCACAGGGACTCTGCACCCCGGGGATGGATGGGGGGGTCCCGGGGATGCCCCCACGCCTGACCCACAGCCACGGAGACCCCTGGGGAGGGTCCCAGCGGGATGC
>NW_008824359.1:9635569-9637801 GCF_000699105.1 Pygoscelis adeliae | reverse complement strand
TTTCGGCAGAGGGTGCCGGGTGATTCAGACTGATTCATGTGTGCAGGTCCAGAGGTGACAGCAGCGGTGGAGGGGGATGCCCAGCCCTGAGGACTCCTGGCTAGCTGGGGGGGGGTCTGCAGCTGGAAAGGGGCTTCATGGTCCCGTTCCCAGTCCCCGAAGCAGGGCTGAACACTACCCTGCTTGCTCGCCTCTCCCTCAGGGGGATGCCCAGCCCCTCAGCTCACCCAAATATTTCCAGCTCAACCCCCTTGATGGGTGTCTTGGAGCTTCTACCCCAACCCACGACATTGGGGCTGAACTGCAGGGGTGCATTCGGGGTGCAGGGATTTGGGTGAAACCAGTGGAGATCAGGGAAGGTGGTGGCGCATGGGTGGGCTGGAGGTGTGGGACCCCGGGATGGCTTGCCCGAAGGGGTGGGATGTGCACTCAGCCCGTGCCCCTCTCCCAGCAGACACGGTAGACCTCACCTGGTGCGTCATCTCCGACATGGAAGTCATTGAGCTCAACAAGCGGACCTCAGGGCAGTCCTTCGAGGTCATCCTGAAGCCCCCGTCATTCGACGGCATCCCTGAGTTCAATGCCTCCCTGCCCCGGCGGCGTGACCCATCCCTGGAGGAGATCCAGAAGAAGCTGGAGGCAGCAGAGGAGAGGAGGAAGGTAGGTCCAGCAGCTCGTGCACGGCACCGCAGCATGGGGACGTGCCCTGGGGACACGCAACCTTACACTTGGGGTGCTCAGCAAGGCACACCCACCTTTGGGGACGTTGCTGAGTTTGGGGGGGGTGGTTTTGGCCGGGAGGGTAAGGAACCCATGGTCCACGTGGCCATCGTGTCTGCTTTGCTCACGCAGTACCAGGAGGCTGAGCTGCTGAAGCATCTGGCAGAGAAGCGGGAGCACGAGCGGGAGGTCATCCAGAAGGCCATCGAGGAGAACAACAACTTCATCAAAATGGCCAAAGAGAAGCTGGCGCAGAAGATGGAGTCCAACAAGGAGAACCGCGAGGCCCATTTAGCGGCCATGCTGGAGCGCTTGCAGGAGAAGGTGAGAGCCCAGAGAGGAGGGAGGGGGGATGTGCTGCAATACCAGTTGAGGAGGGTGTCACAGGACACCCGGGAACCCTGCATGGCTTTTGGGGTGGCATTATCCCCTGGGGACACCACCAAAGGGGGGGGACCCCCTCTTCCCCTCCCACCGCACAGCAATACCCAAACGCAACATCCCACCAGGGGTGGGGGGGGTCCTACCCGGGGACCCACCGAGCCTGACGTGTCCGTAGGCTCGCGAGCAGTTGGTGGGTGGAGAGCTGGGACCCATATCTCGTCCGCAGACATGCAAAGCCTTTGCTTTCCCCGTGTCCCACCGTGATGGCCTTGACCCACCGCTGGCAATTTTTCCACCTCCCGGGTGGCAGATCTTCCCCTGGTCCCTTCCCCAGAGGCCATGGAGCCGTCAGCTCCCCGGCGGAGCTGGAGGGGTCCGTGCTGCCGTGCTAGGAGATGCTTCCACCCTGCCAGCCTGTGCAGACCTCTTCTCTCTCCCCGAAGCAGGTCTGTTCCCAACCTCAGCATGGAAGGTCCCACCCTCACCACCTCCAGCTCCCTCCAAAACATCCCTTCTGCAAGGAGCTCGCCCAGTGCCCTTCTCCAAACGCCTCAGCTAGCCTTGGGTCAGAGGCAGAGAGCACGAGATAATGAAGGACAGTCCGAGCTAACCCCATCTCCTTGGGGCTCCCGGTCCATCCCGTCTGGTTGACGTCTACCTCCTAGCTAGAGGGCGAGGACAATCTGTCCCTGAGTGCCTCCACAGTCCTTAAAACACCCCAGGGGAGGAGAGGACGCTGTTGACCCATCGGTGGTGTCCCTCTGGGGATGAACCTCGCAAACGCCCTCGTGCCTTCGAACCCCTCCGAAGCCGCTGGCCCGCCCGTGGGGACCCCGAAGCCTGTCCAGCTAACGCGTGTCCCCCTCCCTCCTTCCTTCCTACCCCCCTCCCACAGGACAAACATGCGGAAGAAGTGAGGAAAAACAAGGAGCTCAAGGAAGAAGCCTCCAGGTAAAGAGGCGATGGTTGGACTGACAGCTCCAGGGAGGTGGTGGAGGCTGCCGCGGCGCAAGGTCGGATGGTGGAAGGGTGGACGTTCCTCTGCTTTCTTTGTTCGTGAATGTAAAGAGTTGACCAGTGAAGCCATCCTATTCGTTTCGGGGAGGGTGGGGAGGGAGGAGAAAGGAG
>NW_008824359.1:9634887-9635425 GCF_000699105.1 Pygoscelis adeliae | reverse complement strand
CCAGGGGAAAAGCCCGGGGGGGACACGGAGCAGGTGGGGAGGGAAGAGGGGGGGGGAAATGTGCGTCATGTGTGACTTTAATTTGGTGCTGGGCAGGCAGGGCGGGCAGCTGGGCATCCCTCCAGCTTCCTTCTTCTCCATCCCACACCATGGATGGGCAGCAGCATCTCTTGGTGTCCCTCCTTCCCTTTTTCCTGCCTGGACCAGGGCCTCTTGCCCGAAGCAGGCATTATTTGCCCATAGACCTTACAGAACCATTTTGGGAAAGGGGCAGAAGAGACCCCCCCATTGGAGGTGGTCAAAGAGCGAGGCTCGCTTGCTCCAAAGGCTTTATCCGGCTGTAGGCGATGCTGCTGATCCTTTTCAAGGGTGAAACTGAAAAGCCCTGTGACTTCCCAAAGAGCTGCTTTTTTTTGTAAGAACCTCCCGAGAATCATCTTTGTGGGAACTCTTGGATGAAATCCCCTTTTCATGGTTGTTTGAAAAGGGAGATCACCCCCATGGAGAGTGAAAGCAGGAGAGGAAAACAGGGAAGAGA
>NW_008824359.1:9634047-9634841 GCF_000699105.1 Pygoscelis adeliae | reverse complement strand
AGGGGAGCCCAGGCTGGAGAGCCAGAGGTGGGATGGAGACGCCTCTTTGGAGAGCGGGAGAAGACAGCAGCCATAGGGAGCCCCTGGGGATGGCAATGGCACCTCCTGGTGTCACCAGGGCAGGAGGAAAGCCAGTTTGGGACCCCACCAACAGCTCGTGACCAGCCCAGGAGGTGCTTTGTTGGAGCTCCTGTGCAATCCCCTGGGTGAACTTTGCCTCCAGGGAGGGTGAGCGAAGCAGAGAGGTTGCAGTGAGATCCTTCCCGGCGGGAGAAGGTGGAGAGTCTGCTTTCTGCCGGGGGGGGGGCGGGGTGGGGATGTGCCCTCCTCTCCCAGTTACCAGTAGGCTGTGGTCCCAGTGGCACCTCATCAGCCTCCAACCCTGATGCTAACAGAGGGTTTGATCTCCACTACGGCGGCCAGACAAGGCTTTCCAAGTGCTGATTTGGGTCTGGAGGAAACCGTGTCTCTTCCTGTGCCCCAAGATGCTCGCCTGGACCCTGGAGCCCCGGGGGGGACCAGCCCGGGGGAGGGGGGCACGGGAGAGGGCAGCGGGTGAAGGAGACGGAGGGGGCTGTTCTAACTGTGGCACGAGTTGTCCTTTTTTTGTATACAACGGTTGTAAATAAACTGCCTTGGCATTTCTTTTGTTTTCTCATGATCTGTGCAGTGTCTTGTGCGTGTGTCTTTTTTTTTTTGAGGGGGGGGCATCCCAGTGTGGCTTATACTGGGAAGGAGAAAGGAACTCGGGGGGGGAAATTAGGGTGGGAGGCAGCACGTGCATCAGGGGGACG
>NW_008824359.1:9623540-9633612 GCF_000699105.1 Pygoscelis adeliae | reverse complement strand
GTCCTCTCAGATCTGGGCCAAGGAGGTCCTCCCTGACCCTGTCCTCTCAGATCTGGGCCAAGGAGGTCCTCCCTGACCCTGTCCTCTCAGATCTGGGCTAAGGAGGTCCTCCCTGAACCTGAGAAGCCTTGGAAGATGGGTGTCCAACCAAGGAGCTGGTGGTCCCATGGGTGCGGGATTCGGTGCCAACATTAAGACAAATCCCAGGAGGGGATTCAGACCTCCCTGTGAACACAGCAGCCACGCTCGGGGGGTCCTATCACTCAGGTGCAACAGCGAAGGGGCCATATCAAAAGGGACCATGCGAAAAAGGACATGGAGTCAGTGTTGAGGTGGCAGAGTCCACCACGGTCATACAAACTGTTGGGATGTGAGTTAGCAACCCCCAAAAGCCACGTGGGAGGGGACCTGGGGAGAGCAGAAGAGCTTGTTACACCCAAGAAGGGAGGAGAAGCCATGGGCTCAAGAAAGCGGCAAGATGCATACATCTTGGCGAAAGGACGAGAGGAAACGGCCTCAAGTTGCGCCAGGGGAGGTTTAGATTGGACGTGAGGAAAAATGTCTTTACTGAAAGAGTGGTTAAACATTGGACCAGGCTGCCCAGGGAAGTGGTGGAGTCACCATCCCTGGAGGTATTTAAAAGACGTGTAGATGAGGCGCTTAGGGACATGGTTTAGTGGGCGTGGGGGTGTTGGGTTGACGGTTGGACTCGATGATCTTGGAGGTCTCTTCCAACCTTAATGATTCTATGATTCTATGATCTAGTACAGACAACAGCAACAGGAGTCTTGAGGCTGACCAGCAGCAGACTTGTAGGAGCTGGGTAAACCTGCAGCAAACAAAATACTGGTCTGTTAGGTATATTGTATTTGAATAAACAAAGAATAATGAAATATATTGTTCTGCCCTGGGACTCTGTGCCATAGCCCACAACAGCACGTGTGCTGATGGGCGTGAAGGGACGCAGGAACCATGACACAACGGAAAGGGGCACCAAAGCTGGGCTGAGGATGAAGAAAATAGGGAGAGACTAGAAGACCTCCCTCCAGAGAGCCTTAAAAAGCACCCGGAAGCTTTGATGAGGGTAGCAGAGAAACGGGGAGCAGAGCCAGGAGGGTGCAGCTCTCCCTGGGGACAAGCCAGCGGGTGTCAGGGGGGGAAATGGGGCACCAGGGTAAGAAGATGATGACGGGGGCACAGCTGATGGCACCAACACCGTCAGGAGGCGGCTGTTTGGAGGAGGCCGTCCGAAGAGGATCAGGGTGAGTCAAAACCAAAGTGTAATGGAGATGGTGTCAGGATGCACATCCTAAAAACTCTCGACTGTCTCCAGGCACCTGGAGCAGAAACCCACCCCACCCATAACCACCTGCATCTCAGATCATCCTGCTCCATGGCCCGAATCCTAATGAACATGGTCAATGCTCCAGCAAGGCTTCAGAGGCTCATTTTTCTCCCGTTGCTGTCAAGGGGGAAAGCTGATGATGGCTTAGGCTAAAGAGAGAGGTGAGCTGGATCTTCTTCCTGCATCCAGCTTTTTGCCCAACACAGTGGTCCACCTCAGATAACCCCTCCCCTAAACTGACCAATCTTTAACCTCCTTTCCAGTGTTTCCAGTGTTGTGTCTTAGAATAGCTAATGTTTCGCTTCCCTGTTCTTCTCCCTCCCTCGCCCCTTCTCCTCACCCCAAGGTGTTTGAAGATCCAGCCCTCTGTTCATGGACCCCTCACCAAGGTTTTTTTGATGACTGTCACTCCAGGAGCCCTTTCCTGCGGTTTTTCCAGTCTCAGTTCAGATGCCTTTCCCAGCCATGGGACTGGAGACCCATGGGAGCATGGGCTAGTGGCCCTCATAAACCTTCTCCATCTCCAGTAGATACACTGAGCCCTGACTATCACACAGATGGAAACACTTGCATTGACCTTACACATCAGATGGAAATTGTTCTCAGACCTTCCTCTGTCTTGGGTAGCTGTGAGGCAAAACAACGCCGGGTCATGTAGCTGTTCCCCCAGCAAGATACACACAGAGCCAGCCGCTGCTCCGCAGCCGGAATATTGCACGTCCACGTGCTCAGGGGTCTGCAGGTTAGTGCAGCAATGCACGGGACCCGGCGGGGTGTCTGCCTCATGGCTGCACTCGATGAGGCTCTGTCAATACAATTTCCTGCCCCATATCACTTTAGACAGCACTAGAATGGGGTCAGCCAAATTAACGAGGCAGGGGTTAGTTTCAGTGTGAAGGGGAAGAGTGGAAGAAGGAGCCAGGCTCGCAGTCGGGAGCCCTGTCCTGCGGGGAGTCAGACACGCTTTCCTCCCCCAGCGCAGGACCGAGTGTACGGGGTCATTTTGATGGCGTGTATTTAGTTTCTTGCTTAGCCACACTGCTGTGTCTTGCCCAAAGCCTGGTACCCAGCAGACGCCTGGACCGGGACCATAACCTTCTTCCAGGGGAAGCCAGCAGGGTTGTCAGCCCCATACAGAGGGAGAGGCAGGGGAGGTATCCCCATGTCCCATTTGCTATAAGCTGTGGGGCACGAGCACCCAGGAGTCCAGGCTTAGCCTTCCCTTCCTGCAGCGGAGCTGCTTTTGCAGACGCTGGCCCCACTTCTCCTCCCCGGGAGGAACTCGGGCATCCTCTGGCTGGATTTGGGGCTTGCAGTGATGAGACTCAGGCTGCTCTTAGCCTTGCTGCATTACCAAAAACCTTCATCTCCCCACGCAGAGCTGTTTGAGATGCCCCCAGAGTTACCCACCTGGTTCCCAAGGGCCCTGTGTCCTGTGGGTCCCATGTCACCTCTGCCCACCCCATGTGCCAGCCTCTGATAGCCCACGAGTCTCAAATGGCAGGAGACACCCACACCTGGGTGAGGGGTTGGAGCTCAGAGCCTTGCACCTGGGCATCCTGCACCAAACACTGGAGAGGAGGCGGTGGAGACCAGGTCCTTGCCTACGTGGTGGAGTCCTCTCCTGAAGCACCATCCCGTGGGCACAGCCAGGACATACAAGGGGAAAAGCACAAAACAAAGATTTGGTGCCTTCAGGAAGCGTCCCAAGGAGACATTTCATGGCACGTGCCAGACTCCCGGGGCTGAGACCTGGACAGACCTTTTCTGCACCTGATCCCACCTCTGCTGTTTGAAAAGCCAGATGCAATCCCAGCCCTAAATCCCAGCCCAAGCAAGACCTGTGCTATGAGTTGCACCCCCTGAACACGAGAGGATGCCTGGGTGGCCTTCAGAGCAGACATGACAGATGCCGCTCAGCTGCTGCCCTGCATGTGGGGAAACAAGTGCCCATAGCTGCAGAGTGACATGTAACAGATCAAAGCACCTACAGAAACAGCACCCTGGCAGTGCCTCCAGGACGCCACGTGAAGAGGTGAACCTGCCTGCCACCAACCCGCTGCCGGGCTCTGGGAGCTTTTCCCGGCTCGTGCATCATCGACAGCAGCGACAGTGTGCAGGGACAGTTCTGCCATTTGATGTCCTTCCTCCAGTCCATAGCCTCATGCTGGTTTCTCAGAAATCATAATTTTGGGCAAGGTACCAGCCATTCATTCATGGGAAGCTGGCACGGGTGACCAAGGGGTGCGGCTGGAGCATTGGGAGTCATAAGTAGCTGGCGCTTCTGCGGGGAACCGGGGGAGCGATTAAAACTGTTCAAGGGCAAGGACGCCGTGTGAACTCCGAAGTAGTATGAAAATCACATTATTCTGCCTGCTCCTCCAGCATGCAGACTGTCTGTGCGTGTGAAGCTGTTTGGGAAAGGTGGAGGAGTCACGTCTGAAGCAGAACGATTCATCTTAGAGAGTGTACAAGGCACCCAGCATGTGTCCAGTATGAACCCCGTAACTGTAGGGGAGCTTTGGGGTGCAAAGTCTTACAAAGCCACCCGTGTACAGGCAACCATACCAGTAATGCCCTAGAAGGCCAAGATTGCCTCAGTCATGACATCAGATATGACAATTTTGAATATGGATGTAGCAGAATTGGGACCAATAAGGAAAAAAAAAGTAATTAGGGGCAGATTTGGCTGAGAAAAAGAGGTGCTAAGGTAGAAATAGGAAAAAAAAAGAAGGAGGAATAAGTTACGAAAGCAGGTAAGGAACACAGGAGGATGGGATCTTTCGGAGGTCAGAGGATGGATGCCTACAGACGGTGGTGGCACTGACCTGGGTACCCAACCGCATGGGATGCCCTTGGACAACTCGCTGGACTCTCTCTCAGGGCTATGTCCAAAAGACGTAGTGCAAGAGGGTAAAAAGGGAAGCACTTGCACCCTGGTATGAAGAGCTGTGGGGAGGGAAGGATAGTAAAACTGTAATTCAGCAGCAGTCGTGTGTGATTCATAAGGTTAAATAATGTGTGTTTAATAATGTGCAAAATCAGATCATAGATTAATAATGATAATGTGATCATTAGTTAATTAGGTTGTTGCTTATTCAAGTGGTTTATTGGTCTCTTAGTAGGGTATTGCTTAACCAGTGGACATCAAGGTCTTTTGAACGCCTGCGGTCCAAAGAGGGAAGGAATGGTGTTATATCTGAGACGCGCGTGCCACGAGGCAAGAAAGCTCTCCTCCCACCGCTGGTGGTGCCCAGATGTTCACGGCAAGTGATGGCCCAACAACAGCGTAGACCAGCCCATTGCAACTCCCAAACACCATGAGATATGTCTTGGGAACACCCCCCAAGGAAGACTACCAAGGCAAACCTAGCAGAGGGAAAGACAAATAATGTTGTTTTATTATCTTGGTGATATTAGTTTGTAGGATGCTTGGAAGGTAACTTCTCTGCTTGATTTGCCCATGAAAAATGAGGTTCCAGGCAAAATATTTTCCAGAACAGCGTAAAAGCTACGGAAACCATCAGGGAGCCAGCAAAGCATCAAGCAGGAGACAAGTAGTTGGGAGGAACGGTGCTTTGTCTTTAATACATCTGCCTTCCCCTTCACTGAACCCTCTTTGAACTCATCTGCACACACGAAACAGGAAAAAGGTAATCTAATTAAATATTCATCACCAAACACAATCAGGGCTGAGGCCAAGTCCCAGCCTCCAGCTCTTGATCCTGCGAGGAGGCAAAGTCAGGAAAAAAGGAGGGTCTCTCGCTGCAGCTACAAATGGAAAATTAAAAGACAGCAACAATGAATCTTCTTTATCCCTAGTAAGGCAGTAAAAAAAGACTTAAAATCATGTCTGGTCATTCCTGCAGAAGACTTTTAGGGTGGACAGAAAATTCATCAGAAGTTCTTTGCTGGAGAAAGGACGGAGAGGTGAAAATCGAACGGAAAATGGAAAAAAATCCGCATTTTTTATTTTTAAATCTTTTCATTTAGAGTATTGTTATCGCAGCTAGCTAATGTCCACGTGTGTAACACAATCCCTGCCAGAGAAGGCGAGGGCCACTGCAGACCTTCCTCCTCGTTTGCCCATGACACTGTCCCTGGGCGATGCTCGCCGGCTCTCCTGGCTTTCCTCAGGGCCATCTCAGCACCTTGGAGCCACCCTCACACATCCCTGGGGTGGTGGACCTTCAGTACCAAACACATACGTGATGATGTGAACGGAGAAACTCTGCCGAGACCAGGGAGATGCTCATCTTATGGCACAAGAATTGGTCCGTCACATCCCGTGTGGAAAACTCGTACAGGATTGCTGGTTCTTTCCTTCCCTCTAAAATACCGTCGGGTCGGTAGCCAGAGCACTCAACGTCTCCATTCAACGTAAGGTCCAGACTCAGTGTGTGGCTGACTCCCATCACCCAGTCAACTGGATTTAGTCTCAAGTCTTGGGGATGCCCAAGCCTGCCAAGGACTGCTGCTACCCGGTGAGATGGCAAGCCACATGCTTGTCTTCGCAAAGCCCTTCTCAGCAATCACCTCCACGTTTTTAGGAGAGCTTTCACCACCCAAACACTTGTTCAAGGTCTTGACACCTCTGCTGTCAGTTCGGTTCTCTCAAAAGCAAACAGGCAGCAACAGGCATGGTGGCTCAGTCCCTCCGGGATCTCCAGCATCAGTTTTTGCTCACAGCAAACTATTTCCAGCCCGCTGTTCCCGACGTTCAACGTGAGGTGAAATGAAGAACGTCCCAGGCTCCTTCAGGGGGAGAGGTGGGGCCGGAAAGTGCGTGGTCGAATCATCATGACCACCTTCCTCAGGGAATAGTAGTCTGTGTCCTTCCACGAGTACCACACGATACCATCCGGCCCCAGGATCTTGCGGTTTTTAATGGAGTATCGGCCACCCTGTGATGCAGAGAAAGAAGGATGGTCAGGCACGGGAAACGCACGAAAGCGTCATCTGGATGGGAGCATCGGAAAACGTATTGCTCTGAAACGCTGGAGCAAAGAGCTTAATCATGATGTGGTGAAAAGAGCACGTAAAGCCCCGCATTTTTCAAATGGTCCCACTGGAGCAGGCATCCATCCATCTCAGGCTGCGTGAGTCACCCATACCACAAGTTTCCACCATGCGGCCCCAAACCCCAGCGTGCAGAGGTGTCTCAATGCTCATGTCTGGCCCACGGCACTGAAAAGGCTGGAGTGCCTTGGTGCCCAGCACTCATTTTGTTCCCTTCCCGGAGAGCAGGGGCTGGTCAAGCCAGGAAGGATTGCTATGATGTGAGGACCAACAGCCTCCTCCCAGCCCTGGACCTCATGTGCCAACGTCTGCATCCTCACCCCTCCTTTTTACCTTGTAGTACACGCCGTTGAGGTTGGAGAAAAAGCACTGGCTAGAGAAAAAGCACCTTGTGTCCTCATCCCTCCACCTTACCTTGTAGTACACCCCGTTGAGGTTGGAGAAAAAGCACTGGTGGTACCACCAGCCTCCGTGGGAAATCTCGGCGCAGATGTTCCCCGAGTCAGGTGTGCTGAAGCTCCTCTTGTTGTGGTACCAGGCAAAGGAATCCTCCACCGTCCCGCTGAACCCGTCCACGTGCAGGCGGTAATAGTTTGCCTCGTCCTCAATGCTGCAAGCAACAATGGTGGGACCATTTAATGGGGAGTGTTTGAGTCTCCTTTCCAACCTGGATACTGCATTCCTGGTGTGGACACCTAGCAATCATCGGGCTGCTCTGGCCAGGCTCCCTGCTATGATTCATCACCTCTAGAAGCCAAAGATGATGTATTTTTCCCTTCTGTGGGATGTGCATGATTTTGTCATGACTCAGGGCACTTGTTATGGGGCTGAACTGGGCAGACCGTGACTCTAAAACCACAATAAAGGACTGCAGCAGCTTTGGCGAGACAGTCCCTCTAATTACACAGCACTGCCTCCTCTCCACGTAACAAGCATCCCGCTCTTCACCTAGACTGAGCTAATTAGCAATCTGCCTCTGGGCTAGCAAAGGCTGAAAGTCACTGCCATTACACATGACATCCGGTGAGAAAAGTTGGGGTGACCATTCAGAGCACACATTTGCTAGTGGAGGATGCTCCACAGCACATTCAGGCAATGGTTTTTTTTTTTCCAGCAGTTTCAGCAGTTTTGGGGTCTACTCAAAGCCCTCAAGCTTCAAGTGTCCATAAGGTGCAGTGCTCCCTTGGACATCCTCCCATGGCGGATTACTCCACAGTCACCCACAAGCGTTTCCAGTAGAGACAGGGAAGGAGTTTGCCTGGGACAGCCTAGACAGACTTGGTCATCCCTGATTAAGAAAGGACGTGGATGATGTGGAATGGATAAATGAAACACCAGAGGAGGGGAAGAGCTATAGACACCGAACGACATTACATCAGGCCTAGCAAGTACAAGCCACGAGTAAAGAGGGTAAAAATCAAAACACAACTCTAAACCAGGGAGATGCTGGAGGACCCGCCCAGCAAGACCATGGGATTCAAAACCCTGGTTTTGACATAGAGCTCAATAATTTTGGCAGAAAAAATACCCCTAAGCAGCTGGGGACTGTCCACTGGGTCCTACAGCTCCCCTCCCCTGGGGCTGTGGAAGTTGGCCATGGCCAAACGACGCTGCACATTCGCTAGCTCACACCCAGGCTTCAACCCAGAGCAAAAATTGGTGTTCAAATCCAGGTGGGGAAGAAAGGATAGACAGCCTGGGCCCAGTCTGAATAGCTCTCTAGACAGAGTCACTCTGACCTCAATGGGGTTCCCATGTGTGAAAGTCTCCCAGCATTGAACCAGTTGCGTCTATGAGAACCAGGGAAGCCCATCCCACTTTCTACCTGAAGACCTGGTAGAAGGCGTGCTTGTGCTTGTTGTTCCAGTCCTCCAGGTCGATGCGCAGAGAATAGTCCCCTTGGCTCGTCATCTTGTGGATGTTCTCGTTGCCCAGCCAGAACTCGCCATTGAGGTCCCCAAAGCCCTCCTTGTACTCGTTCCAGGTCCGGTTGAAGTCAACTGAGCCATCCTGACGCCTCTGAATGACTGTCCAGCCCCCACCTGCCAGGAGAGAGGTAACATGAAATGGGAGTCTCCAGGGAGCATCCAAGGGTCCCAGACGGACCCCTTACTGGTGTCACCTCTGAGGATCCATCTGCAGCTCAGCAAGGTGTCTCCTTGTCATGTGTCCTTCCACCAACTGGCAAGATACAGTTTTGGTTGCTGCACGGGGATAAAACGTGATGCCCGTCATAGCTCACGGAAAGAGGCTCCCACCTCTCCTATGTCAGTTCACGATGGTGTTCCCCTGTCAACTGTCAGAGGGTCATTCCAGATCTTAAGGTGGTTTTAAATGAGAGAGAGATGGTAGGGTTTGGGAGGCAAATGTTTTGGGACTGGAACAAACTAGAGATCCTGGAGTTTGGAGATTTTCATGTACTGTTCCTGCAGCACCACAGAGGCACACGAGCTCTCCCAGTATTGTCTCACTGTCTCCATCTGCTCTCCCATCTGTCCAAATCCCTCTCTCCTCTCTCATTTTATTCCAATATTGTAAGCTTGGGGCCAGGGGGGACGGGACTGGGGCCATCTTTTTATTTGCTCTTTGTACAGCCTGTCACTCTACAGTGTCCAAGATTGTGTTGATGGTTATGCAAATAATAGTAATGACATAACAGAGACCACATTGTCTGAACAGCCTGTTTCTTAATGAGCACGTGCAACCCAAAGCTGCAATCATCTGTAGATACTACAATAGGGGAGATGCCTACGTGTGGTGTCCTGGTTTCGGCAGGGATAGAGTTAATTTTCTTCCTAGTAGCTGGTACAGTGCTGTGTGTTGGATTTAGGGTGAGAACAATGTTGATAACGCACTGATGTTGTAGTTGTTGCTGAGCAGTGCTTACACTAGTCAAGGGCTTTCCAGCTTCCCACGCTCTACCGACTGAGCAGGCTGGGGGGGCACAAGAAGCTGGGAGGGGGCACAGCCAGGACAGCTGACCCCAACTGGCCAGAGGGACATTCCATACCATGGGACGTCATGCTCAGTAAAGAAACCGGGGGGAGTTGGCCGGGGGGGGGCCGCTGCTCGGGGACTGGCTGGGCATTGGTCGGCGGGTGGTGAGCAATTGCATTGTGCATCACTTATTTTGTATATTCTTTTATCATTAGGAGTAGTATTATTTCCCCTTCCTTTTCTGTCCTATTAAACTGTCTTTACCTCAACCCACGAATTTTACCTTTTTTTTCCCCGATTCTCTCCCCATCCCACTGCGGCGGGGGAGGAAGGGAACGGCTGTGTGGTGTTCAGCTGCCCGCTGGGTTAAACCACAACAGACAGGGAGCTGAACCCCTTCCTCCAGCATGGAACATGTTGATGTGACCCATCCATCCGGGCTGGAGCAGATCCATGGGGCAAGGGACTGACAATCCACCACCCCATTTCCCTGACGATTGTCATTAGTCTTCCAAAACTCAAGTGTCGCAAACTAATTTTGTGCCTTGGGATGACAGTAGTGTGCTCTGTACAGATATTTAGACAGGAAGGGTGTGGGAGGTCACCTGCTTCCTCATTTACACTCCAAAATATCTGTGGGAGAGGATTCCCCCTCCTTACTCCAGCACAGCTACAATTAGTGGTTGCCCACACATAGCCCTAACTACCCAGAGATGCTCCAGATACCCCCCCCCCGGTGACCAGCTGCTACTCCAGAAAGGCTCCTCTTTT
>NW_008824359.1:9613860-9623524 GCF_000699105.1 Pygoscelis adeliae | reverse complement strand
GCCCTGTGTCATATCCACTAGCGTGTTGCAAACATCTTGGATGCATGAGGACATCTCAAAGAGCACTAAACTGCTGCCTGTAATTAGGCAACTGAATCCCAGCCATAACGTCTGGTTTGAACTATTCATCCAAACCCCTCCTTTAGTCAGCAGAAAGGACAAGTCCTCTGTCCCTGGAGAAGAGCCCTTCTGGAGATGCTACTCTCACCGACTATAATGTAGCCTCAGAATAGCTCAGATATAAGATACAACTCTCAGGTTAGACAAATCCCACCCAAAGTTCTTCTAGAAGATGTTGTAGATGCCTCCTGCAGTACCTTCAGTGTCCATCTCACACAGCACTTCAATAGGCATCCCGCCGACCGAGGGCATGATGCTGTAGACCCCAGATCGCCGGAGCCCGTTGTAGTAAACGGAAGCACAGTCGATGGGGCAGTTCCTGGCATGCTTCACCTCTGAGCGAGAAAGCAGAGAAACACGCCGTTTAGTGCACAGCGCGGAGAAAGGGGCACGCAACCAAAACCGGCACCGTTTTCATGCAACTGTAAGGCAGAGCCGGACAAATAAGCCCAGATCCAGAGCTGCTGCTGAAGCTGAAGACCTCTGCAGCACGCTGGCTTCACACCTGAGTGCAGCGGCTTATTAGCGATAAGGTTCGTTAGCACAGATCTGCACTTGAGGATGATGCGGCTGAGGAACGATCTTCAGTTCAGCTGGTTTTGTAATGGCAACACAGAGATGACATGCATTTTGCCAGGCTCAAATTAGATTATATCTCACACCAAAATGCCTTATATATTGATAAAGAATAGGCTCGAGCCATGGTCGGTGTAGATAATAGCAGGTTTTTCTCCTCCCAAACTGCTGCTGTGGATTTTGTCTTACAAGGAAAGGGGATCAAAATCATTCTGGAGAACCTAAAGGGGTTTTTAATTGGGATATGTCAGGTGGGATTTATTTCACCTGGCACCAGCCATCTATCCTTCAGGCAGGCGGCCTCAGCTAGTCCTTAGAGACCTCTGCAGAGGGCGGTTCATCCTGGTTTTACGTGGGACAGGAGAGAAGAGCCACTCTCCCTGTCTCCCTCCATCACCTACCAAAGGAGCTCAGCTGGGTTGTCTGCACAGAGGTGCACGGTGACATCCGAGATGCCCTGGGGCTGGCTTTCAGCTGTCCCATATAGGTCCTGTCTTGTATCTGCCAGGCCTATGTGGATGTCTTGGATGCTCCAGAGTATTTTGGGTGGCACTAGGTGTCAGCTGAACTGAGACCCTAGTCATAGCAGTGGAAACGGCACGCTGAATTGCTCTTGGTCTATGCACTGTTTGCCTCGTTATCTTAAATATCCAGCTCATGTGGGGACACGCGTATGTAGACACTCAACATGAAGCATCTTCATCTGTGAGCTGAGCCTCCCTGGTGGGATGAATCCCATCTTTAGAAAGAAAGGCAGAAAAGGCAGCTCACACAGGCAGCTCCCCTTCCTTTTACTCACACGGCTAGACCAGCCTGAAGCACAGCGTGGCCTGAATACCAGACTGGGATCACTGGGAGAACCAGGAACCCGAGGAAGGGAGGGAGCAGAAAGCACGCGTGGGAGATTGCCCTTCCAGGAGGCACGCAGAAAGGATGAGACCACGGGACTGGCAGACGATGAACGATCCTTGCGGATGGGAAAGTGAGTCCGGGGGGGAATGATGGATGAATAGTTGCAAAGTCCCGGCCCACCAGCTGGAGAGCGTGGTGGCTGGGAGGTCCCCCGCAGGCTGCAGGCTGGTGACAGATTGGGGACATCCTTTGAGGTTGGCACCGACCAGCAGTGCTGCTGCAGGGGAGCGTGTGGGAGAAACCAGTTGTGTGCAGCAAGCAGAGGGCAGGGAGAGGCAATCTAGACCCAGCAAGCATCTGGGACAGCAGGCAGAGCCCGATCTCACCTAAAGTTAGTCAGCTAAAAGTGCTGCATCAACCAGCTGCACTCGGGCTGGCATTCTCTGGGCCAGAGAAGTCACCATCCCGGTCACGTCAAGTTATTGAGATGAATCACAGCTTTGGCCTGCAGGTGGTGGTCACGGGTGTAGACATCAACTCTGATGTCCTGGTTTTGCACAGAGCATTTCTTGCTCAGGGCTCAGAGGCACCTGGAAGCAGGTACCAGAGGAGCTGTTTGTGCTACCTCCACCACGACATGGATGGCCAAGAGAGCTTTAAACGAGCACAATGGAAAGGACTTAGACTAGTTGGCTCAAGGGAGAATTAACATGACGTTTCCTCCGAGACGTCACCAGCTCAAATCAGATCAAGGTTGGTAGGTGAAAGCCATTAGCAGTTCAGCGGCACGTGCTGCCTGAGTCACCCCATCCAGCCCGCCCCTCGATGGAGAAGACAGATGCTGTCTTTAAAGTCCCTCAACCACACTTCACCAAAGGCTGGAAGACTATTCAGGAGAAGTGTCGCTCCGTCCTTCTCCAATGCTCCTCCAGGAGATGGGATTTGGGGCACGGGGACCAGACTGGCACATCTGGCCTTGTCTTCTCCAAGACCGCCCCCCCCTTGCCACGGACCCAGAGACTCGAACAGGTTGCAAAAGCAACCCAGTTGCCCTTCCAGCACCTCAAGGTTGAGCTTTGCAGATCCTGGCTATGGTCAGCCCTGGTCAAAATGTTTTCACGGCAGTGGGTTCTTTGGCAGAAAATGGGGTTTTGGTCAAACTGAACCTCAAATTCTTTAATTGAAAGTTCCCATGTTTGCTAAAAACCAAAGAAAACATTCCAGGGACTAACAAGGAAAACAACCAAAAAGCTGGCAAAAAATTAAATGCATTCATTAAAAAAAGGACATGTGAGAAATAACAGAAAATAGTTCTTTTACAAAGTTGAAGAGTTTCACCAAAGCCCTAATTTCATGTTGTGAATTTTCGAAGGAAAAAAAAAAAATCTTGTTTTTTTGGTGGGGTGTTTTTGGTGGAAAAACAGTCCCTGGAGTTGGGAGGAAGGCTCAGGCAGCTGACTGCAGGTGGGGTGGTGGTGGGAGCAATGCCAACCTGCTTGTCAGAGCCTAAGCTGGTCCCCGCGAGCATCTCACACCATCCATGGAGAGAAAAAGGAGCCACCGAGGGACAGGACCCCTCTCCTAGATGGCATGGAAACCATTCCCAGAGGTGTCCATTGCTCTGATGAGCCCTCCTGGCTGCCTTGGAAAGGCAGGTTGGGTGAGATCAGACTCCTGGCCAATGCAAAGGGGATTAAAAGCAGTTTTCCCACACCCTTGCTCTACAACCCCCCTCGAGAGAGGCTTTAAGGGCGAAGCATCCCCTCCCCGCTGGCCCCAGCAGCTCCCCATCACCTGGATGATGCATCTCCTCCTGCAGCCTCATCTCGGCGGGGCTGAGGCAGGTGGGGTTACGCCAGGCCCAGTCGGTCAGGACGGAGATGTTGTTTATCTGCGCCTGCATGTCGTAGAGCAGCGTGGCCTGGATGTGCTGCAGGGTGCTGGCCTCGCTGTACCGATGCTCCAGGTCCTGCACCCGTTGGGCCAGGCTGTGGTTCCGGCCGGCCGCCTCCTCGTGCTGCGGGCGGGGAGAAAGGTGGGATGGGGGGGATGCCTGGGGAGCGGCACGGAGCCCGGGGCATGGCCCCGGGACCCCCCAGGGATGGGCAGGCAGGGGAGCAAGCGGGCAGAGGAGCGCTCACTGCATGCACCGACAGAGACCAAGGACCCCAAGGACGGTGCCTGCACCCTCACCCTCACCCTGCGGCCCCATACCAGCTCCCCGGCCTACCGTGGGAGCCACAGGCAGCTTGATATTCCCAGGCTGTGGTGCAGGCAGGGCGTGCACGGGCAAGCCTAGGGCTGCAAGAGCAAGGCAAGCGTATAGGGTTCCTCTCCAAACACCCTCCTGTCTGCAACTCATTGCAACATGGATGTGGCCTCTATGTTGTCATTGAGTTGGTTGGACTTGATGATCGTAGAGGTCTTTTCCAACCTTAATGATTCTAGGATTCTGTATATTTCGCAATGCCACCACGGCCGGGCTTTCCTTCCAAAAAGTTGTCCAATCTCCCCTTGAACCACATAATGTTTTATAACATTATAAGGAGCTCCACAGGTTATCGACACCTTGCACGGTGAGCCACCTCCTGCTCTTTGGGCAATGGCTGGTGTCCTGCAAACAGCAACGACCGCATCCACGCTATGCAAGGAGCGGGTGTGATACGGGACCCCAGCCCCTTTCACCACCCTTTTACTGTTTGTTTTTAGGACAACCAGTCTAAAAACCAGATCCTATGTAAAATGTACGTGCAAGCCGGCTGGAGATGCTCACAGCTCGTACCAGGAGATGGGCACCCCGAGCCCCACCAGCACGCACCAAACATGCCCCAGATGCAGTCACTGCAGACACGCTCGCCTCTCTTGTTCAGTGCTCCCTGTCCATTAGATGGCAGAGCAGGCCTTAAACAGCACCTCCAAAATCCCACAGCAGCCTGGGAACCCCCCCTCCTCCCTCCCCTGGGCAATGCAACAGCTCTACACTGTGCTCCCCAATACCCTCCCGTGGGTCCGGCAGTCCCATACCTCCCTCTGCGGTGGAGGGATGCTTGTTCTCCACCAGCACTGGCCCCCTGATGGGGACATGTCTTCCTCTATCACCCGCTCGGCATCACTGCCTCGGGCTCACAAGCCACCCCAAGACCCTGAAAATAAATGCGTTTATTTTCTCACCTCCCTGTCCCCAGCATCAGGGGCAAATCTGGATTTTTAGGTGTCTGTGCAAGCGTGCAGCTTATTAAATATACCAGGGGACACAGAGATCTGGCACTTGACTCATCACTACCTGCAAAACTGCAGTGGTGCTGCTGAGGGTCGGGGATTTCCTTCAGCTGGAAGGGGTTTGCGTGCCCAGAGTATGTTTTCTTCCCTTCCAGCTGCTCCCAGGACTCGGCTCACACCTTGGTCCTCATTCCTGCCAGGACACGTCTCAGCTTGCTGTTCCCAGGACCCATTCCATCACCACTGCTGGGTTATTGTACCAATAACTAACGGCAGCTCTATAATATTCTTCCCAATGCTGCTTAAGCATTGCCTGCATGGCCCTGCTAAATGCCCACCGAGCCTGCCTGTATCCCAAAATCCAGAACAGCTAGATAGGCAGGGGCAGAAAAGTGGGAATTACGGCCTGCAACGACACAGTGCTTTCCTTCTCAGGACCGCAATGTCTCCGGCTCTGCCATAAATCAGCCGTCCCCCCGCTACCTGCTCTGTGAGCTGTGACTGATACAGGCTTCTTCCAGCTCCCTTCACCCACGCATCAGCTCTCCGAGTAAACCCCATGATGCTTTCTCCCAGACAGTCCCCTCCTCCACAGTTGATACCTTTTTTTTCCTGCTGCTGATTTAAAACGGCACAGCCAGACCACCGTGACGGTGCCCTGATGCTGCTCCCTTCACCGCATCCCCCTGCTCCGGTGGGACCGGGGCTGTATTTTTGCACAGCGGGGTCCTGCTCTGCCCGTTGCCCGGCCGTGCAAATGCAACAGGACTGGAAATGCACAGGGAGGGCTGGGTGTCTGTGCAAGCGTGCAGCTTATTAAATATACCAGGGGACACAGAGATCTGGCACTTGACTCATCACTACCTGCAAAACTGCAGTGGTGCTGCTGAGGGTCGGGGATTTCCTTCAGCTGGAAGGGGTTTGCGTGCCCAGAGTATGTTTTCTTCCCTTCCAGCTGCTCCCAGGACTCGGCTCACACCTTGGTCCTCATTCCTGCCAGGACACGTCTCAGCTTGCTGTTCCCAGGACCCATTCCATCACCACTGCTGGGTTATTGTACCAATAACTAACGGCAGCTCTATAATATTCTTGCCAATGCTGCTTAAGCATTGCCTGCATGGCCCTGCTAAATGCCCACCGAGCCTGCCTGTATCCCAAAATCCAGAACAGCTAGATAGGCAGGGGCAGAAAAGTGGGAATTACGGCCTGCAACGACACAGTGCTTTCCTTCTCAGGACCGCAATGTCTCCGGCTCTGCCATAAATCAGCCGTCCCCCCGCTACCTGCTCTGTGAGCTGTGACTGATACAGGCTTCTTCCAGCTCCCTTCACCCACGCATCAGCTCTCCGAGTAAACCCCATGATGCTTTCTCCCAGACAGTCCCCTCCTCCACAGTTGATACCTTTTTTTTCCTGCTGCTGATTTAAAACGGCACAGCCAGACCACCGTGACGGTGCCCTGATGCTGCTCCCTTCACCGCATCCCCCTGCTCCGGTGGGACCGGGGCTGTATTTTTGCACAGCGGGGTCCTGCTCTGCCCGTTGCCCGGCCGTGCAAATGCAACAGGACTGGAAATGCACAGGGAGGGCTGGGCGAGGGGTTTCCTTCTGCTCCCTAAATCACGCTGGAAGGAGGGAGGTGGGGAGGGAAGAAAGGACATAGATGGGGCAAATTCATCTGACCCAATATGGGTGTCCCCGTTAGCCCAAGAGGAGCTGTGACCTGGAAGAGCCTGTTGCTTTCACTCAGCTCAGAAAGGGATGCTGAGCTGAAAGAGACGTCTCCGCTTGGACAGACAAGCCCACGCTGAGCTCCCGGAGAAATAACTGACGGTAAACCCCAGGGAGACCAACCAGCAGCAGCCGGAGGCTGATTCATGAAGACGGATTAAGGGAGCAACAGCTCCTCAGTGGGAGGAACGGAGGCAGAGGAGACCCACCCAGGCTGACACAGCGGGGAATTCGGCAGGGTGACTCCAGGGAGGTGCGAGGGGATGCAGGAGGAAAGCAGCTTCCCAGGCCGGGCACAGGTGTTGGGAAGTGGCCAGACCAACGCGGCGGGAAAACTCCTTACAGGAGAGTCCCGAAGCCGGCGGGGAGCAGAGGCGAGCATCTCAGCAGCCGTTGCTGCCTCTGGTTTCCTCCGTTCAGCTATAACTCCCTGCGCAGCATTCAGCTTTGCTTCTTGCTTTTCCCCTCCTCGGGCGCTTGGAGGGTGACAGGACACACTTATTGCCATCAGCTAAACTCTCCAGATTTTGTTTTCTTCCTTCTTCTTCTGGGCCTCCCATCCCGTTATTTTTTAGACTCATGGAAAAAAACTGAGGTTGGAAGAAACGGCTGGAGGTCTCCAGCCCACCCCCCTGCAGAAAGCAGGGCCAATTTCCAAGCTGGATCTGGTTGCTCAGGGCCTTTTCCAGTCGAGGTTTGAAACCCTCTACAGATGATCTCAAAAGATCTCAGAGGATGTCCCCTTTCTGAGCGTGGCCGTATCTTGGTGGCACGGATGTTGCTGGCACTGTCGCTCAGGTATGAACCAACTGGAGACACCTAAGTAGGACCTGGGACCTGGCTACTCCAGGACACCTGGGTGCACTCTGTGTCCCTCTGCTCTCCTTGTAGGGTGAGGAGCCCAGCAGCACCCCACAGCAGACACGACTCCTTCAGAGCTGCTCACCTGGGCTCCCGCTGAGGAGAGCTCTACCAACTCATCCCATCCTCCAGGAGACATCCAAGAGGTCCTGGTGGCATCTATGTCTGCATTCGCTGCTCAGTTCTCTACGAGATCGGCTGGATCCCATAGAGCCCCTTGCATGGCAGACATGGGAGGTGGGCAAGAGGAATCCCACCCTTGGGTGCTTCTCCAGAAGCATCCCTGTCCACCAGCTTCTCCCCAGCTGCCAGACACGGGCAGGAGAGCCAGGATATGCTGTGAGAGCATCCAGTATCTGTCTAAGGATGATTCAGCACAAAAAAAAAATAGCAAATAGCAGGGAAAGGAATAACAAACTAAAAAAATGACATAGAAATTACCAGGCAGGTGATAAGGGAGACAACTAGGAAGAGCAGAGGCTTCAGCCACTGCCGATGGGCCGGGAAGGGACCTGCTGGGGCATGGCCTTGAACAGGGTCCACCTGAGCCCTGCAGCAGATAAGAAGGGGGAAACACAATTATCAGGAGTATTACAGGCTTGTGGGACTCTGCGAGACTTATTACGGGATGTTCAGGGGAAAGGCTAAAGGTGGGGAAAGGAGGGGGGGTCAGGGTGGATGGGGTGGGGAATGAGTGTAGGAAAATGGAGAGGTGGGGGAGTTAGAAAGGGCTGGACATGTTTAAACCAGCTGCCAGTCAGTGCCCTTGTCCGACCGAGCCTGATCACTGCAGTCCGTCTTCTCTTCTCATGCAGTCCTTCCCTTAGCTTATTTTTTTCGGCGTAATCTCACTCTCTCCTACGCGCGAGTGCCGCAGGGTCTAAGTGCCTGCAGCTGGAGGGGTGTGGGCCACAGGGCTCACAGGTCTAGGTCAGGGTGCACCTGAATGTGCACAGGCACGTCCGTGTGTATGTGCGTGTATATGTGTACGTCCATACGCATGTGTATGTTTATGTGCACGTGCATGTGCATGTGTATGTGCATGTATGAGGGGTCTAAACACCAGCAGCTGGAGAGACCTGGGAGTGTTTGTATTTCCCCGGTGAATTTAATTGTGTGTACGTAACTCGCTCGCAAACTTCAGTCTGGACCAGCTGGTGAGCAGGAGGAGACCGGCGTGCAGGGTAAGAAGGTGCAGAACCTCGGCATGGTTATTAGACGGACTGAGAGCCCGTGCTCCACATCTAATTCCCTCGCCTGAACACCGAGCGTCCTGTTCGAGGCCGTCAGCTCGGCTCCCTCGAGAGCCACCACCAGGCAACCAGCATCTCCGGAGGGAGGTTGGTTCTCCTCCCTCTTCCCTCTGACCCCGAAGAGACCCTGCACAACTGCCATAGACCAAGCACCTTGCCTTTAGATGGGTCATTTCAGAGCCTGGAAATGAAGAATGGATTAAGAGCATGAACACTGCAGGAAAGATATTTAGTGCATTACTATCCATCTCCCTCCTTGGCTCTGAGCTGGAGAGGTCAGTGAAAGAACTGCAGCTCCAGGTAACACAGAAGTGTTTCGGGGGGCAGCACAGGGAGCTGGGATTGGGGAAGGACAGATTAAACGGTCCTAAGGGACAAAATGTCATGAGGGGATGGGTGCGGGAAGTCGGGAGACCGAAGACCTATTGCACCAGCTTGTCCCAGTGCAAGTGCAAGGAGAAAATGGGAGAGGAGCAGTGGAAAGCAGATGAGGAGGCAGGATGGGGGACAGGGGCTTACACAGGAGGAGGGACCCTGGGTGGGGGGCACCGAGTGGGTCTACCTGAGCACGAGCACTCATCCTGACTCACGTGCCCCCCTCCCTTCCTCCATGGCACAAGGACCATCTCGCTCCCACGGAGACACCCACGGCACAGACGTCCGCCCAACAGCGTGGCCGTCGCAGTGCTCAAACAGCCCTGCAGCCTCCGGCACGGCCTCGCTCTCCCCGTGGGGCTGCTAGAAGGAGGCTTTCCAAACAAGGAGCCCGAGGGCGAGGATGAAAGGAAGCTAAATAGAGAATAAATCAGCCCCAGAGCCAGACCGTATCAGACCTCATCTCCAAGAGCAAAGACAAGGGTGCTATTCACCCGGCAGTTTTGGGGCTCTTCCAGCTGACACCAGTACATTGCTGCTGGTTCTTCTGCACATCTCATCAACAGCCCAGTGAGACACCTCAGCTGGGAAACAACTCCTACGGCCAGCCAAAACACACCCTGCTCCCTCCCTGTCCCTGGCTACAACCCTGTGCAAGCTGCAGCTCGCCGCTGCCGC
>NW_008824359.1:9607342-9613105 GCF_000699105.1 Pygoscelis adeliae | reverse complement strand
CCAGGCAACCAGCATCTCCGGAGGGAGGTTGGTTCTCCTCCCTCTTCCCTCTGACCCCGAAGAGACCCTGCACAACTGCCATAGACCAAGCACCTTGCCTTTAGATGGGTCATTTCAGAGCCTGGAAATGAAGAATGGATTAAGAGCATGAACACTGCAGGAAAGATATTTAGTGCATTACTATCCATCTCCCTCCTTGGCTCTGAGCTGGAGAGGTCAGTGAAAGAACTGCAGCTCCAGGTAACACAGAAGTGTTTCGGGGGGCAGCACAGGGAGCTGGGATTGGGGAAGGACAGATTAAACGGTCCTAAGGGACAAAATGTCATGAGGGGATGGATGCGGGAAGTCGGGAGACCGAAGACCTATTGCACCAGCTTGTCCCAGTGCAAGTGCAAGGAGAAAATGGGAGAGGAGCAGTGGAAAGCAGATGAGGAGGCAGGATGGGGGACAGGGGCTTACACAGGAGGAGGGACCCTGGGTGGGGGGCACCGAGTGGGTCTACCTGAGCACGAGCACTCATCCTGCCGGCACGGCCTCGCGCGCCCCGTGGGGCTGCTAGAAGGAGGCTTTCCAAACAAGGAGCTCGAGGGCGAGGATGAAAGGAAGCTAAATAGAGAATAAATCAGCCCCAGAGCCAGACCGTATCAGACCTCATCTCCAAGAGCAAAGACAAGGGTGCTATTCACCCGGCAGTTTTGGGGCTCTTCCAGCTGACACCAGTACTTTGCTGCTGGTTCTTCTGCACATCTCATCAACAGCCCAGTGAGACACCTCAGCTGGGAAACAATTCCTACGGCCAGCCAAAACACACCCTGCTCCCTCCCTGTCCCTGGCTACAACCCTGTGCAAGCTGCAGCTCGCCACTGCTGACAGCCAAGCCAAATGTTTGCCTGGCAAAACCACGGGGCAATGCCAAACATCTGAGAGCTTCGGAGGTGCCAAACAAGGTTGGAAAAAAATGTATTAGTGTGAAGCTTCAGGCTGTGGGGCCAGTGAATGGAGCTGGGGTGGAATGAGCACCAGAAAGGAGACTGGAGGAAGGGTGCCGGGGGCTGGAGGTCAGGTCTTCTGCTCAGCCATGGCCATCAGAGATGTGGTCCTTCACCGGCCACCCAGAACTCCAGGTCTAGTCTGAGTTCCAGCTATGGGCAATGGGATGGATCAGCAACCCCTCCTAGGCAGGCTTGAAGGTGGAGGAGAGAGCACAGCTAAAACACCAAAGGGTTTGTGGCTAATATTAAGAAAGATCAGCCCTGGAAGGCTCCTGAGCCATCACAGTAGGAGCAGCTGGGGTTTAATGGATACCCCAGCCAATGATCAGAACAAAACCATATGCTTTACCGGGTGTCGTCCCCCTGCAACTGCTGGGAGCTGGAAGGGACCGCGGGAGGGGACTGCGGACACGTGCGTGGAGGGGGTCTGCGAAGGGCAGCCCTTTACCTGGAGCTCGAGGACTTTGATGCGGTGCCGGTGGTTCCTCAGCTCCTCCTGCAGCTCCGAGATCAGCTCCCGCAGTTCCAGGACCTGCTGCTTGCGCTCTTCATTCTCGTGGAGCCAGTAGGACACCTCATCAGTGCAACGAAACATGTCCGGGCACCGCTGCTCATCGCCCTGCGGCAGCGTGGCCACGATCTTACAGCGGCCGTTGGGCAGCAGCTGGTTGCTGTATTCCCCGCACTGGATCAGGCCCGTGCCCTCCTGGGGACCCTCGTGGTCTCTGTACGCTGTGGGCAGGGATTTCTGCAGCGAGGGGCTGCTCAACGTGGCCACGAGGATGAGGGATAGCAAACCTGTCCTGGCAGAGCCGGTGCCGGGGCAGACCTCCATCAGGCAGGTGAGGATGGTCCCCGGGGATGACCCCACGTGTCTCGTCATCAAACGCCGTCGGGGAGGAAGGTGGCAGTCCCCAGGGCATAACACCAGGTCTTCTCCCGAGAGCTAGGGGGTGAGGTTGCAGCTATATGGGAACAGAGCGTCAGTAGGGATCCCAGAGCTCCTGCCAAGGGGCTCACTGCAGGCAAGGGACTCGCCTGTCCCCATAGAGCATCCTCCCTGGCGTCACCCCGTGGCCACCACGCTGGGACCAGCTCTGGCGGGAGATCCCCTGCTCTCCTGCCCAAGGCTCCACCGGCTTCGCGGGCTGCGTTTCCCCTCCGCAGAGCTGCTGGTTGGCTTGGAGCGTGTTGAGGTCTGGCTGGGGGTGGTCAGCCCCTCGGGCAGGCCTTTCTGCCCATGCAGGACCGTGCACGGGAAGGAGCTGGCTCCCCCAGACGGGGCATCCCGCTACGCCGTTGCTCCCTGAAATGGGAACCAGAGCAAGGAGACGGGTGATGGAGAGGAAAGATGAGCAACCAACCCTCCCCACCATGCTGCCCACCCACACTAAACTGACAGGTCCCCCCACCTTCCCTGTCCCCCTCCAGCCATCCCCACGGCCCAGGGACACAGGGCACAGATTTGGGGCTCTCTCCATGTCCCCATGTATGACTTCTTCTTGGCAGATGTAACTATAAATGGAGTTATCAAGTGAATGGTGGCCATCTACATGGGCAGCCCAGACCACCAACCCACCCTTGGGCAGGGTTAGACCACCAACCCATCCCAGGGGCAGTCTGGATGGACCCTGGCTGTAGGCTGATCGTCCCATGCAGGATCAGATCCAAGAGGGGATGGAGTGATGGTGGCCTGGCCACCACCCGGGCGAGACAAATACACAACTCAGTCCCTTTTAGCCAGAGAAATCGGGCTTCCCTTGCAGCCAGAGCTGCCCTCCGATCCCTGCCTGACACCGGGGCTCCCCGCCACGGCATTATGCTCCCGAGGTTTCTCCTGACCAAAAGCCATCCCCGTCCCACTCCAGCGAGGATGAGGAACTGGGAGGGATGCCGCAGCTCCCCAGCACCACCCCAGCTCCCAGCAAGCAGCACCCCAGCTCCCAACATACCTTCAAAAGTCCTGGCCAGGCTCTCCGGCAGCAAGAGCAGAGAGCAGCAAGCAGCGACTGGCCATGGGGAGCAGGGCGTGATTTAGTGGACACTAAATGCTTATTCCCCCTGATCCTATCACCGCACTATAAATAGGGCCAAGAGAGCCACCGGTCTCAGACGACGCATGAGAGGGAGGAGCACAGGTCCCGGCGTGACCTTATCAGTGTACGGGGGATTAAGCCGGTGCCTTGGCAGGAAGGCAAGGCTCCCCCTCACACAGAAACCCCCTGTCCCACCCTGGGGATGTGTTTTGGGGAGAGGGCATGTTCACCCGGCATGCATTGACCTGCCCCATCCCAGCAGTTTTGCGGGGAGACCTTCCCAACCTGGCCATGGACAGGGGCTCGGGGCAGGGAACAGCCATCATTCATGTCAACAGGCTTGCTTAATTAAATATGCTAATCATTCAACCGTTAGGAATGCGAGCTGAAACCAGAGATTTCCATATTGGACAAAAGTGTTGGCTGTTGGGTTTTCTTCCCTTAATGTAAAGAGTTTCCAGACGATGTTCCCAGACTGATTCTCACAAAGGGGATACTCAAACCAGCTCAGACGGCCTCCAAAAACAGAGGAACTGCCTGGAGAAGGGGAGCTTCGTTAGCAATCGTCTGCTCGGGTGGTTTGGAGAGGCGCTGAACCTCACCGGTCCTCCAGCAGCTATCCCAGATGGCCACGTGAGTGCCCTTTGGAGGACCTGTCCCCTCCACGGACAGGACCCTCCTGCACCACCAGTGGCCCCTAGCAAGGCTGTGGGTCTGCGTGAGATAAGGGGAGGACACAGCTTGCATGACACCCGAGCATCCCGACCCTACGTGCCACGGTGGGGCCATGTCCCGCCCTGACTTCCCCACAGCTGGATCCAGCCCTGAGGATCCAGTCTCTCTTCCCCTGGGAGGGATGAAATCCGAGTTTAGTTCTAGGGTTAGGCAGAAAAAGTAAAAGCCCGGCCGGATCGCCAGCCCACAACAGGCTCCCGGCTTTGCTTTCGTCTTGTAAAAATGTTAGGTGAAGGGGGTTTTGTTTGTTTTCTTTGTCTCTGTGGGGAGTTGGTCAGGGCAGAGCAGGGGGATGTGCTGCTTCTGAGCCCTTGCCAGCTCAGGACACGGTGCTGTGCCCCTGGGCTGGTTTCTGCATCTCCGGCACAGCAGGCATCTCTGTGTCCGTATCCACCACCCAGGGTGGCTTGGAGAAGAAAGGACCCCAGCAGCAAGTCCCCCGTGCGAGCAGAGGCTGTCCCAAGCTCGCGTACGCTAACAAACGGAGAGCAACCAGCCCAGGCAGGGAACAGATCACCCCAGCTCCCCCCAGCCAAGAGGACCTCCCAAGGACACCTCGTCTTGCTGGGGCAGGGACCCGGACTGCTCCGAAAATCACACCTCTTTGCACATGCTGCCTCCAGCCAAGCCACCCTCTGCTCTTTTTCAAGCGTGGCTGCACTTTGCTTCAACAGCCACTTGTGGGAGAGAAAAATAAGGCCGAAGCATCCTCCCTGGAGCTGGCAGGAGCTGTGCCAGCCCAGCAGGCAGCCAGCCTGGACAGCAGTGCTGGGTAAAGCAGGAGCACAAGCGGGGAGAGGGACCCTGAGATCATCCCGCAACGCTCTGAAGGACACCAAGAGAAGTGCTGTGTGAAGGAACACCGTGGGCAGAGGATGGGAAAATGGGGCTGGGGGCAGGGGGGAGCCGGAAAAAGGTCATTGTAGGGAAGGGAGGAGTGGTGGTCCAGCTGGACGCGATGGATGTGAAGACCTTTTGGTGCTGGATCCCACCACTGCACCAGCAAACCCCACGCCACCACCACAAGAGTTGTTCCTCTGGCCAGACACAGAACATTTACCCTCCAGGCTTGTCCTGAGCCACCCCATGGCCAGCGGAGAGAAAAAGGATGTGATGGTAGACCCTGACATGGCTACAGGATTAATTGCACCCCATAGCTGGCTCTTTATGGGGTGGTACGGGTGGGGATCGGGGCAGGGGACCAAGGGGAACATCTCGCTCTCAAACCCCAGCCAAGAGCTCCTCCAGCGCGATTAGCTAAAGACCAGCTTTCCTTTATTGCACACGAGTGGATAGACATTTAACGTGCTTGTCTATAATGAAATCCATTATCCTCGTCTTTCACGGAGGCCCTACAGTTCTGGTTCCCCCTTTTCATGGTCGGAGGTGGCGGGGGAGAGGAGGTGGAGGAGGGACGGAGCCAGGTACAGCCAGGCCCTTTGTGCGGCCACTCAGGAGGCACTCTCGCCGTAATGTTTGGGCTCCTAAATGGATCTGACCTCCCCTCCTCCAGCCCCTTTCCCTTTCATTTTCTTTTCCTCATTATTCTTGGAGAAAAAATACAACCCTCGTCCGGATCATTAGCGTCAGAGGCGGAGACGGGCGCCGAGTGCCACATGGAAGAGGCGAACGTACATTTCGTTCAATGCCCCTCGAGTGGCGTTTCGCTCAAGGCTGCTCCTTCACAAAGGGAGATGTGAAAATGGTCCCCGCTGGCGGCTTGGCGCCGGCCGCCCCAACAGGGCTTGATGCAAAGCTGCCTCTTCAGGGAGACAAAGCGCGGCCATTTCTTCTGCCTTCGATTGATGTCTGAGTTGTTTGGGGAGCATTGAGCGATGAGGGGAGAGGGGAGGGGGGGGGAAATTCAATGAGAGAGCCTGGGCGATGCTAATAGAGATAACGGCTCTGAAAGGCTCAGGGTTGAGTGCTCGGCGTTTGGTCTGCCCATCTTCGGCCTCCTTCCGCTGTTTGGGGACACATCAGCTACGACCCCTCTAGGG
>NW_008824359.1:9602323-9607287 GCF_000699105.1 Pygoscelis adeliae | reverse complement strand
CCAGTCACAGATGCAGCTTACACCACCCTGCTGGGGAGTAGCTGTTGTTGAGCATCCATCTCCCCCACGTGAAGAGCAGCCTCATGAAGCCTGTGCCACCACCATCCTCCCCTGCCGTGAGCGCGTCTTCTTCTGCTTCCTCCCAAATGCAGGAAGTGCACAACGTTTCCATGGGCATGCAACTCCTGCTCTTCCCACGCCATCCCAAATCCCACTCCCATCTGCTCCCCACTGTAGTTTCTGGAGGAGACGAGGTCCCCACCACCATCGCCCAGGTGCTGCAGCCTCTCCTCTGCTCGATGAGCCTGTGGCCAGCCTTCAACAGCTCACACGCCTTCGGTGTGCAAACCACCCACCGGCTCTCATGTGGTCTCTCTTTGAGGGAGAAAATCCACAATCCCTCTACATTTCTTGTTACTGCCCAATGGAGCGAAGAGACCCCCAGGTGTCCCTGGATAACTCTCCATCCCTGACCCTGCCTTGGTCTCCTGGAGGAAAGGACAAACTAACCCAACTCTACCTACCCCAACCTCTTAGGATTGCAATGACCCGAATTAGCTCCCACCGCTAACACCAATAATCAGGGATTTGCTATAAAATAATCAGCAGTAAGAGGCAGTTCAGAGGCTCCTGAAGACCAGGGAACCCCAAAATCAGGGTAAACTTTAGTGCTGCTCCGCCGCCCACGGTCACACTCCACAAATATCAGGAAAAGCTGTACCCTGAGTTACAGGGGCCATGGGCTTCCAGGGCTCATGCTTTCCACCAGCCCCAAGCCCTGATGCAAAACCGCCCTGGGATGTCCTGCCCTGGGTAACCCCTGTCCGGGAAGGGTAAGGGAGGCATCGGATGGAGATTTAGGGTCCAGCTGGAAACAGGGAGCTGCTTGTGCTCAGGAAGGCACTGGAGGTCTCCGGGCTGCTTTGGGATCCTGCAGGGATCCAGCTCTGCCCGGGGGCTTTGCTAAGCGCCTTCGCCCTTAATCCTCCCCGGAAGCACCAGCCCTGGGCAGAGGCAGCATCTCGAAGGGGCAAGCGAGGCTGTTCACATCCCTCAGGGTTGCTCCTCTTTTGGGCTCCCTGCAGCCTCCCAAATCCCCCTCCCATCCTCTCTTCCCTCCTGCAATTTCGATGTGTGACTTGAAGAGAGTTGAAGTTGCAGAAAGGAGGAACACAGGAGGCTGAGCGTCACCGGGGCTGGAGAAGGGGCTGGGTGCAGTTCTCCTCCCACAGGACCCCAAAACGCAGCATGAGCTCTGGGTTGCAG
The DNA here is from genome assembly GCF_000699105.1 of Pygoscelis adeliae. Lineage (NCBI taxonomy): Eukaryota > Metazoa > Chordata > Aves > Sphenisciformes > Spheniscidae > Pygoscelis > Pygoscelis adeliae. Next base: position 9,606,021 of record NW_008824359.1, on the reverse strand, counting down.
GAATGAAGTCCCTGCTGGGCTCCTAAACCCTGCTGAAAGCCGGCTCCCCGCCCCTAAGAAGCTGTAATCCCTCTTAGGGGCACGGGCAATAATCGGGGATTTGGCTCTGGGTGTGCAAATGCGTGTGCGTACAGCATGTGCGTGTGTCTGCCTGTATATAACTGGGTCAAAAAGAAAAGAAAGGCAGCGTGAACGAGGAAAGAAAATGCTGAATTGGACGATTTTGGGTTCCTGACCCCGCCTCTCCTATTGCCCCAGGGATGGCTCTGCCCTGGGCTAACCCCCAGGGCCGGTGCGGACCTGTGCCGGGCAGGAGGGGATGATCTGGTCCTGGTCCTAGTCCTAGTTTTGAGTGGTTAAACGTTGGACCAGGCTGCCCAGGGAAGTGGTTGAGTCCCCATCCCTGGAGGTATTTAAAAGACGGGTAGATGTGGCACTTAGGGACAGGGTTTAGTGGGCATGGGGGTGTTGGGTCAACGGTTGGACTCAATGATCTTAGAGGTCTTTTCCAACCTTTATGATTCTATGTATCCTTCTATGTATCCTTACACATAGTCCTGGAGAGAGGGCAGGATTTATCCCTGGCACTTTTAGCCAGCCAAAAGTCAGGCAGCTCCTCCCAGTCCATGGTCTGGGCTGGCTCCGCTGTCACCAGAGAAGGAGCCACATCCCACGGGGACCTCCGTAAGCTCGGATGGGTGGCAAGGACCCGAGGCGCTGCTCCGGGCAGGAGGGGCGTCCCTCTGCGGGGACAGGACATTCCCTTGAGAGGGTCACGGCTGTGCCCCTAACCCGGCCAGGGGTTTGCTGACCCCATTCTTCCAGCCCAGGAAACAGGACAATTTCCAAATCCAGGAGCCAAAATGAGATTAATTCAGTCTAAAAGCAAGGTGCAATATTTACTTACTGGTATTTTGTGTTACCAGCTGCTGGAATTGAGCAAGAGGTGCACCCCGGGGAGGGTTTCCCATGCAACGTGCTGTCTCGCTCCCGATGGCCGCTTGCATTCCCAGCTGGACAGGCAGCTGCCCTCCTCCTGCCCTCCCCAGCTGCTCTGAGTTGTTTCAAAACAGTCCACAGCCAAGAGAGCTGAGCCTTCGCGGTGAATATTAACTTATTCCTACCCAAGCCATAATTCCCTGCTGGGGGTTACAGCCCCAAAGCCCCGTGGCCATCTTGCTGCTCCTACAGCACACTCGCTCCAGGACATCCATGTCTTTCCTGTACTGGGGCTGCCCAGGGGTATTTTTGATTCCCTGCATTTCCAAGAAAAAAAGTCAACTGTATTTCCCTCAAAAACTCTTAATGAGGGGGATATAAATTGCAATGGATGGGGGTCAAGACCCTTAGTTTCTGCTTTGCAGCTCTGTTTTTGAAGGAATGCTGAATGGGGGCACGGAGGGGGTTGTGAGCCCTGGCGACGCTCTGCTCATGCCTGGTGATACCTGGTGATGCCCTGGTGATACTTGGTGATGCCCTGGTCATGCCCTGTTCATGCCCTGGTGATGGCTCTGCTCATGCCTGGTGATGCCTGGTGATGCCCTGGTGATACTTGGTGATGCCCTGGTCATGCCCTGTTCATGCCCTGGTGATGGCCTGGTGATGCCCTGGTGATGCCTGGTGATGCCCTGGTGATCCCTGGTGATGCCCTGATGATGGCCTGGTGATGGCCTGGTGATGCCCTGATGATGGCCTGGTGGTGCCCTGATGATGCCCTGGTTACGGCTTGGTGATGCCTGGTGATGGCCTGGTGATGCCCTGGTGATGCCTGGTGATGCCCTTATGATGCCCTGGTGTTGTGTTTCTGGCATCCCGGCGAGGAAAATCTGGCAGACGTGAGACAACCAGGTGCACCGGGGGAAGGTCATGGTGGTACTTGTCCATTCACTGCTGTCCAAGGAGACTGGTGCTGGGGGTCAAACCCAGGACAAACAAAACCCGTAATGTGCTGGGCTCATCTGCCAGAAGATCAGCAATTATTGCTGCAGCTGAGAGCCTCCTCTGAGCCGGGTTGGTCCTCGCTAGGGAATGCCATCGCCTCGATCCCTTGCAGGGCTCCACGGGGAAAGACAGGCGTAACAGGAATAAAGCCTTAGCCCTTCAGAGGAGCTCGAGTCAGCTCAGTTGTGACGGCCAAGATAAGCCTGATTCCAACTTTCCAAAGCCATGGAAAATCAAGCTGCAGACTCCTGTCATAATTTCTAAAGGGATCAAGATGGAGCTGCAGGACAGGGCTTCCCTGAAAGGATTTGGCCAATTGGGATGAATTTGCTGGCTGGAAAAATCAAGGTGAGAAAGATGAGGGAATTCTGGAGGTGCCAGAACATGTTGACATCTTCCAGCCTATCAATATTTGAGGAAATTCAGCCACAACAGGGGATAAATGTGCCAAGACTGATGTGCAAACCAACACCTTCCCCAGAGAGAAAAGTCCGCGGCCCCAGCTGCAAATCCCGAATGACAAATCTCCCGGTTTTCGAAGGAGACTTTGAGAGAGCAAGTGTTCTCCTTCCCTCACCTGCTTTTCCAGGCTGCCTTGCTGCAGTGTCTTTTGGGGTCATGCACACCGCTTCCCAGGTGCAGACAGCCTTTCTCCCCCTGTCTTTGGCTCTGCTCACCAGCTACATCTGCACCAAGACCAGATGCTGCCTGGGAGCACCCCCAGGCATTGCACCGTGGCCACCCAAAGCCCTTTCACTCCAGCCAAGCTCCCCGAGGCTCCGGGTCCCCGTCACGCTCTGCTTGGTGCAAAACTGTTGCCCCACACCCTGTCCTGGCGCAAGCTGTGCAGCTGGTACCCGCCAAAAGCATCATTTCTAAGGGAGATCAGGGTCATGAAGGACGATCAGGAGCTGCTAAGCAAGGCAAGCGGCCTTTCAAACACTTGTGCCATTGGAAACGTTGCTCCCATGATCAAAAGCGAGGCATTTCTTTACCGAGCAGGGAGGTGGGCTGTGCAGCTCCCAGCCGAGGGATGCTGTAGGTGCTGAAAGTCTATTGGCTTGAAGGGGACACTGGAAAAGATTGTGAAAAAGAAATCCATGAAGGGCTATTAAACACCGTGACCCACAGATTGCTCTGGGCATGCGCTGCTCGTCGGCTTCTCCTCCTAACAAGCACAAGTTGCTGCAGTGAAGATGCGTCCTTCACCGTGAACTCAGAAGAGCAGCAGAAACAAACCTGTTCAAGCTGTAAAGGCTCTCGTCCCTGCAGGAGCTTGCTCGGGTAAAGGGTTTGCTGCAGCCTTGCACGGATCCTACAATTATAGTCGGTGCGTGATCTATCCAGTGGGGTGACGTGACTCAAGCTCTTTGCAAATATCAGGAAGAAAAGATAACGCCAGAAAACACCTACAAGCAAAAATATCAGAAGTCATCCCAGAAAACACCTACAAGCAAAAATATCAGAAGTCATCCCAGAAAACACCTACAAGCAAAAATATCAGAGTGACATCATTCAGATCCTCAAATGCCTCTAGTTGTCTGTTCCTAGAGAAGTGCCCAATTTTGGTTCAAATCAGAGACAATCAGGCACAATTATAGGTTTTAGCATATAAATAGTGCTGAGGAAAAGGCATTGGCATCAGTAAGCTCAGGCAGAGCAGCAATGAGTTCCACCAGTTCACACGCCACACAGCCATTTCTTTCTTCGTTTTGGGTCTGATCTTAATTTTATTAAAGTTAGCATGAAAATCAGTT
>NW_008824359.1:9598708-9602308 GCF_000699105.1 Pygoscelis adeliae | reverse complement strand
TCCCCTCTCTGCAATAAAACTCATGCGTGCCGCGTCCCAGCCAAAAAAAAAAGGATTTTTTTTTCTACTGGAGGCTGCCCTGGGCTGCTCTTGCTGTGGAGCTCAGCACCTTCGCGTGAACTTAAACCTGATACCAGGTGCCTGCTGGGCCAAGGAATCGGCGGTGGGATTCCCGATCCCTAATTTCAGAGCTGCTCTTGCTCCTACAGCGAAGCTACAACAGAGCAAGCGTCAGCGTTTTCCTCCAAGAGCAAGGTGCACGGCTTGTATTTCACTGCGGGCTGCGGACCCAAGGCAGGCACGGGCAGGTTCAGAAGGGACCCCTTGATCAAAGCCAGCTGGAAACCACGGCTCCGGGTGTGCACAGATGTGATCACCCTCATTTATGCATCCAAAAAGGCCCTAATCCTATGGGTGGTCTGCCAGTCACTGGCTCCAAGGCTCAGATTTACCACTGGTAAGTGTCTTCTGGCTTTAAAATCTTCACGCGACGGAGATGGATAGTTTTATGGTGGTGATCCAACTATCTCTTTGTCTCGATGTCTCCTGGGTCCCTGCTCGTTATACCCTGCACAAGCCCTTAATGCAACTGCCCCGGGGCTCCATCCTCATCCCATTTCACCAAATATGAGATGAAGGTGGTCCGGATGGAGCAGGGTCCTCAGCACCACTCCCCACCCCACCAGCTGCAGCCGGGCAGGAGCAGAAGTGGGTGCTGAGCCCAGGAGACCTGCTCGAACAGGGGACGGGGTCAGCCGTCTGCCAAGCACTGCAGGAAATCTGTCCTGAGATAACAGGGAAGGGGACTGACTCGGCGCCCAACGGCACGTGGCTGTGCTGGAGGGACGTGCGGGTCCTAGGACAGACCTACGTGGCCGTCACAAGGTTTTTGCAAGCCCCAGGGCACCTCTCTCGCTTCCGTGACGTTGGTGTTTACAGCCCGGTGGGACGACTGCCCCACGTCCCACGGGATTTGAGCACAGCCGCGACATTCGCACCCGGCCCCGGAGCTCATTCACACCCAGGTGCGACCCGGTCTCCAAATTAAAACGGAAAGGCCAGAAATCACGTGGCTAGCGAGCCCGTTCACCCATGGGTACCTCACCCCCGCGTCCAGCCCTGCCGGGAAAGGGCTGCACGTCCTGAGCACGTGGCTCTTACGGGGGACAGGGTGGCGATGAAGCCACCAGATCTCCTTCAAGGTACCCCTAAAGTGAGGTCTCCAGGGCTGGGCAGTTTGCTGGAGCAGAGCCCTGGGGGCATGCCTTGCTGCTGGCCGGGCTCAGAGCCAGGGGCTGGAGGATGCTGCTCTCCCGAGCACGTGTGCAGTGTAATTATATGGTCCTGGATGGTCTTCAGGTCTCCCCTGCTCAGGGAGAATAAAGAAGAGGTTCCTCCTAATGGGATTTTCTCCCCGCTGGAGGGTCCTTTTCTTGTTGTCTTGGCTTCCCACCACTCCCATTCACCTGCCGGGGAGCCGGCTGCATCCACTAATCATTTACACACTGGACTCTCTTTGGAAAAAAAAGATACATAAGCTCTGTAATAAAATATAACGAGTATCCCGCTGTTACACCGGGAACAGCCCCCCACCAACGTCGCCGGGAGATGCCGTGGTCCCCGGCACCGGGAGCGGGGAGGGCGAGCTCCGGCTGCGGTTGTCTCCGGGAGGGAGGTCTGAAAGCACCGGCTGCAAGGGGCGGCGAGCGCAGAGGCATCCAGCGCGGGCTGCCGAAGCCACAGCAGAGGGTGCTTCATCTCAGCCCCTCACCTGCAGCCGCTCCGCTCAATGAGGTTTCCTAAACAGATTTCGCATCTTCCTTATAAACATAAACTGCTCAGATTGGCCTAATGAAGATGAAAGAGCCTTTAAAGTGGGAATCATAGCTCCGGTTTGGGCCGTAAAGTGTCTCAGAATAGCTCTCCGTCATGGAAAAATATTGCAGATCGGGGGATCTGTCAGGGAGGACGGAGGCAGCTGACGCAGTTGCGGGTGCTGCGGCGAGACGTGGATAGTTTGGGGATGGATTTGGGGAGGACGGGGGGTCCGGAGAAGGTGTGAACCAAACTGACATGATACAGAGGATATTCCTTGAACCTATGGTGCTTTGCCTCTTTAGTAACCCGCTACGGAGGGTTTCATCCAGTCCCGGGGTACTCGGGTGAATCTGTTGCACCCCAATATCCTTTGGCAAGGAGGTGCACACGTCTGCGGCCCACTGAAGGGCAACCCACCTCCTTTTTGTTTATTCTCAGCCTCTTCTCTGGCTGTTGGAAAGAGGGGAGGATCTCCAGAGGAGATCTCTCCAGGAGGGAGCATCTCCACCCTGAGGCAGATGTCTGGATGAGGTGGCTCAACCACACTCCGGGTCCCTCCGGCCCCAGTGTCCTGCTTATGGGCTGCTGTCCCCAGGAGGTTGCCTTTGGGGTGGCTCCTTTCCCCGCAGGAGACTGTGTCCAGTAAAATGGGAGCAAATCCTTCGCCCACCCAAGGCGAGGCCACATCTGCTCCCTGCTGGTAAGATCGCGGGCAAACCTCCGAGTGTGGCTTCGTCGTGCCCTGCAGTTTGTCTTCCCATAAGCGTGCGAATCAACAATGGTCTTTCATACGGGCTGGTGGGAGGGATGCTCACAGCCCACGTCTAGCTCTTGCTTGAGCCCAGACCCGACAAAAATCACTGTTAGGTGCTTTGGGAGGATGGCCCAGCCTTCAAGGGCCACCTTGGCCTTACATCCTGGGGATGGAAAATCCCGATGCAGATGTGTTTCTCCACCTGGGTAAGCCCACAGCTGGAAAAAAAGACCTTAAAATCTTAAAATCATCCAGTGATCCCGACACGCGGCTGAGGACCGGTGCCATCACAACGGGATGCTTGTGGAGAGCAGCCAGCGGAGGTGATGAGCAAGGTCAGAGGCAAATCCGCCTCAAGCACATGAGACATGGGGTGTAAAAGGCCGTGCAAACCCTGGTAAACCAGCTCTGAACACCCTCCTGCTGCTGTTAAACCTCCCACACAGGGCCTGGTGGGGTTTTGGGACGTGGTTTTACCCCAAACGACCCCAGGGTAGAGTCAGGAGTTAGCAATCTACAGGGGTGGTTTGCACGTTGCCACCCTCTTTTGGGTGGAAAAAAAGCCCTCCAGGCACGAGCCAGCTGTCCGGAGGGGCTGGAAATTTGGCACCACGTGAGTTTCCCCATTGCTCCAACCCCCTCGGATCCCCCATCACCCCCAGTCCCCTTTCCAGGCTTGCCCCAAGGTGCCATTCTGCGCTGAACACATTGTAGAGGACGAGCATCCCTCTTGCTTGCCCGTGCAAGGCTTGGCCAAGGTGCCTGAAGGAGCTTCCTGGAAGCCACCGCTGGCTCTTACATACAGAGTAGCCAAGGCCAACCCTACAGAAAACATGAGTTCCGCTGGGCTTTGGGCCGCCGTGCAATAGGGAAAGCGTCCGCAGCCCAAAGCTGGTCCAGCTCGAGTGGAGCGGAGGGGCTGGGGTTTGACGGGCGCAGAAAGGGAGCAGTGAGCCTGGCCAAGCCACGTAAACCCGTCCGTGCTCTGGAAAAGCCACCCTCCAGGTCTGGAAAACGCTCTCCAGCCA
>NW_008824359.1:9597375-9597860 GCF_000699105.1 Pygoscelis adeliae | reverse complement strand
CCCTGCCTCCGGCTTATTGCCCTCCGGCCTCCGTTTACTGTCAGGTTATTTGCATTATTGGGTGTTAATGTGTTACAGAGGGGCTGCCCGCTGCCGCCCCCGCCCCCCCGTGCTGCTGTGCCACGGGATCCCGGGCAGCGGCACCCGCAAATTCGGGCAGAAAACAGAAAGGCAACCTTTACATTTAAATTTGGTCTGTCTCGCTGTTTTATCCCCCTTTCTGAACTGCTATTTGCTGTTATAAATCCAGGGTCTTTTTTCCCCCTCTGCCAAAGAAAGTCCATCCAGGCTCGACCTGGCAGCTCTTAAACCAGAGGGGAGGGTCAGCTCTCCCCTCCAGCCACACATTTTGGGCCAAAAGTAGATTTTTCTTCTGTTTTCTTTCAATGTGGGATGGGGTTTTCCTCCCGTAGAGCTCCCGCAGCATGGGGGAAGGTGAGACACGTGAGTTCACGCTGAGTTAAACACGGCTGGTTGGGAAAGAG
>NW_008824359.1:9596720-9597349 GCF_000699105.1 Pygoscelis adeliae | reverse complement strand
ATCCTCGGGGACCCTGGAGCCAGGTCCCGTGGGCATCCAGGAACCGACCCCAACCTCATCCTCGATGGCACAGCAGCAACGGCCGCTTCAGCCCCCAGGTTTCGGACGGATCCTGGGTTAATTTTGGCAGCCTCCGGGGCACGCCGCGTCCCAAACACCACCAGCGCTTGCCGTAACACTTCCCAAAAGCCAAGCAACCGACTTCAGTATTATTTAATGCAAAATATTCATGTCTTACTCTTCTGATCCTAATTTAATGTTATTTGCAGTTGTGTCTCCCACCACGCAGGAGTTTTGCAGCCGCTCGAGGGGCATCGCAGGACAGGTTAGGAGGGAGCATATATTTTTTTAGAGGAGTCAGCTTACAAGCTGCGAGTGGTCGGCAAGGGATGAAACCTGAAAGGAGCTCCCTAACGCCTTCCCCTTGCAGCATCACTCATCTTTATGGGGTTCTTAGGAGGCGGCAGCAATCCCCGCCGACAGCGGTTGTCACCTACAGTGGCAGTGACAAAAGACCTGGGCTCCAGAGAGACGCCTTTCTGTTGGGAAGGCGAAAGGAAGAGGCAGGGGGGGACGTTGCCTGTTTTTCGGTGCGGCCGAGCAGGGGCAGAGGGGTGCGGGGGCAGGCG
>NW_008824359.1:9596223-9596627 GCF_000699105.1 Pygoscelis adeliae | reverse complement strand
TGAAGCGGGAGGAAAGCGTTGCAGAAAGAGGGGGTTGCAGCACTAACGCATCTCCCGGGGGACGGGGACAGGCAAAGCCGCGGCCCTGTGGGAAGGGGCAGGGCTGGGGGGAGGCAGGTCGGTGCCGCAGGAGGGGACCCCGCTCCTGCAACCCCAGCAGAGGTGACTTTGAAAAGGGAAAGGGTAAGGCGGCCACATCAAAGAAAGCATTAAAGAATCTCCTGAAGGAAAAAAAAGAGGGTTTGGGGTTTTTTTCTCTTTTTTTCCCCCCCACAGCTCCTGCACAGTTTCTGGGCCCACAGCCCCTTGCATCCCTCCTGTGACCCCGGCCTTGCGCCCCCGGCCAGGATGCCCAGCGCTCTGTGGAGCAGCCTGCCCGTGGTGCTGGGGCTGCTGCTCTGGCC
>NW_008824359.1:9590295-9590616 GCF_000699105.1 Pygoscelis adeliae | reverse complement strand
CGGCCTCGCTGTCCGTGTCCCCACCCGTCCTGCACGAGGATGCGCTCCCCGCAGGGTCAGCAGTCTCTCCCCAGGAGGTCCCTTGGTGCGAGCTGTGCAGCGGTGGCTCTGCCCTACCAGCACGGCCGCCCTCAGTACACGCACAGGTCCGGGAACTTCATCTCGTACACCGGGATGGAGTGGTTTTGGGGCTGGCCGTAGGCAGCTGTGATGGTGCCGGAGGGGCTTGGCGGTGGCCTGAAACACAAGAGATGGAAGGAGGTGGTTTACAGAGAGGTTTGGTGAGGCAAACAAAGCCTGGTGCAGAAAACATGCATTCCT
>NW_008824359.1:9581969-9590201 GCF_000699105.1 Pygoscelis adeliae | reverse complement strand
ACGCATGTGGCTCCCATCGCCCCAAAGCCAGCGCTGGCCTTGCGGTCAGGCACCCCACGCTCCGGCAGCGGGTTTTCGGGTGGCTTGACAAACTGTGCTTGGCTGTCGCCCCGACTCACCGTATGGTGATCTCGAAGATCTGGTTGAGCTTGCTCTGCAGCAGCGTCGCCTGTAACACAGACACAGCGGCTGTATTAGCGCGGCTGCACCCTGAGGACCACAACGGTACAAATGGGACAAACACCCTCTTGGGTGGGTCACCAGAGCCGAGGGAGGGCCGGCCTGGCAAAATGCAGAGCCACGTCGTCACCGTCCGCCTCCCCCCGGCAGAGCGGCCGCGGGGCTTTAGAGCGCCACAGCCCCGACTCACCCGGGCACCGCAGTGGGCAGCGATCTCCTCGAACGGGGCTTTCTGAAATTTCTCCACCACTTGCCGCCTCCGCTCTCGTTCCTGCTCCTCCACGGCGACGCTGTCTACTGAAGCAGAGGGGAGATGGCTCTCAGCTGCTCCCCCCCCGCAGAGACCACCCCCGTGCTGCATCCCCCACCTCCCCAGGAGACAGCATGGATTTGGGCATCACTAGAACGCCAAGGAGAAGGTCTCCAGCCTCTGGCTTTGGGACCAGCCCCCCCAGGGACACCCCCGGGGCCAGGCAGAGCTATGAAGCTGCCCGGCCGCCCTGTGACTTGAGTGCAATGCCGCTACGGCGTGGCGCTGGGGATCCATCCATCCGTGGTGTGCACACGCAGGCACAGGGGCGACAGTACCCATACATACACGCCACGCCAGCCTCCGCCTCTCCCTACCATGGCCGGCTCCCTCGCTTACCTATCGCCTTCTTCAGCGTCTCGTACGTGATCTCTTCCGCTGGTGCTCTCTAAAGGGAAGGGAAAAGCAGAGGAGGCTCAACGCACAGCACAGGACACCGTTCTGGGATCACAGCAACCCAGAGCCGGTGTCCCAGACTGTATTCTTGCACCAAAACATAGTCTGTCCTTAAAGATCAGGGATATCTTTCCTGGCAACCTCCACTTTTAAAATGCTTTTTTCAGGCCGGACTAGCCAGGCCTTATACCTCACCCAAGGTTCCCATTGCTAAGAAATATCCATACAGGGAAAATAAAGATTTGCCACCCAAACGGCACTGGGAGACCCCTCCTGCCGCGTGGCTCCCCTTGCAGGCTGGGACCTGCCGGCACCTGGAGGGGAGCATCAGGGGGAGTCGGGGTCTTTCTGACCCCGCTCACTGCCAGACACACCGGGGCTGTTATGGGCCCCTGCGCTTGCAGCCAGCGGAGCAATTATGCGTGCAGCCAAATGAACAATTACAGAGGGCTTAGCTGTCAGGCTGCTAAAAGCACGCGGTGCGGAAGGGATGACACAGCCGCTGCAGCTCTGGTGTAAGAAGTGATCGTGCCCCTGTACTCGGCCCTGGTGAGGCCGCACCTCGAATACTGTGTTCAGTTTTGGGCCCCTCACTACAAGAAGGACGTTGAGGTGCTGGAGCGTGTCCAGAGAAGGGCAACGAGGCTGGTGAGGGGTCTGGAGAACAAGTCTGCTGAGGAGCGGCTGAGGGAGCTGGGGTTGTTTAGCCTGGAGAAAAGGAGGCTGAGGGGAGACCTCATCGCTCTCCACAACTCCCTGAAAGGAGGTTGTAGCGAGGTGGGGGTCGGTCTCTTCTCCCAAGTAACTGGTGAAAGGACGAGAGGAAACGGCCTCAAGTTGCGCCAGGGGAGGTTTAGATTGGACACGGGGAAAAATGTCTTTACTGAAAGAGTGGTTAAACATTGGACCAGGCTGCCCAGGGAAGTGGTGGAGTCACCATCCCTGGAGGGATTTAAAAGACGGGGAGATGAGGCGCTTAGGGACATGGTTTAGTGGGCATGGGGGGGTTGGGTTGACGGTTGGACTCGATGATCTTGGCGGTCTCTTCCAACCTTAATGATTCTATGATTCTAAGACAGTACCTGCTCTCGCTCAGGACTGTTTCTCGACTCCACCTCAACCTGCAGGGAAATGGTCTCGCCAATGCTCTTCCTCTTGGACAAGCGATCCTCATCTGGGGAGGAAGAGAAAGGGCAGAAGAGCTAATCGCAGCCACCCCGGGGGCAGCGGGGTGAGCACAGGCAGCTCCCAGGGAACGTGGCCTCGCATCCCATCCCCAGGTTAGCAGTCCCTCTGCTCAGCCATTCACTCAAATTCATCCAACCCAGCAGGACTGAGGACTGAGCCAAGCCCAGCGGGCTTCATTGCTCCTTCCATCCAGCCAGCCATACACGTGGCAACCCCGTGAAGCTTCCGAGTCGCTGCTTTCTGCCTCAGTTTCCCCAAGGCTACACCTCTAAAGGAGGGCAGGAAAAGAACACACCCACGCATAGCACAAGAACTTCACACCCCCATAACTGTGCAGAGTGAGGGACCAGTTCCCTCCCCTCCCAGTTCTCCGGGATGCCCCAGGGTGCTGTGTACCCGTCAGCTGGGGGATGTAGGGTGTGCTGAGCCGGTCCGAGTTGTAGCCGCTGCCGCCCAGCACCTCGCTGATCTTGCTCTGCCAGAAGAAGACCTCTGGGCCCAGGCGGTCAAGGCTCTTGCTCAACCTACGGGGATGGAGAAAAAACAACGGAGATGTCAGCGTCCCTCCTGCCAGGGGAACCGTGTCAGCAGGGTTTCCCGTCCCTGTGGGTCAGAAACAGAATGTTCTCATGGCTTTGCTTAGCTCCAGCACAGCCGGATACATCACGCTATTTCTGCGCACACCGGCACAAAGCCAGAGTCCCAAAGGAGCTCTTGACCCATCACAAAGGACACGGATGAGCTCAGGAAGGACCGCCCTGACCTAGGGAAAGTCTCAAGAGAGCAGTGGCACTCACTGGGGGCAGCGTTAAGGGACCTCACCACCACATGTGACCCATGTCAAGTGTGCCAACAGGAACGGGACAGCCCAGCCAGCCTTGGCCTGGGGATGCTCAGCACGCAGCAGGCATCCTCGAGCCGGTGGCACGGCAGAGCAGCGGGATGACGTACCAGATCTACAGCCATCCTGCTGTCAGACAAGGGGAGGGATCGGCCTGCAGAGCCGATCCCGGCATTTGGCTGGCTGTGAGCGCAAGCCGTGGTGGCCACCCCCTTCCCTGGCTGCATGGGACCCTCCTCGGATTCTAAACAGGCTGAAAACCACTTGATACCCTTCCCACTGTGCCATCCCCAGACGGGAAAGGAGACAAGCACAGGCAAGCGAAGGGCTGATAAACCCATCATCGCTCACGATCTTATGGATGCCAATCCCTCAGGAGCAGGGAGTGGGGAAGAAGGTATTTTCCAGGCTCTTACCTGGGTCTCTCCACAAACACATCCTCAGGGAGCAGATAGGGAGCTTCCTTCTGTCGCATCTGGATGACCTGCAGAAGACAAGCAAGGAGCCAAGCTCAAACCCCACGGGTGGCCAGGAGAGCCGATGCCAGAGCTTCCGCAGACAAGGCTCCAGCCCTGGCCCCAGACCCTCCCTCGCACCTCGTGGATGTGCTGGCAGAAGGTGGGCACGGTGGTGAGCTGGCTGATGAGGTTCAGGTAAGCTGCACCGAGGGCGAAGAGCGCGCAGCGGTTGTACGCCGTCAAGTTATCCTCGTTGATCTGGGCTATCTCCTGCAACAGAGACACAGCCCCATGAGACGAGGGTGGACAAGGCCCCAGCGTGGTCTCCATCCACCTCGTGGCATGACCTGCCCTCCAAACATCCCAGCTTTTGGAGCTTGGGTTTGCAGCATTTCAGAGGCTGACCAGGCGACAGGGGTCTCTCCCCAGCGTTTTGGTCTGATCCCACTCCGGTGGGAGAAGCTCAGAGCAGGTGAGGCACGTGCATCCCCCTTCCTCAGAGACCCGAACTCCAAAACAACCCCCCCTCCCAGAGGCTCCTTCCCATCACATCTCAGCCCGCACACCCAGCTCCCCCCCCCACCTACCTGCACTGGCAGCACCAGGCGGATGAGGTCCACCACGACCTCCTCATTAGCCAGCTCGATGCTGATGAGCATCAGCATGCTGTAGAGAGCCTCATAGTGAGCCTGCACGTTGCTCTCCTCCTTACATATCAGGTAGATGTGCCGGTAGAGCTGCTGGCCATGCTGTGGGGACACGGAAGGACGTGGTCACCTCCTGAGCATCCCCTGCGAGCAACGCTGCCGTCAACGCAGAGAAAGAAAAGCAGCAGGGCCCGGCAAAGGGGCCTCCATCCATGCAGGAGGGAGCAGAGCTCCTCCGGTCACCAAGCAAATGAAGAAAGCCCCAGGGAGAGGGAGCTGTGACGATCAGGTGGCGTTTCACCATTCGATGCTGGACCCTGACGGGGAAGAGGCACCGGCAGGTCCAAGAGCAGAGCCCCGGGGCAGGCAAACAACACTCGCAGCACCGAGCCCAGGGAAAGGACGGCCTCTGTTGCAGAAGCATTATAGAAATCACGGCTCAGACCACAACAGAGAAATAAGGCCCCAGGACACACTGCTTGACAGCGAGGCGTGGGACAGAGCAGGGCACACGCTGGCGCAAGGGAAACACAACTCTGCCGTGGTTGTCAGTTGAGGGGCTGCATTGCTGCTCCTTGGTGTGCGCAAGGTAATAAACTGATCCTCTCTTGGCCTCCAGTTAGCTCAGAGGGGTTTGCACCACCCCCGAAAATGTTTTAAGGGAGGGGGGGGAACGAGGGGAAATAAAAATAAATAAATAAATAATCAGGCAACTTCAAAAGCCACTTGATAAATAGCTTTTGGGATACCAGCACATCCTGGGGTACTCACTCCTTCGGGCAAATAGCCGATTTAGGAGCCTAGAGAGGCCCACGCATGAAGCGCTGATGGAGATTGAACCCCAATGGCTTTCCCCAGGGACATCCCCAGGTTTAGAGGCATCACAGGACACCCCCGTGGCTCAGTGTGACTTGGGGAAGCAGACACACAGTCCTTACACCGGTCTGCACGAGGACAGCTTGACCCAGACCCCGCCATTACCTTCTTCATGAAGACAGTATCCTGGCGCGAGCATTTGTCCACTTTCAGCTTCAGGACCGAGATGTCACTGATGGTGCTGCAAGGAAAGGCCAAGGAGAAGGGAAAACTCAGACACCGGAGGGAGGAGGCGCGATTCCCGCACGCCTGCAGAGCTGCTGGCCAGGAACGAGCCGTCTGGGAGGAACCGAGGCGGGAGGCTAAAGGTGGCTTTTAAATCTGAGCGATTCAGATATTCAAGAGTACTGAGCCAAATCACTACAGGATTTCAAGGCAGTGGCGCTCAGGAACACAAAGGCAAGTTGACCAAGAAGCGTGCAAGCAAAGTGGATTAGCAGGACCACAGCAAAACCCATGGAGATGTTTCCCTCTAGGATTACAGTCACCTTCTTCCAAGGTAACACAGCATGGACAACGCGAGTGCCCGGCAGGCCTATCCATGGGGATGCAATGCAGTCGATGAACCCACTGGAGGAGGTTATGGCTCCTGCGCATCCTCCTGGGACCACTGTCTAACCACGGTTACTTTCAGCACCACGGTCCCACGTCCCTCTGGGCACAGCCTCTCAGAGAGACTCCCCCACCCATCTGGCTCTTAGCAGACCACCCATCTGCAAGCATTAAACCACCCCAGAACTGGTACCAGATTTATTATTTAATCCGTCCAGCAGCTCCCAATGCTGCAGGCACTCCCAGCCTGGCAAATCTCCCCCCCCCAAGCCGGCTCTATAGGGTCTGCAGGTCCCAGCCCTGTTGGGGAACCCCCAGGACATACTTGATGGTGGAGAATTTCTGCCGGTTCCCATGGCGATCGATGAAGCTGATGAGGATCTCGAGGACAAAGAGGCGGATCTCGGCATCCTCCATGAGGGCTGCGGAGAGCAGCCTGTCCAGGAAGACGCTGGGTAGTGCCGTGAGCATGTTACTGCACTGGAAGCCCACAGAAACCTGCAAGCGTCAAAGAAAAAGGGAGGCAACGTGACAGTGTCACTTGAGAGGGGTTAAAACACACCGAGAAAGAGGGGATGCAGGCAGAGAAGACTAAGTACAATTTGAGCTCTTGCTAAACCACCCCAGGGGAGAGGGTCTCCAAGCTCCGTTCCCCCATGCCAGCAGCTGGGGACCTCACAGGTCTCGTGGAGGTTGGATGCTCCTGCGGGGATGGCGACACATTCATACCTGGAGGAGGGACTTCAGGAGCATTATCTGTGTCAGCCGATTCCGGTTCTCGCTGCCGTGGAGAGAAGAAACAAGTGCTAAAATCTGAGTGAAAACAAAACAAGCCTCCTTCCACACCCAAAGGATGGAGAAGCCTCAGAAAGGGCAGGACCGGTTTCCTGAGAGTCACCACCACATACAGCCATGCTGTAAAGGTCTCCAGCAAATGAGCTCCAGATTTAACAGCCGGCAGCAAGGCTGCTAAAGGAATGGTGACTATCAAAGCATACATCCCACCAAAGGCACCAGAAACAAGGCAGCACTCACACCTCCAGGCAGGCGCAAGCTGCGCTCAGGACAATGAGCCACCCTCTGGACGTGCCCATCCCACAGCGACTCTCAAGGGACGCCAGGCACCAGCTCTGAACAGGCTCCTCGCTTTTAAGCAGCTGAAAATTGGCGAGAAGAAGCCCAAGCCCTCCTGTCCGCGACGGTATCCTTGCTCCTCACTCCCATCTCACTTCCTGCGAAGCCACCATGAACCACGCTCCCACTTCAGCGATGTGAGGGGGGTTTTATGCAAAAAAAAAAAAGGAAATCTTGAATTCTCTACTGTCTGAACTCAGTCTTTCCTAGCCCTGTACTGGAAGGGGACACAGGGATTTCCAGGCTGTCCCATCACCCGTGACACGCTGCCTGTGCTGCCTACCTCTGCCCAGGGACTGAGCTACACCGCAAATGGCAACAACCCCATAAGCCAAACCGCAGGCTGCAGCTCCTCTGCAAACTCCCGGTTCACCTACGCACCCAGAGCAAGCACCATCCTTCACGCAGCGTCAGATGGGATTTAAAAACTCTCCCGGAGGAAGCTCACGAGCTGATAAAGGAGCAGTGACAAACAGCCTGGCACAGCCAGCCTAGCGCTGAGAAGTGACTGCCATCCTGGGGCGACGAGCCCGATTCTGCTCCTGCAGCAAGGAAAGCTGCCCTGGCCGAACGGCACCCAGCACCCAGCGTGCCTCCCACCGCGTGAATCGGGATTGAACGCAGGCGCCAGGAATTACCCCCATGCGAGCGAGGAGCAGAGCGTGTCTCCTATCAGCCAGCAAAGTCTCTCTCCCATCAGAGACGAGTGGGAAGAGCCTGACCGTACTTCGAAGATAAATATAGCATGAAAATCTGTTTGCTCCTTACCTACATGTTTCAGCGCTGATACCCTCGCTCCAAATAGCTCTCATGGTCTGTTCCCACACTTCTTAAGCAATTATGTTGTTTGGGTGTTTTCCCTTCCTTCTCTTCCTCCACCGCCGGGTATAAATACCACCTCCCGCTCAGTGTTAATAAAAGCTCAGAGGCAGCTCAGAGGGGCCACGCGCCAGCGGGGGGGGGAGGCAGCGATGAGCAGCCAGTCCCACGAAGCCATACACGAGCTTCTCAAAAGCCATGGGCAGCCCTCGCTCACCAGCGGCCACCTCGCTGCCCTGAGACATCCCAAGTCACTCCCCTGAGTATTAATTTTAGTTCCTGGCTAGTTTTGGATGACACCCCAGGACCGAGCTCCTGACAGCTGAATCTCTCAGCAGGTCCCCGAAGGAATGCGGAGTTCAACTGCAGCACCACTGCCTGTAAACACCTTTCCTCCTCGATGCGCCGGTGTTTCAAGGAGCCCTTGTCATCACATTTGCAGCAGACAGCAAAGCATTTTAAACAAGGATCGCACGTTGCTCAGCTTCCCTTGCTCTTCGGTGGAAGCTCTCGATGCTCAGCCTTTCCAATAATGTGCCCACGTCCCACTCTGTCCCCAAAGGTCACCTCAAGGTGGGAACGGTTTCAGGAGCTTCCCAGCACTTGCAGCTCCGTGTCCAAAGCGTTACACCCACCCACACGGCACAGCGGCAGGGAGAACGGGGTAGGGGGGCAGCAAGAGGAGGGAAGAAGGCATCCGTTCTCACCCGGCTTTGCCAGCCTCGATGGACTGCTGCAAGGAGGGTAGCGGCACCTTGTTCATGATGAAGACCATCACCTCAGACTGCTGGTAGGTGGGCAGCGTGCTGGCGAAGGACCCTGCGGAGACAA
>NW_008824359.1:9580099-9581789 GCF_000699105.1 Pygoscelis adeliae | reverse complement strand
GGTGAGGCTGAGGGATGCCAACCCCTGCTTCTACCCCTTCCTTTTTTTTTTTGGGGCTGGGGGTTGCACATTCCTTTGAGACGCGGCCCAGGGGTCCAGCCCCATCCTCAGCGGCTGCAGCAGGCTCACGCCCGCCCTCTTTCTGTCCTCCCCTTCCTCGGGGTCTCCCACCCAGGGAGAAACGCGACTCTGCCTGCGCACAGCAGCTCTGCCGGGGACGGCTGGGGTTGCAATGCCACCTGCCGATAACCCGCCACCACGCTTGCAGCGCGCCGCAACAGATAGATCTCATTCTCCCCACCGCTGCTTTTAGGATGAGGGCGACTTTGTTTCGCCCTGGATAATCCCGCAGACGCACAAGGCAGAAACCCACGGCGCAGGGGGCTCCCCGCCAGCACAGCCCGCCCCCGCGCCGGGCACGGCGGGACACCCCACCTATGGTTTTAATGACGGCCTCCTGGAACATCCTCTCCTCGTGCTCCTTGATGATCTTGGTGCTGACGCCGGCAACGCAGTCGTAGCTCCCCGTCAGCGCGTAGTCAATGCTGAGCCGCAGCTGCCTCAGCAGGGTGTTAAACACCTCCAGCACCGTGGGGCCTGGGGTGGCGAGACGGGAGAGACGGCGGAGCATCGCCGGAGGAGAGCGGCAGTTTTCCCCGTGGAGATGGAGGCCGTAGATTCCCCCAGGTCAGTGTGGTTTATACCTCCCACCACCCCGTGAACAGGTTGAAAAAAAACAGTCTGGCCAGACACACAGCGACTTTTAACCCCCACCAACTCCCCCAGTCGAGACAGGAGAGAATGCCCTTCCAGAAGCACCGTCAGCTCAGCGTATTCACAGCAAGCCCCTGAAAATCCCTTTCCCCCCTGCCACGAAGGCAAAGGCGTGCGTTGCGTTCAGCCCTCTAGGTGCAGGTCGCTGCACGTGGGCATAGCTGTTGAGCTCGGGAGCACTGAAATGGCGCAGAACGGAACCCCAGCACCCCTGGATGCTCCAGACCGGATCCCCCATCGCCAGCTCACACACCTGGGCACACGCCAGAGCCCAGCCCAAACCTCCAGCACCTCTCCCACCGCAACAAAAGGGCGAAGAGACGGATGGAGAGGATAAATTTATCCACTTACCAACAGATCCGGAGGCTGCGATCACCGCTGCCTCCGAGAGGACCTCCACGATGCCCGCGCGCACGGTGGCCGCGCTCTTGCTGTTGGCATCCAGGTGCCCCAGGAGCTGCTGGATCACGAGATGGGAGTGCTGCGGCTGGAAAGAGAGCATGAACATCAGCATGGGTGCTGCACGCATGAGGTGACAGCCTGTTTCTGTAACCCACACGGCTACCGAGGACGACTCCTGCACACGCACCCAGCTTGCACCGAGTCCCTGCCCGGCTCTTTCCAAGAGAGATCTGGATGCAAAATGAGAGGGGGCACCTGGAGGAAGCCTGTTTTACACGACCGAGCAAGAGCTTGGAGCAATTTGCACGGGAAAAACGACCTAAAGAGCTGTACAGATCTAAGGAAATGGTGACAATTAAGCCTGGGGATTCCAGGGAGAAGGGATTTGATTTTTGCCAGGGTTGCCCAAACACATCTATACTTCAAAAGGGTCCTGCTGAGTTATTGTGACCTTACACTTCCAACATGCATTAACAGGATTTTATAAAGTCTAGTAGCGCTGTAAAGGGTTTTT
>NW_008824359.1:9579230-9580054 GCF_000699105.1 Pygoscelis adeliae | reverse complement strand
AAAACAAGAAACGAGAGCACGGGGTGGAATCTGCTTTTCACTGTAAGAGTTCTCCAAGCAGAGCCATGGCTTGGCTGAGGCCAAAAGCAAAGCAAACTCCCAAAGGGGTGAAGTGGGGCAGCAGGTCTGGGACAGCCCCAGCAGAGCGGGAGCAGGGTGGGAAGGCAGCACCGTGCCCAACAGCATGCAGGGACCCATCCAAACAGAGTTTCATTGAGATCCACATGGAAAAAGAAAGGACGGACCTTTTCCCATCGCTCTGGGGTTTACCTAAACTGCATTTCCATGGCCCCCAGTGAGAAGGGAAGAACCTGGCAGGGTCTGTCTCTGAGCATCCCCGTGTCTAAGGATGGGCTGCAGGCGCCGTCGTGACGCCTGGTTTGCCCGGAGCACGTTTCACTCCAGACAGCCCCTCTCCTTTTTGGCAGGGATGATTTACACAGCAGCGATCTGGAAAGAGGCAGCTTTCCATCGGAGCCCAACTGCTTCCTTTAGAGCGTTTCACAGCACGCCGCTAGTCCGTCTGATTCAGCAGGGCTTTGCTTTCCACTGAGAGGGAGGGAATCACTCCCGGGACTGAGATAGAAGCTCCGGGAGCAGCACCCTAAAACACGCGTGGCTGGCACGCGGCCAGGCTGACGCATTGCCTATCGGCCATTTCCCCGCACGGGGCCCCTGGCTCCCGCTGCCGTACACTGTGGCCCGTGCCTGCCTCCAGCCCATTCTGGGGCACGGTTGGCGGCCGAGCTCATTGCGAGCGTTCGTACTCGGCACTGCCGGGATGCGGCAACGCAGCGGCGGCTCTGACACCGCGCAGCCCCGGA
>NW_008824359.1:9565592-9579020 GCF_000699105.1 Pygoscelis adeliae | reverse complement strand
TGCAAAGCAGCACCAAGCACCAGGGATGGCCAGAAGCAGCAGGGAGCAAACGCTGCAGGCGAGGGCAGGGACACAAACCCCTCTCTGGGGTGACTCTTCTCAGCGACACGTATCTATCCCACGCCATTTCCTCATTGCATCCAAACATGAGAGCTCAGCCTGAAACCCAGTCCCTGTCTCCAGCACTGTGCCGAGGGGAGCCAGAGGAGCCCATGCCTTCACCCCAGCTCTGGCCCGCATTGGCTGTTTCCCCGTGCCTCAGTTTCCCTTGTGCCAAAAATGAGGGATGCACGACTTACATGAGGACGGGTTTGATGGCGTTCTTGATGTTGCCGTACGCCGCTCGGCCCAGCAGCTCCCGCAGACACCTCTCCGCCAGCTCCGTAGGACTCTCCTTCTCCTTCTCGGTGGCTTGCAGCGGGGAGGGGGAGCGGCTGCGAAAGCAGAGGAGGGCGATGAGAGCGGCACTGACTGTGCAGCAGCAGTGGGGGAGAAGAGGCACGGAACCCGGCCAGGGAGGGTTGGAGCAAAACGGTCGTGGCATCTGCCCACACCCCGCGCTGCACAGGGCCGCGGGCTACCCCTCGCACAGCCCACAGCCACCCCGCAGCAGCCAAATGTCACCCTGCCAGGCAGACGGGGCAGCTCCATCCCCGCAGAGCCCAGTGATAAAGCGCTGCTGGATTTGAGCCAGATCAGGGAGCAGCACGGGTGCATGGAAGGCAGAGGAGGGGGACGTGCCAGGACGGCCCCGCTTGCAGTGCCAGGCTGTGCCAGGCAGCAGGGACAGCCCCCGCGTCCCTGGGACCAGGAGGAGGATCCCGGTACTCGGTGTTGGAGGGGGAAGGATCTTACCGCTGACCATGCAGGACATAACGTCCTCCCAGGGTGGACGCAGCCTCCCAGGGGAGGAAGAGCAAAGCAGTCACGGTTTGGCACAAGTCACCCTGAACATGCACACCCCAGAGGAGATCCAGCCCCTTTCTCCGCACTCGGGCTGTTTGGCATCACAGAAACACCACGAATGCTTTTTCCACCTTGATGCTTCAGTTTACAAGAAAAAGGGAAAAGGCACCTGGCCAGAAGCCAGCTTCCCAGGGCTGATACATCTCTCTCAACCTTCAAAAGGAAAATCCCAGGAGGAATTCATGCCTGCTTCTCTGCTCTGCGCTTCTCAGCTAAGCATCTCCCCTTCAAACACCCAGCTGGTGGCAAGCACGCAGCCAGCGGGGGGGTTCCGCCGGACGAACGGAGGGACAGCGAGCAAAAGCTGTATTTCAGTTCCTGAGATTCCTCTTGCCTGGCTTTAAAACAACTTCTTTGGTAGCACTGAAGCAGGAATCCCTCCCAGAGGTCAACCCGCTGAACAGGCAGCTCAGAGCCTTTGCAAACAGTGTGCTTTAACTGCAGGGACAGCGCAGAGAGCTCTGCTCCACGGGAGTCACGGTGCCCTGCAGTGGCCAAGACAGCAATAACCTTCACGGCACCGGGTGACAGGCAGAGCTCCTGCCACCTGCGGCATCCTTCAGCAGGGCTTCCCCTCTGGCCACTCGCCGCGTTTTTCACGAGCTGCAGACACAAATCAGCCTGCAACGCTTCTGCCCTGCAAAACCTTGCCAAAAGCAGCGCCAGGGCCCCGAAGCCGCTGGTGGAGCAGGCGGGTCACGGCAGCAGCGAGCACTCACCTTTCGGCCTCCTCCACGTGCTGTAAGTTGAAGAGCAGCGAGGGCACGATTTTGTCCATGTGCTGTGGGTCCCAGATGTTGGCTTGGAGCTCATCGTTCACCGTCTTCCTCACCACTCCTTGCAGGCCTTTAATGCCGGACATCCGGATCCTGGGGAACAAATTGACACCAAAATGCTACATATCTATATAGCATACGTTATTTTACATTTATATACACATATACACACGGGTGAAACTGTGCAAGAAGTTGGAGAGAAGACACCCATTTCTGCGCTGCTGGAGGGGTTCAGGCAGGCGATGCCCCAGTTCCAAGCTCTGGGCTTGGTATACCCCGGGGCAATCCTTCGGCCTCGTATCCCCGAGAGACGCGGCTTCCTGCAGCCCGCCAGACGTGAGCGGGAAAGGCTCTGAACCAGCTAAAAGTCATCCTGGCAGCAGCAGCCAGCTCCCATCCACTGCCTTTCCCAGGAGGCCCCCAGGCAAGCAGCAGCCACCCGTCTCCACGGCACGCGCTACCCGAGATGGAGAGGCGGCACCAGCGAGCTCGGCCTCTCCGAAGGATTGGTTTTGGACCTGGGAGGTCTCCGCTCTCCAGCTGCAACATGCATGGAGGGTTTTCCCCGTTTCCCCCGTCCCCAGCAGCTGCAGAGCCGTGCTGTGCCCACGGGGATGCTAGATGCTAGGGAAACCTAGGTGCTTTTTGACACCTGTGTCCTTTCTGGGACCAAAGATCCTGACTCTGCTCTAGGCAACGAGAAAGTCATCAGTAAAAATCTCCCTACGCAGCAGGATTCCCAGGTCTGAAACCAGCCCCTCAACACCTACGGCTCACGCCCGAGAAAGGTAGCACGTACTTATCTGCAGAAGTAAATGCATTAAATAACCTGCTCTGAGGTCTCCCTAACACATTTTTGCAGATCTAATCAAGGCAATAATCTGATCGAGACACAGTTCTTGAGGGAGGAGCACTGAGCAGGACCAAGGCCCCAGGAAAACAGCGTGCTCCTTTTTAATTACAGGAGCTGCCGAATTTCTCTCTTCCAGTCTCCAGTGTAATTTAGCCAGCGTCACCGGTGCCCTGAAGGTCAAGTGGAAATAATGAGCCTTCTGCATTATTTCTTTATTAAGGGGGGGAAAAAAAAAACCCAACGCCTGTGAGTCTGCAGCAGTAAAAGGAGGTGAGCCTGGTCCTCAGAGACAAGCCTCTGCTAGGAGTGGCGAACCTCAGGGGTTCGCCCCTCTGCAAGGCAACTGGTGCCCGGTACAGCAGCTCCGGGAATGGCACCAACACGACGGGCTGAAATGCTGCCTGACATCTGGGCTCTACTTCAGACTTGTCGCCGGCAGCAGTGGCCTCCTGCCCAGAGCGTCCCGGCGAGAGCCACAGGTGCTACGCCACCGGTGCCTCACCGGGTCATTTCAAGCGCCGGGTCTTTTTAAATACACCCCCGTCAGGCCTGGCCTCGGCAGCAGTAAACAACATTAATCTGTCTGCTTTAGTCGTAATTAATCCCCCTGGGGTACATTTCCCATCACAGCAAAGCAAGTCAGTCCTCGATGCTAGAGAAATGTAACCGCCTTTAAACGTGGAAAATAACAGACCGCACGGCTGCAGGAGGCAGTTTTTGAGTGAACATTCATGCTGCTAAGAGTGGGGGGCCTCTCCCCATCGTCATCGTCCTTCCTTTTGGGGCCCGGATCACTTCCTTGCCTCTGAGCTCCAGCTGCCTGCAGGCCGTGGCCCTGGAGCGAAGGTGAGAAACGCTTAAAGATGCACTGAGGCAGCCCTGTGACGGGCAGCCTGCGGGTGTTACCTGCTCACATTCTGCCCAAAGAAAAGAAGTTGGAAGCCTGAGGGCGCATTGGTTCCTCGTCCTGCCATCGGTCACGGTCAGGGCGAGCCGATGCCCGAGCACAGCTGGCCCTGCTCTCCGGACAGCAAATGCAAACCAACTTCTCTCACGCACGTGTAATACTGCGTGCAATATCCCACACAGCGACAGAGGCTGGGTCTGTGCTGCGCTGTGTTTTCTAGGCTCCCGTTTCATCCTCCCATATAGTCAGCGGGGTTTAATGCGTAGAAAATAAGGGAGGGTAGAGAACAGCAGCCTGAGCGCAGCCAGCCCCTGGGGAATCACTGCGCATCTCCGTCACAGCACAAAGAAATCAATCCGTGCACAGCCCGCGTCCAACCTGCCCCCAAAAGCAGGTGCTTCTCCAGGAAAGGCAGAGGCTGGGGGGGCAGGGAAGCCCCCCCAGGAGGCATTCGCAGAGCCCACGGGGCCAGGGACACCCTGCTCGCGGCACTCACTTCGTCCGGATGTCCAGGTCGTCGTGGCTGGAGTGGCACATCTCACTGAAGCGGGAGACAAAGAAGTCGTAGCTGCGGTGATAAGATGGGGTGTCCTCTTCGATGTTGGCAAACTTCACGAACTGGGAGAGAAGAAAGAGGGGGTCAGCCCAGAGGGCACGACAACAAAAATATTCTTAAAATTCCTCTCCAAACCGGCAAACATTTGTGGGCTTCAGCTCTTCACTACAGCAGCTCGGCGTGCGCTCGGGATGACAAGTCAAGCTGCCCAGCTGCACCCAGGACACAGGGTGCCCAAGCGGGAACGTGCCATCGTACTGTCCCACCGAGCTCCAGCAGCGCCCAGGCCCCGCTGCGGATGCTGCAGACCTCACCGCAAGCCCCAGTGGTCCCTGTAAAGGGCACTTAGAGGTGCAACGAGGCTCTGAGTTAGGGATCCCTAACATGCAGCACACACTAGTAACAGGAGATAAATTTGTCCCCAGCTTCTTTCCATCCTCCCAGACAGCACAAAACCTGGCCAACATTTCCCAAACGCTGCTGCAGGGATGAAAACGGCCTTGGAAATGCCAGTGGAGAAACCAACTGCAAGCAGGTTCTTAACCACATCCCAGATCTCGCCCGCAGCACCCAGCAGCATGAGGTCCCATCGCTCCCTTCCAGCTTGGCTGCGCCAGCAGGCGCGGAGCTTGCCAGAAATGCCAGCTGACCAGCAGATCTGGCTTTCAAGCTTTCAGGGAGAGAATTAAGGAGGAAGAAAGGATAAACATGTTTTCAAGCTTTCCTCTGAATTCTGAAACTTGTTCATGAAAAGATGGGAAAAAAGGGTCGGGCAGGAAGGGGGAACCTCAACTCATCCAGTCATGCTGACAGGGGTAGCTTTAAAAAAGGAAAAATAAAGAAAAACCTCAATAGTACAAGAGCTGCCACAAAATCCAAGGCATCGGCTCCTGGCTGGAACGTACAGAGCATTCAGCCTGTATCCACCCAACAGCGCCTGGTGCTGCGAATGGACGAGGTTTATCCTTGGCCTGGGACAAGCATCGTGCCACCAAGTCCCCGTTCTTTAACCTCCCACTCAGAGCAAGGGCGTAAGCAGCCGCTTGCCAAGATTTTAAGCAGGGGAAACCTGCTGGCTGCTTTTGTGCTCCCGTGCTGCACCTGCTTCAGCATGCGGGGAAAGCCTGAGGCCGTTTGCATGGGCCTGGGATGAAGGGAGAGGCAATCCTGTCCAAGCAATCCCCAGAACCACCCCAGCTGTTAACTGCTACCCAACGGCACTGGGAGAGCAACGATGCAGTGCCAATGCCGGTGCAGCCCCACTGCTTACGACAGCGCGGCACGAAGCTCTGCGGTCGCACCCAGCGATCCCACATCGCTCGGGCAAGCTGTCCTGGGCCGAGGCATCAGGGTTGCTGGGTTCCTCTTCCAGCTGGGAGGACCTAACCCACCTCCAAAGGGTTACCCCGTCCACCCGGCATTTCTTCGGGTGCTCAGCACCCTCTGGAGACGCCACGCTGCACGGGAGCTCCTTCTTTAACCCAACCCTACCCACAGGCTTTTCTCACTTCTTGCTTTCTGCGTTTGCTGGCGGCCGGCCCCGCCAGGAAAGCAGCAGGCAAACGGCCCACCGGTGCCCCTCCACAGCCGGCAAAGCCAGCCCGCCCGTCCCAGAGCATCACACAAGCCGCTGATTAGCATGCGCCCACTGTGCCGGGCTATTAATAATGTCAGCTGCCAAGGCTGGCTCTGCGCAAGCAAAGGAGCCGGCTCAGCCCTGCCAGGAACCGTTCCCAGAGCGCAGGGACTAGCTCCAACTGATAAACTCCTCTTACTCACCAGAAAAATGCAGGGCTGTTACATAAGAAACCTCTGTGCCCGGGGGCTCTCAAAGTGGGGTTTTTTTAAGCTCATGGCAACTCCACGTGCAACCGGAGGCAAGGGCAGGATGCCGAGTGAGGAGCAGTAACGAGGGCTCCCTGCGGCAGCTCCGGGAGAGCCGTCCCAAGCGTCCCGTGGCCAAGAAGCGCCGTGAAATAAAGGAAGGAAACGGCTTCTCTTGCAGCCGGTATCTGCAGGTATCAACCCCACACCCACGCGGAGGACGGCAGCTCGTTTCGTGCCATCAGGCAACCAAAACAGGACCGCCTCACCAGCGCTCCTTATTCCGAAGCTATCAAGGCCCCGGGGATTGCCAGCCCACCCAGTCTACAAGAGCAGCGCCCGTGGTTCAGCTCCCTGCCCCGAGGGCAGCTTCCCCGGCCGGCTGCCAGGCACAGCGAGCCCTGCTCGCCTCTGCCCTCGGGGGGACGGACATCCCCCCACGGTGCCACTGCGCCCGGTGACACTGGATGCAGCACAGTGTTCGTATCTGCCAACAGCTGGAGGCAGCTGCCCCCTCTGCATCCATTTTCAGCCTGCAGCCTCTGGCAGGGCCAGAACTTGTAAAAAGCAGCCAAGAACAGAGAAAAAATCAGCCTCGAAGCCTCCTTGCTCTGTCAACGGGACATTTTTAGGACTCTGCCACTTGTTCATAGACTGTTGCATTTTTCCAAGACTTTGCTGCCTCTACAAGGGCGCTGTACCATGCAGCAATTACGGGAGATGCCCAGCCCGGTCCCACTGCCCAGTGGCAAAAAGCAGCACCAGGACACATGGAAACGACCCAGCGAGAGCTGGGCCGGCAGGAAAGGAGGCATCAAACCTTCAGGGAAAGCGACTTATTTTCACTAACGGGCACCGCATCCCAGCCGAAAAGCTGCTCTGCAGCTTCATGCCGTCATTTCCACTGTGAAAACAGTTTAAAACATGGAAACGCAACACTATTTCTGCTGCGGTTTGAAGGGGGTGCGGGGCTGGGCAGCTTGGGGCTCCCATGCTTGAAGCCGACAAGCTCCGACTGAAACACGGCTGGGACGAGCAGGGAGCAAGCGCAGGGGAAACGCGAGGAACGCGGCTGCCTTGGAGAAGCAAAACAACGGCTGGGAAGGGATAACACTGCCACCTATAAATACATCGGACATAAATACATCAGAAGAGGAACATCAAGGTGGGGGAAGAGATGTTTAAACGAAAGATCAATGTTGGTTCGAGGAAAACTAAAATGGGAATGACATTGAGCTGGGAATTAGATGGTTCCTACCCAAAGCAGGGAGGTTGCCCAGAAGCCTCCTAATGAGGATGAGAAACCGGAGTGGATTTAAGCTGCAGCTCCATACGTTCATCCCGGGGATTATAGGATGGGGTTATAGCGATCATGGGATGCTGGATTTTCGCTGCGGGCTCCAGCACTGCGGCCACGGAGCCCGGCAGGCTGGTCCCCGGGATCAGCCCCTCCGCAGCGCCAACACCTTGGCTCTGCGCGAGGAGGGAGACGTGTCTCAGGCGAGATTTCATGCCGCGGAGAATGACTCACTTGGAGCAGGTTTCTATAAACAACCTCCTCCCGCCTTTGCCATCAGCTCCGTTATTGTGAAGATTGCTTGAGACAGCACCCTCTAATTAAGCACGAGCCTGAGGCACATTCCTCATTAGCAGATATAGGAAGAAGTGTCTCATTATCATTACTCCCTTTTCTATGAAAGCCCACAAGTTTTCTGTGCTCTTTGCCCTCTGAATGCCGCCACGCTTGAGACGGCCAAAAGAAAAAAACCATCACTAAACCATCGTTCCTGAGCTGGACTCCTCATTAAAACACCCGCTACTGATTCCTGACCGCAGTGACAGCAGCGCTAAGGAAACACCTATCCATGGTCCAGGACCATCTCTCCTCTCCGCGGGTGCCTGAACGCGGGAGGTTTGCTCCGCGCGGGCAGGAAAGACGAGGCAGGGCTCCGTCTTGCCTTGACCCAATGCCTCCTGCTTGAGGATGTCTGTGTTGGGGCCGGTTCGCTGAAGCCTCTGCCGTGGCATCGTGAGCCCCTGCCGTGAGGGCTGTCCCCTCCTCGGCTCCACGCCAGCAGCTCCCGTTGAGGTTCAGCTCCACGCCACGTGCCGGTGGCCCCTCTGATGCAGGGCTCTGCTTGGGCACCATCCAAGGACCTGAGGGAGTGTCCAGAGAGCAGCCACGGAGAGGGAGGTGCTGGCTGAGTTGAGCTTTAAACCCTACCTCTATCCCAGGTCCCTCTGGACCCTGGGACAACCCCTTGCACTTCCCAAACAGCTCAGGGGCTGGGCAAGGGGATATTGCGTGCGGTTGCAGGCAGGGCTGCACTGCAACATAGGAAGTTTTCTTAGCAAGAGATCCAGCTGCTTGCCACTGAGGCGGATCCAGGCAGCTCCAGCACATCTCAAGAGGTTTGGACAGCAAACGGCACCTCTCCGGTCTCCCACGGAGCTTGGGCCGCCCTTGGGCAGAGGGATGTGGGTGCCGCCTGGAGGTCCTGCTCCCATTGCAAGGGGCTTTCCCAGGCAGCCCCTGCAGCATACCCAGGGCTTACGGTGGCATCACCGCACTGCAACGCCACAGTAAGCTGTTGCTGGCAGTGGGTTTCAACCGAGGGATCAATCCTCCCACTTCTTCAAGGGCTGTGGGATTAATAGGTTTGCCGATGGGCAGCTCACACCGCTTTCAGCTGGGAGCGATTAGTTGCGGGGGAGAACAGGGGCGAGAAAGGTCTCCGCTCAGCTGCCCATGCCTCAGTGGAGGCACTTACAACCCCGCGTCCAGGACTGTGCCAGCTCCTGGGGGAGAGAAGCATCACGGGACGCAGTCCGGGAGGCGTCAGCGGAAACGTTAATACCGTCCCTCTCCCCGTCACACACGGCAGAGAATTAAAGCTTAGGGCTGAGCTGTCTTACGCGTTTCCCAGGCACTCGAGAGAGCATCTACCCAGTCCACCCTCCTGCCCACAGGATGATCAGCTCCACCTAAACCCCCTCTTAAAAAGCAGCAAGGACAGATGCTGCTTGTCCAAGCCAAGCTATCGGGCAATGGCAAGAGCCCTCACAAGCCCAGGTGTCAGGTACCCCCAGCGTTCCCGGTAAAAACCAGCAGAAAGGCCATGCTCAAGTGGCTGCTGGCTGCCAGCCAGGATCAGCCGTTCGGATGCTGGGAGGACATCACCTTTGTTCATCCCTGCTTCTCCTTTCCCCTCATTTTATGTCTGTGACGGACACATCCCCAGTCCAGCTCAGCCATTTATTGCAAGCAGCAGCTCTGTTTAAGCCAGCCCTTTTCTGAGCACAAAGAGCTCCCAAAATCCATGGGGATCACCTCCTAAGTTGGTCTATTGTCTGAAATCGCTGACAGTCCCTGTGTCCTCGGGCTCGTTTAGGAGAAGCTGAATTCAAGAGAAGGAAGGCACGGCAGCAGAGATCAGAGACCAGCGACTGGTGACGGACAAGTCACCAACAAGTCAAACAGCAGGGACAGCGCACGGGCAGCACCGCTGGGCTCTCAGAAACCTCACGCGTGGCAGGACGCATGAGAGGGGACGCTATAAATCCTCCCCTGCAGCCGCTCCCCATCCTTTCCCAGCGAGGTTTCCTGCCCTGGCACCGTGCAGAGGTGTGGGGCTGACAGGCAGGGTGGAAAGCCAAGGACGGGATCAGCAGGGTGCTGCCGCCTCCCGCTGCACTCCTACTCACCGAGTTGGTCCCCAGGATCTGCAGGTTGGGCTTCTCCGACTCCAGCAGCTTTGCCACCATCTTCAGGAAGCTCTCCACGAAGAGGTTGATGCTCTGGCAGTGGCAGGCCATGAGGAGCTGGTCCAGGGCCTCCATGGCAATGCACACATACCTGGGAGCAGGCAGAGGCCAGGGTCACTCCCCGACAGCAGCACGGGCCTGCGGCCATCCCTCCTCCTCCTCCCCTCTCCCAAACCGCCTGGGTGCCCACCAGCAAAACGGCAACCTCCTGCCCTGGCCAGCCCAAGGAGAAAAATTTTACACCCAAAATACCCTTGGGATATTTTTAGACGGTGTTGGCTGTTCCCAGCACTGTTCCTCCTAGCGAAGACCCAGCTGCCCCAGGACCAAGCCTGCCAGCAAACACCTTGCATCTCCCCCCACGCTGCTCGTGGGCTTCCCTTGCCCTGAACTGGTCTTTACATCCCGTGAGGGAGCGCTGGGCTTCGTACAGGGTGGGCTCAGTGTCAAACGCAGCCTTTGTCACAGCCCGAGCTGATCCTGGCCAGGGAGGAGGGACAGGACGAGAATGCAGAATCAGGCTGCTGGGTTCCAGAAAAGCTGTGCTTAAATATACAATAGAGCAACCCTGCAGAGCATATTCACATCTCCCCAGAAGTTCCCGGGGTGAGCAGGGTTTCCTCCAGCAGTGCGCAGACCAGGACGCAGCATTGCCCACACCAGGATGACCTTGGTCCCCGTCCCTCCTCCGGGGATGGGGCTCAATCACTCAGTCTTGGCTCCGCGTGCTGAACGGGGACGGGGGAAGCCCAGAACGTGGTTCAAATACAGCAGCAAGACGGGACGCATCCGCGACAGGTCCTTGGGCCACGCAGGGGGCCTCCCTGAGCGCAGCACATCCCTTCGCCATCCCTCCCGACCAGGCTGAGCTCACTCACAGACCACCCTCTGGCAGTCGGCTTCGCTGCAAGCTGCTATGGCGCATCTTCCAGGCTATTTATTAAACCAGTCCTGCAATGCTCCCGCCTCTGAGAGGAAGCTGGAAGACCTCGTGCCCAGCGATGAATCTCGATCAGGTGCCCGTTACAGAGCTGGCCAGATGCTTATACTGCAATTGCAGAATTTCTCAGCTGTTGCTTCGCGTTTCCAAGACAAATTGGACCAGTTGCTCGGCGTGGCTCTGGCGAAGCCTGTTCGCAGGCTGGTCCTGCGATGCTTTCTGCACCAACAGAGTCCGGTTCATTACCGGCGCGGTGGCTGGAGCCCCTGGATGGGCTGCTTGTGCAATGACCACGCTGACCTCCAGTTGCTGGTCGCCCGCTGTGTGCGTAAAACCCAGCGAAGAAGCAAACCCCAGCCTCCGACCGCTCTGAGCAGACATTTATTCCAGCTGGAGTTGCCCAAAACA
This sequence comes from Pygoscelis adeliae, assembly GCF_000699105.1. NCBI lineage: Eukaryota > Metazoa > Chordata > Aves > Sphenisciformes > Spheniscidae > Pygoscelis > Pygoscelis adeliae. The sequence continues at coordinate 9,568,025 of NW_008824359.1, read as the reverse complement.
CAGAAAAAACCCAAATGGTGACTGCACCGAGTCTCACAGCTCCAGCTCTTCTTGCAGGACCTCTGAGGTACCCAAACATCTGACAGGGACCCGGTCCCAGGACACTGGGAGTAAAACAAACTTTACAGCTCCTTACCCCCTCCCTTTGACTCCTGCTCTCTGTGCAGCCGTGAATCTTTGTACCATGGCAGCTCGCATCAAGCCCAGATCTGCCACGGCCAAGAAAGCAGGAGGTGGCAAGCACAGATCTCTTTATAGCGAGCACAATTCCTCCTTTAACCTCCATTTTTCGAGCCAGCTCCTTGCCCGGCTGGATTTGCAGCCTGGGTGGCATGCAGCAGCCACCAGCTTGTGCTGCAAGAGGGACACCCGAAAGCACCGAGCTCGCCAGCAGCGAGGCGGGCGGGAGCTGCCCATCTACTTGCACCAGCCCTGCCTGCGCATTAAAGGGCAGCTGGGGAGGCAAACTGCCCTCTCAGGGAAAGGGAGGTGTCTGATAAACCCTGGACTTCCAGGTTCCAGCTGGTAAAACACAGCAAGACCCACCCCTTCTCCTGAGGCCCCAGAACTGTTGAAATCTGGCTCCGGTCTTGAGTAGATCCTCTGGTGCCTTGTAGCATGGTTGAGCTCATACTGCAGCCTGTCCTTCAGACACCATTACAGCTCTTCCAGATACTGTGAAAATAAGCAGCCAACTATTCCTGGATCTGTGAGGCTCCTACCCATCTGTCAAACTGGGTTAAAACTGGCCCAGAGGGAAAAAAGGTATGAAGACGTGACTGACGACCGGCATGAAGCATCAAGCTCCTTTCTCGTAGGAAACAAGGCTGAAAACAACATTCTGTGCCCAATATTATTGCAACAGCAATTGTCTTTTGGGGACAACTGGACACAGGCTACCAAGAGGGAAAAGGGACACTTGTGGAGTTGTCACCTCTGACCTACCCCAACCATCCTCTTACAGATGGTGGGTTGCATTGCTGCAAACTCAAACAAGAACGCTTTCTCCTTTTAGCAATAAAGTTAACAAAAAGATGACACCCAACGGGCCTGAAATCAAGGCTACCTTCATCTTACGCGCAGGAGAGGCACCCACGTGCTCGGCTGCTCTTTCAAAGCCCGGCTGCGGTGTCTGCAGCGGGGCAAGCCCTGCTGCTCCAGCCAACACCGACCTACAAACGAAAGGTTGATCCAAACCCATTTCAGGCATTTCAAAGTTAGACTCTGAAAATTAGCTAGTGCTCCAACCCAATTACGTGCCTATACGCACAGGCGGCGGAGGAAGGAATGCATTCCCCCCTTCACCCACCGAGGCTTGTCATTAGATGTCAAAAATCTTTGAAAGCCTTTCTTTTCCCAACGTAGCAAGCAGAGCCTGTTAACAGCCGCTTAACCACAAAACTTCAGGCAGAGCTTTGAATGTCCTGTCACTCCCGATGACGGGTGATGCGGACGAGGCTTTGAAGGTTTTCCAACTCTAACACTTCTTAGGCGGGCCGCTGGCTTCTTTTCCCCCGGGATAAAAGGCAGGCTGAAGTTCGCACCACGAAGCTGAGCTGTGTTTGTCTGCCACGGCTTTGTTCAGGAGACAACAAGAATCAATCCAGGAGCTATTTCAAAGGGAAGGAGCCCTCCCGTGCTCCCCCAGCATTCCTAATCAGGGCAGTCAGCTATTTCCAGGCCGGGCGCTGCTCTCTTTGCAGTAAACACGGCAAAGCCTTGCTGGAAGCGACGCGGGGAGGGAAGACGGAGGGAAGGGGGCCCAGCCAGGACCACGCAGGCGAGTCGGACAGAGCAAACACAGCAATCCCCATCCAGCCCAATGCATCCCCATCACGTGCTCTCTGGAAAAGCGTCAGCGCGCTGCCCCTCATCCTCGCTCCCACTTGTGCCACATCACCATAGCTCAACAGAGATGTGCGTGGGGTGCAACACACCCAACCTTGTCCTGAATAACCCCCAGCAAGCTGCAGCCAGGGCCACCCTGTTTAGCTGCTTGCCCACACCTAGCCAGACTTCCACCTGGCTCTGGAAGAGCCACCATGGGCTTTTAAAGGCCAGGAGGGTGCCACAGGCTCCTGATGATGGCCCAGAGAGTTGATGGCAGTCTTGCTGCTGGGGACAAACACCATACGCACGCAGACTCCTCAGGCACGGACAGCACGACGCCAGGGAAACACTACATAGCTCTCAGCTTGCCTGGTCCCTTGCAACTTTGCAAGGAGTATGCACATTGCTGCGTGCTCCTGTTGTCTCACTTTCGGAGGCAGAACGTGCTCAGGTCTCTCTGCAGCGCGCTCGTAGCTTCAGGACACCACGGAGCACGCAGGAGCTGCATACCCCACACATCCTCCCCCTTGCCTGAGCCCCCTCTACTATCTAGTGGCCCATCGTTATGCCAGTCACTGGAGTGGCTGGAACAGCCTCACCGCC
>NW_008824359.1:9562828-9565527 GCF_000699105.1 Pygoscelis adeliae | reverse complement strand
TCCGGGGCAGACAGGGCATAAAATGTCAGCTTCTCCATGTTGGTCTTCACCAGCCCATCCTGAAAGAGAGCAGCGCAGGGGGTCACAGCCTCACACCCAGACCCAGCAAACATCAGGAGCATCCCTGCAGCAAACCCTGGCAGCGATGCCAGAGGTCTGGAGCATGCCAGTCCCGTCTCAGCACTTCCCCACACCTTGTACACCAGGGAAGGCAAATGAGGATTGCATTTAGCCTCAGTTGAGGGCTCTCTGATGCACCACAGCCAGAGGTGACCCCAGTGCAAGTCTCCATCGAGCACCCCACACTGTAAATACAACGAGAACCGTTTGCCAGCCCCTAGCAATGCCCCAGCACCAAGGGGCAGACAGGGACATCAACACCTCCAGGCTGCTGAGGCCAAACAACACAAGTGTGCCGAGCTGCCAGCCCCAAACCCCCACAGCATGCAAAACTGCGGTGCTTCCTCCTCTCCGCATGGCTCGGCAGCAGCCTCCTCTCTTGTTCAGCTTTGCTGCCACTGCCATGACAAAACAGGCGCTCACCACCTCCCCGGGGAATCCCAGCCCCGCTACCCCCAGCCGGGAGCTCCTCTTCCACTGCCTTCGCCTCTTGGCTATGAAAAGGAGACAAAGAGGGCAGATTTGGGATGCTCCAGGCGCAGCTGGCAGGGCATCCCCCATCTCCAATTCGGCAAGGCACCAAGCAGGGCACCAGCTTCCCCGCATCCTGGAAGCATAAGCAGCTTTTGAGCTCGAAAGCCTGGCTGAGGCCCCAAGAGACCCACACTCTTAGAAGCTGCTTTCCTTATCCTGCAAAGAGAAGGCCGTACGCCTTCAGGTCCGTCCCCCATCCTCCCATCCACCCGTCCTTGGATGGTGCATCTGCCCGGCACCTTTGGGAAAGGAAGCCTGTCCCTCCGGGCCGATGTGGCTGGAGGAGCTGCTTCCGTATTTCTGCTCACAGATAGGATTTAAAGGAAAATCCAACCCTCCAGGCACGGTCTTATGGAGTCAAAGCATAGCCTGCCTCCCAGGAGCTGTTTCTGGGTGGGTCACACCGCGTCCCTGCAACCCGAGCACCGGAGCTTGGGCGCGTGAAGCAGCGCCTCGTTTACCTCTGGGTCCTCAGGGAAGATGTTGTCGACAAGCCTTTTGTAGCGGGGACGCAGGGCGCCACAGCAGCCGCACACACCTGGAAAAGAGGAGACAGAGCCTGTCAGCAGGGACAAAATCCTCAGCTCCAGGGCAAACCCCCGTGCGGCGGTGCCTTTGGTGGAAAACATATCCTCGGATTCAGTAGGGAAGCCCGGGAAGAGGACAGGGCACCAAGCTGACGACATCCCAGAGTTTTGCAGCCAGAAAAAAAAAAGGGAAGAAAACTGCAGCTGAGAGGCAGGGAATTGGCTGGTGACCAGCATCATTTGACGTAGGACTGCAGGGTTATCTGCTTTTCTCACCCAAGAAAGCAGCCCCCAGAGACCAAGATGTCCGAAGTTCCCCTAAATCTGCGCGCCTCTATTTCGCAAGATCCTCTTTCGCAGGTCCTCAGACCAAGAGCTCTTTCCTCCAACCACTCACCCGAGGACGCACTACTCACGCCCTGCCCCACGCTCCCCACGGAGCCAGCAGCGATAAAGAGAGCACAGGCTGCTGGAGACAGCGAGACAGAAAAAGAAGAGAGAGCACCTTATGAAGGCTATGAAAGGAAAATGCCTTTTCCTGTTTGCAGCTCCAAAGCTGAGCTGTTGAGAACCACCAAACACCTTCGATTGCCCCCCTACCTTTGGGCTGCCGGACCGCGGTCCCTCTCCCCCGAGGGGGGCACCAAGGGGCACCAAGTGACCTGTGTTTCGGCAGGACGGCGACACAACCATGCCCAGCCCCTCTTTTTGAGGGGTCTCAGACATGGCAGCAGCTTGTCCCTGATGCACAAGCCGTGCCCCACGCAGCCTCTCCGAGGGCCAAAACTGCTCGCAGCAGCAACTCCGCGGGCCAGCGAACAGCGGGCATCAGCCTCCTCCCAACTCAGAGCAAAGCAATTAGCCCCAGCCGCCAAATATCCCAAACACGGCTGCGATCCCCTGCTCCGCTTTCGGGGAGCTGCCGAGGGAGGAAGGGACCGTTTGCAACCTGGATATTTCTCCCTGTGCCATATCTTGTTTCTCAGGGCCGCAGCGCACCCTCCGCAGCAGCCAGGGATCCCCCCGTCTTCGGCTCGGGGACGGCCGGCGGTCCAGGCGGGCTCTCGAGCATCCATCGGCCTTCCACACGCACCAGAGAGTTCAGCATCCGTGGGCACCGCCACCTCGATACATCCCCCTGCGTAAAGCTGTACCAGCACTGCCCTGCCTCCCGGCCGCAGATGAATATCTGCAGAGTTTGTTTATTTAAAAAAGGGAGGGGGGAAGAAAAAAAAGAGAAGGGAAAAAAAAAAAAAAAGAGATTGCTGAACACGCTACCCTCCCCAGCGCCGCTCCGAGGGCTTTGCACACCAGGATCCCCCTGCTCCAGCACAATGCATTTTTTCCCCGGGACCTGGCGTTACTCGGATGCTGCACCCCGCAGAGGAGACTGGTGTCAGCCACCCCAAAGCACCGGCCTTTGCAAGCCCGGGGAAGCGTGAGTAATTCGGGGCTGCTTTTTGGCAACTGCCGCCAAGAAGCAGAAGCTGGGGGGGGGACAAAGGCTGCGCCGGCGGG
>NW_008824359.1:9561047-9562747 GCF_000699105.1 Pygoscelis adeliae | reverse complement strand
CCGCGCTTCCTGAGCGCGTCCCCCCCGGCGGCGGGCGCTCGCGTCGGGGAGGCTGCCGCTTGCTTTGGGGTGCCCTTCGGGGTCCCCAGGCCCAGCGCTGCCAGCCGTGCTGCGGTGGCAAAGAGCTCCTTCCACCTCTCGTGCTCTCCCTGCCAATCCCTCCACACCTTCCCACTATCCAATATTTTATTTCGAAGTCTCTTATCTGCTGCCCGCCCTCCTCCTTCCTCAGCTGCCTTCGATTGATTGTGCTCTTTTTCCAAAGTACCTTTAATCTGCCCTCTTAATAAATTCTCGTTTGCCATTCACACAAACGAGCGTCTGATGATCTCCCGAATCCTCTTAATAAATTCCCTTCGCCCGGGATGGCCGAGGCAGTGTGACTTATCTCACCTCGCCGGGCCATGCGTCCCTGCCGGCGTCTCAGCATGGGCCACGAGCTCTCCCTGCAAAATAGCTGGAGAGTTTCCCCGTAAGCGATCCCATGAGCCGAGGAGCCAGGTCCCCTCCACCTCCCGCAGCCTCCTCAGTAATTATCTCACCTCCAGAAATGTGACTTTAGAGCATTTTCAGGATTAATGCACATTCCTAGCCCTGGGAGAGGAGCAAAGAGCCCAGCCGCGTTCCCAATCGACCACCCTCATCCTGATGAATGAAGCTGAGGAGCAGACACAGCACAGACCCCATCAATAATAATTGCATAATTAAATCTAATGCCTTCCCTCTCACCTAACACGACCTCTTTTTCCAGAAGTAGGAGATTTTTAAGGCCTCACCTAAAGAAAGCAGCAGTGGAAGAGAGACAAAGACCCGAGGCGCCTGCCAGGAGAGGGGACCCGGGTGACCCGTCGGTTCCACGGTGCGGGAGGACGAACACAGTCCAGACAAGGAAAGCAGGAACGTTGCTCAACCCAAAGCCACGTCGGGCCACCGGCGGGCAGGATCCCACCATGGCCCAGCAGAAGGACAGGGCTTCCTACAGAGCACTGCCTCCAGATGAGACTCTCTGATGTCTAGTAAGAGGGCTGAGCTCCCTGCAGCAGGGCACTGAAAGGGTCTCGCTCACTCTGCTTGCATGAAACCAAGAGAAAGTTTCCTTCCCCCAACCCCTGCCTTCTCTCGGTCTTGCCCAGCCTGGACATGCAAAGGCACAGACAGGGAGACCATAAATGCTTAAAAAAAGCAGAGTAAAAATGACACAGACCTTGAGGAAAGAGGAAGATTTTTTTTCCCCGTGTTTTATTTCCGCCCCCGCCAAGGGCTCTCCGGAGAGCAACAAACCCAAAGTCTGGTCCTGATGCCAGGGCTGAAATCAGCCCCGTGCTTGGTCTATATGGGGCTCACCCACAGACCCTCACAGCACCAAACCCTAACGCTGGGGGCTAGCGACAACCCCCCCAGCCAGGCTACCCGACAAGGGCCTCAGACAGACATGTCTTCTTCCAGACACCGGTTTCCTTTAGCACCCACCACGCTGACCCCGTGCACCTTGGGCCCTTGCACCAACCCCGAAGCCACAGCTCCGGCCCCGAGCAAGGCACCGATCGGCGGCCTTCCCCCCCCGTGAGGACAAAACCCCGCAGCCGCAATGCATTCCTCCGGCCCAGGCTGGCACAAGGTATTTAAAAAATAGAAAGACGACACTGAAGGTCACCGGCAGCCAGAGCGGCTTTCCCCTCCCACAGCAGCGAACACCACAC
>NW_008824359.1:9559169-9560859 GCF_000699105.1 Pygoscelis adeliae | reverse complement strand
CGGGGAGCTCGGGGTGCCGGGTATCGCCCTCCTCCTCGCTGAGCGGCGGCCGGGGCCGGCCCAGCGGCAGCATCACTGCAGGGGATGCTCAGCCGAGCAGGAGCAGCCGTTTAAATAAATAAGGGAGCTTTCAGCACGGCTGCTGAGTCACCGAGGCGGCTCCGATGGCAGCTGGGAACAGCGCTGGCTTTGCTCTGCCAGCGTCTGCACCGGTACGCGGGGGCGGCCGGGGAAGTTGGGCATTTCGGAGGGCCCCGGAGGCGGGGGACGGGGGCGGTTTTTCAAGGTCCCTTGAGCCCAAAGCTCTCCCGTTCGGCACACGAAGCACCGCACATTTGCGGGCAGCGCTAACAAGGGGGAAGGCTCAGCAGGTCGGAGCTGACCCCGAAACAGCATCCAGGGATGCGACAGACACGCGAGCCCGGACCCGCACGGTGCGTCACGCTCTCCTCCTGCTGGCAGCCCACTGCTGTGGGAACCAAGGACATGGATTTTCTTAAAGATCAGGTAAATCGAGGCATGGAGAAACATGACTCGACCCTCTCCCTATAGAGGGAATAAGGTGGAAAACCCAGGAGCAGCATCGGCTCCCGCAGCTAGCACGCAGATACGTGTGTCACCTCCGTCTTGCACCCACCCAGTGGCATTTATCAGGCTCTCCACCGCGGCAGGTCACATCTGCGCTCTCGCCGGGGGGGCAAAGCGAGCCAAAAGGGCCTTTTGCTTTGATAGCTCAGCTCCGAGAAAGTCGATCTAATTGGGGATAATTACAGTCTTTCAGTCCCAGCGACTGTGGCTTGCTAGCATAACCCCCACTTAGCTGCTCCAACACCGGCATGAGCCCCGAGGCTTTCGGATAAACTCGTTGCACGCGTTTCCAGGAGGGGGGTTCACTGGTACCAGCTGTAACTGGGGTTTTTGGGATCCAGTACGGCCAGCCGAGAACAAGACACAGGCCCAGCTCACCTCCTGAAACGACCATGCACTCTCCCACCAGTGCTCCGACCTTAAGCCTTTCCTCGTTAATCCCCACCCCTGCCCCCATTTTAATGGCATCCTGGCAATAAGCACGGCTGGAAAACCTTATGGCCATATTATTTGAGGCCTGGAATTTACTTAAATAAGGGCACTCCAACTGATTGCAAATAAATCTTAATTAAAGCACGCAAAATCCCTCACTAAACCTAACATCCCATGAACGCCGCTCTCTTAACCCCAAGCAAAAACACCATCCCGAAGGCAGGGGGTGTACTGCCAGCCCAGCGTGGTCTTCCCCCGAGCCCCGCACCGAACCAGAGACCTTTCCCTAATCTGCTTAGCAAAATTCATTTATGCAGCTGATGTGAGAGTCTCCTTCGGACCCATCCTCTGACTCCCTCAGCACTTGGCACCCGGTGGGTGAGCCTGCCCGGGGAAAAGGATGAAATCTCCCTGCTATGCATTGGAAATGTCACTGAGCAATATTCAAGTTGGCCCAGGGACTCATTAGTCCTGTTTTCCATCCACCCCAGGGTGGGCAGAGGGATGGAGCGAGGAGGCCCAGCCCATCCATGTGAAGCGAGGAGAAAATATCAGGGAAGGCAAGAAAGAAGTGATGCTGGCAGGGAGCAGGGACGGACTCGGTGCCACGAGGGATGGAAGTGATGTAGGGCACAACTCGCAGCTCCCACTCCTCCCCGAAAGCCGTTCC
>NW_008824359.1:9558200-9559068 GCF_000699105.1 Pygoscelis adeliae | reverse complement strand
CCTCTGAGCTTCTGCCACCGATTTAAGAGGCAGGAAAAGCCACATTAAAACCCAGCTTCTGCACCAGCCAGCCTCCATTTGCCTCCACACCCCCACAGAGCCAGGATAGATCCCAATGTAAATCAGCACGACCCCACGGGCCAGCAGAGCTGTAAAGCAAGCCAGCAAATCTCTCCCTAATCGCGTTTAAGAGCCAAAGGCACTGGGCACTGATTAAAACCACGGCCCAACGCCCTCCTCGCAGCGTGCTGTGCCAGGAACGGGGCGAGGACAGCAAGGTGCCCCGTGCCCTGGCAGGGGGAGGCAACGGCAGCCCCCAAGCCGGGAGGGGAGCCGGATCGAGCAGTTCAGATCAGCCCAGCGCAAAGAAGAGCTGTTGGGAAAGAGCAGCCATGAAAAGATGGGGGACCCTGGGTGGTTGCATTAAAACTCTACCACCTTTAGTGGGGTAGGCAGAGGTGGGGAGGGGGCCGAACCCAGCTCGCCCCCGCGGCTCCGTAATTTGGAGCAAGGTCCTGATGTTAATTAATAGTTCCCGACCTTCCTGAACAGTTCGGGCTGCACGGCAGCGGCTTGTTCCCTTCCCTGCTCGTTAATCACCGCTCATCCAAGTGTCCTTCGGTAAGAGTCAGCATCTGCAAAGGGGGTGTTATAAAAGCTGACAGCTCATCTGTGAGCAGAGACGCTTTCGAGGACGTTGCAGAAGACCCAAACCTCCAAGGGCAGCACAAGCCAGCGCTGGTCACAGGGAGCCGCGTCTCTTGATGCCGGCACGAAGGGACAGCGAAATATTTCGAGGCACTGACAGCATAGGAAGGGCAGAGACGCCCAGGACTGGCGAGCCAAGGCCGCCGCTGCCAGGGCGTGT
>NW_008824359.1:9557100-9557933 GCF_000699105.1 Pygoscelis adeliae | reverse complement strand
CCATGCAGGGACCCCCCAAATGGGAGTTGCTCCAGAGGCCGAATCCACGCTGGTGCCAGCATATCCGAATCCCACCTGGATTTGCCCAAACACGCTCCCTCCCGTCCCCCCCCTTGCCAAATGCCGACAGCTCGAGGCACGCAGGCACCAAATCCAGCTTTAACAACTCCGTGGTGAGCGGTGGGACATAAATCAGCCCCGCTGCCAGCTTACACCGGCGACGGATTCGGCCCTCCGTTATTTACACTTCACTGCCCAGCTGAGCCTGCCACTCCAACACCGCAGCGCACGCGCGAAGCTTCAACAGCGGCCAGATTAATTAATATTTCACAGCGGTGATTAGACTCAGGCATTAAGACCACACCAGCCCTTTTGCACGCGGGGGAAACCACCCGTTAAGGGCAGAGCTGCGCACCGGGAGGCTTGCATTACGTACCTGGCACTCCGGCAGCGCCGATCCGAGGGGAGGAAAAGGGGAGTTAAATGCCTTAATGGGGGCCTGGTTTCATTATGCAACACAAGGCAGAGGGAAAGCTGGGGAGAGGAAAAAGCTTAAATAGCAGGAAATTCACTCAAACTCTGGCCTCGACGCGAGACGTTCACCAGTTGTCACGTGGACGTGGCGTGCCTGGTCCGGACCACGTAGGTGGGGAAGCTCTGGCTGAAGCAGCCGTCCACCCAGCATCAGAGCCGGCCTCCGAAAACTGCTTAATTAAGAGCCGGGGTCATTTTGCAAGGCCAGGGCCTTGCCCCGCGCAAAGCAGAGCCGGATGCGACGGAACGGCCAAGGACACGGGAAGGCTTGCAAGTTTGAAAGGTTTTTGGAGAAAAAA
>NW_008824359.1:9554144-9555843 GCF_000699105.1 Pygoscelis adeliae | reverse complement strand
CCCCCCATGGAAGTCTTAACCCCATCCCATCTCCGCAGCTCCCTTGCTCTCCGCTCTCCCTACAGCCGTGTCCCTGTTCCTGGAGCGCTTTCAGCCCCACGAGCTCACTCTGCCTTTCGCACGTATTTCTGAATTAAAGCCCTGCCTCCTGGAGACGGCAGTGAAGCAGGAAGGCTGCTGGTGGCTCGGTACACAAAGTGCCGGGCTTCCCCCGCAGCCGGGGCCATCGCACAGCCCGCCAGCGTGGGGGCAACCACGCTTTTTTGCCAGCCAAAGCCCGATAGCAGCACCCCAGCTCCTGCAGCGCGAAATCTCCCGTGGAGCAGCTAATCCCCAAGCCAGGCTCAGGACAGCGAGCTCCCACCGAAAACGGGGACACCAGCCTGAAGGTTCAGCTCACAAAACTGCGGTTCGCGTGACACCAGCCATCCAGGCCGGCACAGCCACGGTCGAAGCTTAGCTCTCCCGTTTTCACCGCTGATGCAAAAGGAAACCGAACCCGGGCTGAAAACGGGCGCAGATCCCCAGCAGCCCTGCTCCGCGTGCATGGCCACCGCCACGGCCCCACGCCACGAGCCACGGGTGCCAGGCACAGCCGTGCCGAGCACGCTGCTCTTGCCTCATACACGCAAACACCAGCTCAGCCCAAGGTGCCAGCGCTGCGGGCTTAGGGGGGATGCAAAGGGTGGCCTGTGCCCCCCCCACGCCGTCCCTCTGACCGCCTCCCAGGGAGGCAGCACGTCTCCCCCATAACGGAGCAAGCGTCCTGCACCGCTTGCTTCCGTCCACGGAGGGGAAAAAAAAAAACAAACATCCCCAGTCACCCACCCAACCCTTCCCCCAGGCCAAGAGACAGTTGAAAGAGAGATTAAAAAGATACCAATAATCCCGTGCATTGCTAATGCACCTTTCATCCAAAGTATCCCACAGAGCTTACCAATTCCTGGATGCCTTCCAGGGCCACGAGCTGCAGCAACGCCTGGCCGTGAGCGCTACCAGGGAAGGGACCAGCCTGGCTCTTGTCCTCGAAGTCACATTCAGGTCCCCGGAGATGCTCTGCCCTTCCCCACCCTGAGGAAACCCCCAGTATTTTGGAACAGGGGCTTCCCCAAGATGCTAGCAGGGGCGTAACCCGTGGGTAAGAGGAGCTGCGGCCCGACGTGGCACTACCATTCCCTGTGGGCAGGATAGGCTGGCCACCGAGCCAGGATCCCAGGGGACAACCAGACCACGTCACACCCCTCGGGCCAGATGACTAAACTGACACCAGGGGGGCTGGCGAGGCTCTTGGGGACCCACGGCTCAGCTCTCCCCCAGGTTTGCAGAGGGGCTGGGGTCCCCTGTAGTTCCCCGGCAGAGATGATTATTACACGCTCCGGGCTGCTGCAAATTGCTCGGATGACGACAACAGCTCCCTACAAACTCCTGCTTGCCAGCAGCACAAATTACCAAAAAAAAAAACCCAAACCCCCAAAAATCAGCCCAAGCCCCAATGTGGATGCAAAAGCCCTGAGCGAGGTGGGGAGCTCAGATGGAAAGGGCACCGGCAGGAACATTTCGGCACCGGGGACAGCTGTCCTGCAATGAGAGCATCACTGCCACCCCACGCCAGACAGACGGGTCCTGCGGTCGGAGCAGGCGAGGGAATCCCAGTGGGGGGGGAGCTGCAGAGGGGCCGCGGCCCCGGGGGACACGGCAG
>NW_008824359.1:9547720-9550487 GCF_000699105.1 Pygoscelis adeliae | reverse complement strand
CCCTGCCCCCGGGGGCCGCCCGAGTGCCAACCACGAACACCGCGGCCTTCCCCTGCACCAGCCGTTGCAGCCCGGCCAGGTGGGAGCTGCACCAAGGCTCCCGAAATCGGGAGGTGTGCTGCTGCCGGCAGCGAGGGCTGCAGGGGGATGGCGCAGGAAATGCAGGCAGATCCAGGTCGGCTCGGCTGCTTCTAGAAAGTCCTGGAGAGCGAGACAGGGGGTGCTTGGATTGCCCTGGGGAGACAGGGACGCCAGGGAAAGGGCTGAGAGCGCTTGGAGGGGGGTGAGGAATAAGGAAGGTATCTCCCCGGGGTGCTTTTACTTTGCATTACTACTGCTGCAGTGCCCTTAGCAGGACTGAAGCAATGCAGCAACACCCCGCTGCCAAAGGGGAAACTGAGGCAGGGAGCCGCCCCGTCCAGGTTCCGGCATCGTCAGTGGTCCTGGCCACACGTGCTGCGGGCACTGCACCGGTGCTCCCGACACACCCGTGCCCAGCCGCAGGTCATGGACGTGAGTGCTGATCGTCTCCCACGCTTCATCTGGCCGTGCAGTTGCTGTTGTCACCTCCCCAAAACCACAACTCCCGCTCGGCACCACAAACGGGAATGTGGGTCCCGGCTCGCCCGACACCCCAGGCAGGGAGGAGAGAGCAGGAGCCACGAGCCAGCGTGCGGAGGCAATGGCATTCCCACCTCGGTCGCTGCTGCAGCCCCCAGTCTTCGGGCTCCACTCGAGGAGGAGCCGGAGGAGGGTGGCACGAAAGGCTTGCCACGTCCCCAGGGCGCAGGAGCGCCCGGCATGCCAGGCAGGGCCGGGACGTGAGGAGGTGTCAGGGCCTGAGGCCACAGAAAGGCATGAAGAAGGGTAGCACGGCACGGTGCAGCACGGCATTGCATGGCACTACACAGCACGGCACGGCACGGCACAGCACGGTGCAGCACGGCACGGTGCAGCATGACATGGCACGGCACGGCACGGCGCAGCACAGCACGGCACAGCATAGCACGGCACAGGTAGGCACAGCCCGGTTCAACACGGCGTAGCACGGCACGGCACTTCATGGCACAGCCCATCACGGCACAGCCCGGTTCGGCACAGCACAGCCTGGCACAGGAAAGTTTGGTGTGGTTTGGCATGCACAACACACCACAGCGCTGCACAGCACGGCACCGCACGGCACAACACAGCGTGGCACTGCGCAGCACCATCTTTTCTCCTTTACATTTACCTTTTTCCCCACTGTTTGGACCCATTCCGCCTCTTTTCCCAGCTGGCCGGGCCGACATAGGGGACTTTGTGCCAGAGCCCCTCGTGCCCTGGGGCCCCACACGCCTCCCGCGGCCGCCCCGCAGCCATGGCGTGTCCCACGCATGGCAAGACCCACCCACCAGCAAAGCCCGAGCCCTCCCTGTGCCAGACCCTGTCACAAGCACGGGTGACCCAGCAAAGCAAATATGCTGCCCCGGACCTCGGCTGGGGACAAGGACAAGGCTCGAGGTGACAGGGCACCTTAGCTGAGGAGGGCCAGGGGACCAGGGAGGTGCCGGCACCGGGCTGCCGCAGATCTCCCTCTCCCCGAGCTTTTTGCTGCGTCTCTTCCCACAAGGCAAAGCCCCCGGGTTGGATCATCTAATTAGGCAATAGCTGGTGCCTCACGATCCTCCTCGCAGGAAAATTATGTTTTAATTAAAACATTTTGGGAGTTAATCTGTGTTGCCGATTCCCCGGGTGGCGGAGCAGCCGCATGAAGAGCTGTCCGTGTTCCCAGGGGACTGGAGGGCTTTCACGGGGGGCATGGGCAGCAATCACAGGCCGAGGGACGGGGCTCCTGAGCCTCCCTGGACAGGCCCAGCCCCAGAAGCCGTCACAAAGTCCTTCTTATTGTGAATTAAAAGCCTCAGAGTACAACCTGACGATGAGGGAAGAGGCTGAAGCAGACGTAGCGAATCCCCCCAGCCCAGGAACCCTCATCCCTTTGCTCACGGGGATTTGCGAGGCCATCGGCTTGCCACGAAGGGACACGGCGGTCATCAGGACAGCGCTGCGGGGCGGCCAAGGAAATGAGTCCCCCCCAGCCATTTTGGGGACCAGGGGACAGCCCCCACTCAGCTGCCAGCGCCAACCCCCACCACCATCGACAAGCCCTGAGGCCCCCCCAGCCCACACCCAAAACATGTAGGGCTGGTTTGAACCGTAAAAGTTGTTGCCACTGGAAAAGCCTGGCAGAATCTCTGCCCTCAAAGAGCAAGGACGGACACGAGCATCCCTGCCCAGGGCCGGGACGGATCCGCGGAGGTTGGGGCAGGGGTCCAGGCCACCTCCGGCACGTGGCTCCTCCTGATTCATGGTGCAAGACAAGGGCGGAGACGAGTTAAACCCTACCCGCCGCCAGCGCTGCCCCTCAGCCCCTACCTGTCATCGCCACAACGGGGACCCCAACACGCTCCAGCCTTGCCCAGAGGGATCCAAGCGCGTCTCTCCGGCACAGCACAGCCCCCCTCACCTCTCCAGCAGGCGAGGGGGGATGCCAAATCACTTGGGGCCTGGGATGCTCTCAGGACACGCGGCCGTGTCCCCGCCTAGGGCTCAGAAACGCTGTGCAGAGCTCAGCAGGGCGGGCAGGGTGGGCATGCGGGACACCGAGACGGATCGCTGTGCCCCGAGCCTCGGGATCCCTCTCCGGGATGGCTCAGAGGGAATTGGCCGGCGGGCGCTGGGGGAAGGCAGCAACCCGGAGGCAGCCGGGGCTGCGGCCGGCACTCCG
>NW_008824359.1:9544139-9547030 GCF_000699105.1 Pygoscelis adeliae | reverse complement strand
AACCTCCCTGCAGACCTTCAGGGAGGCCCTACGCTTGTGCTGCGGGCTACAAGGGCTACCGGACCGTCCCCAACGCCTCCTGGGGCCCAGACATCCACAGATGAGAACCGCGGTTATTCTGCCCCAACACAAAGTCCGGGGACAGTGCTATGCCCTGCACCACCCCACCTCCCACACCACCAACACAGCACACCAACACCCTGGCTCGGGGCTGGGGAAACTGAGTCACGCTCTGCCTCTCATGCCCAAACACCACTGGCTCTTTCTCCAAGCCCAGCAAAGCTGTGCGGGCCACAGGAACACTCAGGGGACGTGTGCAAGGTTGTCACCACCACAGCTTTACGTGCACACCTCATGCACGGCTGCTCCGGACCATCAAACACAGCAGGGTGACAGTGGCAGGGCCAGTTCGGCCACAAATCCAGCCTCTGCCAGCCAGAAACGTTGGCTACGCCCGCACGAGCAACCCGGGCTCAGCACAGACACGGATGGGAACATCTAAATCATGGTGACCACATGTTGTTACCAAATGCTGTAGGGGTGACCTAAGGGAGTGTCAGCAGGGAATGAAAGGCTGGTGATCAGGAGACACCGAAGCTTGCGTCCCTGAGCCGGGACTGGGGTTCGTGTGTGAAGGAAATCCCTTTAGAGCCTCTGATACGCGCCTTGATCCCCCCTGGGGAGCCTATCATTTCCCAACGCACCCGATAAACGCGCTGAGACAACACTTGCATGCAGCAGGAACGGCTGTGTGCCTTCGCGATCTTCATATTCTTTTGTAGATATTGACGCTACGTATAACCATACTTTATCTACGTTAGTTTACCTGTGTATCTGTAACTTTACTACCCTACCTGGATGTGATTTTAACTATGCTGCCCCAATTATTGCTTGTCAAGCACTGTCAACTAACTATGCCCCCTACTCCTAATCTCTACTGGAAGATGTTTCGCAGCACGCAGCCTTACATCGGCTATTGAAGCAGGGGAGGGAGCAGGCACGGCAAACATTAATACCTGTCCACCGCGGCGCCACAGATCACACAAATCCTGGAACGCACTCACAAAAGCAGTCAAATGTGGCTGGTGGGAATCCCTTTTAGGGTGGTCTCCCTCCCCCCGCTACGGGAATATTACTTCATCCCTCAGTTGTTATCCTTATTTTGAGCAGCTTCTTACTTCTTTTAACCACCTCTTTATATATTTGTGCTGGGTTTTTGGCCCGCACCGTTCTGATGGTTTCGCGACGCACCGCTGTATTGACTCTTTGTTAAAAAACGGGTAGATGAGGCGCTTAGGGACATGGTTTAGTGGGCATGGGGGTGTTGGGTTGACGGTTGGACTTGATGATCTTGGAGGTCTCTTCCAACCTTAATTATTCTATGATTCTATGATTCTATGATTCCATGACTCAACGTAACCCTTCACCACTCCGTGCCCAAACTCCCCTCCATGCCTGACACCCCAGGGATGGAGGTGGGAGGCATCGACATTGGCCTTGGCCTTACGCCGCCACGACAAGATGACCACCCTTTCCCTCACCAAACAAGGGGTGAAATGCAGGGCTAGCATTGCCTCACGCATTATTTCCAAGCCCCCTGCGTGCCAAGGACAGAACCGGCACAGAAAGGGAGCAGAGGCGCGATGTGACGATGGGTTAACGAGCCCAAACGGTGCTTCCGCAACGCAACAATTAAAAAGAACGATCCCATCAGGGAATCTGGGATTCCCCCAAGCCTGGTCGGCCGGTCCAAGTCACTCGTTCGGAGAAGAAGCCATGCTCTGTTTCCTGCCTGCCCGATAGCCACGGTCGTGTAAGTCTTTGCACTCCCGGATATTAAGTCTAGCCCCGTATTAGTGAATTACTGGATTTGCCGTCATTATGACCTGGATAATTGCACTACTGATCTGTATTTATTACTGTACCGATATTTAGAGATAAATTGTTTATCCCTAAAGCTGCTGGTCTGGTGTCTGTTACCATGCCCTGAACCTATAAGTTGGCAGGGCTGCTGTAAGCCTTTACGCTGCCCAAACTCGGTGAAGAAGTCGGCACGGTGCTAAGCTTTTTCCCTCGTCCTCCTGTCCAGGCACAGAGGGGCTCTGTTCCTCCCAACCCAGAGAAAACCCCACAGAGGGCTTTATATCTGGTAGCAAAACAGAGAGGAAAAAACCTACCTTCTTTCTTTCTCCTCTTTTCCAAACAAACTAAAGGACACGCTTGGCCCAGGATGAAATGCCCAAAGAAAATCTCAACCCCGTCTCCCTCGTGCCGCTGGGATCGGGGCAGGGCAGCGCTTGCCTCCTGCACGGCAGTGGGAATTATAAGCCCCTTCCTACGCTGCTGCTGAGCAGGTAGGATCCCTCATGGCTCGGGAAGGGGGACAGCGGCCCTGGGCCAAGGCGAGGAGCTGCCCAGAGATGTCCCCACTGGCATCTCAGGGAGGAAGGGCTGAATTCGCCAAATCAGCTGCCAGACAGATTTGTAAGAAACAGTAACACCCATATGGCCTGAAAAGTCTGGACATGGATGCAGAGGACCAGCGGAGGAAGGGTTAAAGGCTTAAATTGGCACAGAGACGTGTGCCTGGTTTCATCAAACGGCCAGGCAGCGGGAAGATGAAGAACAAACCGAAGATGACAAAGAAGAACACAGCTAAAGAGAAGGTGACATGAAGATGAAGAACAGAGCTGGAGCCATAAAGCACCCAGAGACGGATAATGGCAGGACTCTTTTGGTAAAGATTTATGAGTCCAGAAGATCCCAAACAGCCCATAACAGACCTGTCAAAAAGCAGCTTCTCATTGCCAGGGAGGAGGAAGCCAGGAGGGGTGTGGAGGACTCAAGAGCCCACGTCCCTATTCCATAGCACACGCTGGTGACCCCTGCCG
>NW_008824359.1:9537765-9540434 GCF_000699105.1 Pygoscelis adeliae | reverse complement strand
GGGGAGGGGGTGTCATGGCGGCGCCCGCGGGGTCGACGGCCTCCTCCGTGCCCGGGCTCCTGCGTACCCGCGTCCAGCTCCTTCAGAGGGAGCCCGCACGACCGTGCTCCAGCCACGGATGCCGCAGTGCAGCGCCTGAGGGCAGAAAGCGTGGATCCAGCCCTTAGTGCCTTCCCCGAGGGCACTCGGGAGGTTGGCGGGGGGGAATCCCTCCCCTCCCCGGTTTGGCTTTAGTCAGGGTTTCTTCAGGAGCTCCCCTTCCTGCTGCTGTGGTGAACGGCCCCGCTCTTCTCCGGGGTGTTACTTCTTCTCCCAGCCAGGCTCCGTTCTGAAGCGCTGCCCTCTTTCGTTTGCTAAATAAATGTCCCGTTAAGCCGCTGACAGCGCGAGGAGTCCCTCGGGGCGGACAAACGCCTCGCTGGTGGCAAGAAGATCCCGGAGGATCTTACAGGACGGAGTGAGCGGGCAGAGAGGTGGCATTTATCCTCGTGGCGTTTCTCTCTCGACGGCCGATAGCAGCCGACTCCTCTGCTCTCCCTAAACAGTATCTCTGCCAGTCAGGGGCCGAAGCGGGGCTTGGAGGGACCTGGCGTGACCCCGAATGCGCTTCTCGGGCTGCCCGCTCCGGCTGCCCAAGTGTTCTTTGTGGCTTTTGGGGAGCTGACTGCCCCCAGGCCCCTGAACACACAGATCCTCCAGGCTGGATATTTTCCGTAGGGGAATAAATCAGAGTTTCTTGGCACGCCAGCCTCCAAACAGGTAAGGAATAACTGACACCCAGTGGCTTTTCCTTCTTTTTTGCAGAAAGAAAACTGCTCCTGTAGAGATTGGTGCTTTGCTTGTGGGTCAATTAGTTCGTTTAGGGACTTGGGGCAGAGCTGATGTCTTTGCAGCCGCCCAGCTGGCTGGGGGCTGTCGGCAAATTCCGTATGAATGTGAATATTATGGTGTAGAGTACCATCCTGCTGAGACTCCCTTTTCCTTTCTCCCAGAGCTGCATTATAAAGCGTTATTGTGAGAAGAGGTTCGTTCCCAAATACCTGGCGACTATTGGTATCGACTACGGCGTCACAAAGTAAGTACCTTTGCGGTGAGGAGCCGCAAGTGCCGGGAGAGTGGGATGAGCCGCGTGGTCGCAGGTGACAGGCGTGGGTCTGCCAGGGCCTGGACGAGGTGTCTGCTGCGGGGGGCACTGGTCTCCACAGGGGCAGAGGGAAGAGGTGCACCGGGGCTGTCCCACCTCCCGCTGCTCCTGAGTGACCACGCTGCCCTGAGCCAGGTGTGCTTGGCTCTGCCAAGGCTGCTTAGTTTCCACGCCGTAATCTGAATTTCTGCTTTGATAATGAGATAATCTGCATGATCAGCCTTCCTCGGGTAGCGTAGCTCCCCATTATCATGTTACATGCAAAGCTGCTGCTGTCCTCCTTGCCTGACCAGCTCTAGGGGCAGTTTTCTGGCCATTAAACCCCGACACTCGGAACCTCTTCCTGATTTTTCTGTCCCCAGTCACCCAGCTCTTTCTCTGCAGAGGGCTGGCAGAGATAAGGGGTGTTCCTGCGGGGGCCCAGCCTGTGCAAGGGCTGAGCTGGAGCCTTCTCAAGCATTTCCCACCTCTCCTTTCAGAGTGCAGGTCAGAGACCGAGAGATCAAGGTGAACATCTTTGACATGGCGGGGCACCCGTTCTTCTACGAGGTAAGGCAGACCCGGCTCCGGGCAGCACGCAGCAGGGCTGCCCTCAGCCAGCCCATCTCAGAAGCATTCGGCGCCCGTCAGCTTTCCTCAGCTCTGCCTGAAATTGGGTTTGGGGGGTGGCAAACTTGAAAATACATTTCTTACGAGCTTTCTTCACTATAGTACGCCCCCTTCTTTCCTGCCACGGACACCTAATGCAGGCCAGCACTGGAAACCCTCGCTGCCTCTCTGTGAGCAGTGACTCCCTGCTGCTAGGGGTTGCCGAATCCAGGAGCCTGACGGAGGTGAGGCTGCCACAGCGCCGTACTCTGAGGTCCAACAAGTAGCGAGGCTGAGTACGTATCCCCAGCAGGCACACACAGGCACACCTGTACAAGACGTATATACGTATACACACGGCTGGCTGCGCAGCTCAACACGGACAGAAACGGCCAGCACTGGCACAGACAGCGCCACTGGCCTCATCCTGGTCTCTCTGGCTGATCGGGAGAAGGAAAACAAAGTTGTTATATTCAAACTGGAACCTATAAAGCCACAAACAACTCTGATAGAAAGAATAACCCAACAACTTGCTCATAAACCACGAGTGTAAGGTTTGGCTGTGCTACCACTCGTGTTGCTAGCCCCATTGAAAAGTGGCTCATTGTGCTTATGAATCTGCCCATCTTGAGGTTAAATTTACTCAGATTGGGAGATCTTTGGAGCTTAACTTGGGCAGTTGTAGCATACTGGCATCCTAATCCATGACGAAAGTGCTGTAAAACACTTGCAGTTGGACTAGATGATCGTTATAGGTCCCTTCCAGCTGAAATATTCTGTTCTGTTCTATTCTAAAATTATTTGCTATACAAGTAATAAACAGTACTATTTACAGAAAGGAGCTTGCGGGATAAAACTTTAGGATTTGAACACACAGGCTATGACATCCGTTTTGGAGAGCTGGCACAAAGGAGTGATTGTGCTCACTGCTAATCAC
>NW_008824359.1:9526827-9528564 GCF_000699105.1 Pygoscelis adeliae | reverse complement strand
AGGTTTGGCTGTGCTACCACTCGTGTTGCTAGCCCCATTGAAAAGTGGCTCATTGTGCTTATGAATCTGCCCATCTTGAGGTTAAATTTACTCAGATTGGGAGATCTTTGGAGCTTAACTTGGGCAGTTGTAGCATACTGGCATCCTAATCCATGACGAAAGTGCTGTAAAACACTTGCAGTTGGACTAGATGATCGTTATAGGTCCCTTCCAGCTGAAATATTCTGTTCTGTTCTATTCTAAAATTATTTGCTATACAAGTAATAAACAGTACTATTTACAGAAAGGAGCTTGCGGGATAAAACTTTAGGATTTGAACACACAGGCTATGACATCCGTTTTGGAGAGCTGGCACAAAGGAGTGATTGTGCTCACTGCTAATCACATTTATTTTAAATTATAAACAAAGTAATAAAGCAGGCTCACAAGCGGAAGAAAGGAACATTAAATGTTTATCCAGTATAATCCTATTGTTTTAACAGTGTAATGCGTACTAACTCTTAATTATAAATATACTGTTGATGCTTGGCAAAGCGTCATCCTGTGACTAATAAAAATGTATAGAATGTTAGGAAAGAGTACTTTATAACATGATAAATACTAGCGTGACATAAAAAAGTGAAAATGAGTGAGGGCAAAAGAGTGAGACGACAACAACAAGGACTGTAGTGGTTTATGCTGGCCAGGTGGCTGCCTGGCTATTGACTGTTATTTATCTGGTTGCTCATAAGCCTCCCGTTCCTCCCTTGTGTTCTCAGCATTTGCTTGTTGCGTGCTCTGAAGTTTTGGGCACAACAAGGATTTCCATGTTATTTGTCTCCGCATGTAGAACTACAAGGAGTCTTGACTTGGGGTTGTAAGTCCTGATATAGTACAAGTAACCAGTGAAATGTAATTAATTAAGAATAGCCTGGAACACAGCAGGAAGCGGGAGATTGGGGGACAGAGCCGGCAGCATAAAGAAATTGAGGGACAGGAGACTGTAAAGACTCTCATCTGATGCAGGTGTGGTCAGTAGAGGGCTTTCTCTGTTATCACTTGCAGATGTATGAGCTGCTCATGTGTATTGACTTTCTGGCTATGCCACAGCTAATCCATATGAGACGATGGAGAAGAGAAAGAGTCTGAGTCCTTGGAAAGTATAATGGGCTTAAACTGTCAGTTTGGTGAATAAATACGTGGCGAATATTTATTGAAGAGCAACAAGACAGAAAACTGATGCTGCTCTGCTGCCTTGTTCGCTTTTGTGTTTTCAGCATTTAATACTTGTAAATGTGTCGTATGTCTCTGATGTGTAATTGGTTTTATACTAAAATATAAGTAAACAGGAGGGGGGAAAAAAAAAGGAAGAAAAAAAAAGCTGGGCACAAGTATAAATTGGGAGGGGAGTGGCTGGAGAGCAGCCCTGCCGAAAGGGGTCTGGGGGTGCTGGTCGGCAGCAGGCTCAGCAGGAGCCAGCAGCGTGCCCTGGCAGCCCGGAGGGCAAACCGCGCTCTGGGGTGCCTTGAACACAGTATAACCGGCCGATCAAAAGAATCCTAGAATCATTAAGGTTGGAAGAGACCTCCAAGATCATCGAGTCCAACCGTCAACCCAACACCCCCACGCCCACTAAACCATGTCCCTAAGCACCTCATCTACCCGTCTTTTAAATACCTCCAGGGATGGGGACTCAACCACTTCCCTGGGCAGCCTGGTCCAATCTTTAACCACTCTTTCAGTAAAGACATTTTTCCT
>NW_008824359.1:9518985-9526639 GCF_000699105.1 Pygoscelis adeliae | reverse complement strand
GGCTGGGGACTTTGGGTTTGTCTAGTTTGGAGAAAAGGAGGCTGAGGGGCGACCTCATCGCTCTCACAGCTTCCTGAGGAGGGGATGTAGAGAGGTGCTGATCTCCCTGGGATCCAGGGACAGGACACGTGGGAATGGTTCAAAGCTGCGCCAGGGGAGGTTTAGACTGGACGTTAGGAAGCATTTCTTTACTGAGCGGGTGGTCAAACACTGGAACAGGCGTCCTGGAGAGGTGGTCGATGCCCCAAGCCTGTCAGTGCTTAAGAGGCATTTGGGCAATGCCCTTAACAACATGCTTTAACTTTTGGTCAGCCCTGAATTGGTCAGGCAGTTGGACTAGATGGTTGTTGTAGGTCCCTTCCAACTGAAATAGTCTGTTCTATTCCAATATCTGTCCTGTAGCTGACCTTAGACCCTCATCCAGCAGCTGTCCTGGGGATCCTCGGTCTCCCCAGTTGCTGGCACTGGGCATACAAGCCCCAGAGGCTGCAACCCCGCTCCAGGTGCTGGTACTTACCCCCTTACGTGCACCCACACGCACAGACAGACATCCTGCAGATCCCGCCAGTAGCTGGGCTTAGACGTGCAGTCTGTCCGGTGGCTGGCCCTGGATCCTTGCTCTCCCCTGCTGCCTCACACACAGGGACACACACGGATGTCTCGGGCGACTCCCAGACCTCCCAGTCTCCCCAGGAGTTGGTCTGACACCTTGTCTGCTATTGTGCTTCTCTTTTGTGTGGAGGCGAGTGTTTTATGGGCTGATTGCTCTCCTCTGGCAGCACAGTGAGGGTATTATTTGGGTTCCCCCATCTGTCCTTTTTCTGTGATCTTCTGTTTGTGTGGACGTGAGGTTTTTATCACAGAACCAAATAGGTTCCAGCTAAATGGCGATCGCCCAGATCCGCCGGGCCGTGTGCTCTCAGCCTGGCTGTCGTGGGTGCCAGCGCCCTGCCTTTGTCCCCACAGGTGAGGAACGAGTTTTACAAGGACACACAGGGGGTCATCCTGGTCTACGACGTCGGACAAAAGGAGTCTTTCGACGCGCTGGACGCGTGGCTAGCCGAGATGAAGCAGGAGCTGGGCCCGCATGGGAACATGGAGAACGTTGTCTTCGTTGTCTGTGCGAACAAGGTAGGCTGTGGTGGGGAGCCAGGCTGCGGTGCGGTCCTGATCTCCGGCCCTCAGGGCTCATTGTGTTCCCAGCCTGTGCCCAAGCTGTTGAGCTCCAGCTGTAGTAAGGGAAATATTGTTAGGTGGTAGGGAAGACTTTCTAAGAGCCGGACGTGTGTGTGAGGAGCACTGGAGACTGCATTTCAACGTGGTTTTGAGAATGTGGTGGCCACGCATCGGTCGGGAGGGGATCAAGTAGAGGTGACACTGTCTCTGGACTAGACGAACTCTCAAAGGCCTTTTCACTTGCATTTTCTGTGCTTTCTTTCCACACTGCCTCCATCCCTTCAGGATAAGCAAACAGCCTCTCTAACCAGACAGGCCCCTTACCCACTGTTAGACGATCGGCCTTGGAGCTGTGTTCCTCCAGCTGCCGTTGCAGACCCTGTCTGGGCTCTGATCTCTGCCTTTTCTCCCGGTCTAGATCGACTGCACCAAGCACCGCAGCGTGGATGAAAGCGAGGGGCGGCTCTGGGCAGAGAGCCGGGGCTTTCTTTACTTTGAGACATCAGCACAAACAGGAGAAGGAATCAACGAGATGTTTCAGGTGAGGCGGAATGAAGGTGGTGAGGGCACAAACACCACATTAAGGCAAGATTTGACGGCAGAATATCCCCTGAACTGCCTGGATCCCACAAAACCTGTTGGCCCTCTGCTCCAGAGGTGTCTTCCCAGTGAAATGCCACCCTGAGAAAGCCATACCTGTTTAGGTCAGGATCAGTATTGGTCCTCCCAGTCCTGAGCTGGCCCTAGCATTGCGTTGCTCAAAGCTGATGATCCCTCTTGCTGCACTGGGAACACGATGCAGAGGTGCCCATGTCACCTTTTCAGGTCTAGTACTGAACTGAAGTGGGTTTGAGATAAATGTGGGGCCTGGCCTCCTTCTCAGCCTGTCCCATTGTCCCTGCAGGGACCGGATCCCCCCATCTGGGATATCCCAGCCCCTCCACGGCCCAGGCAGTGGGGAGTGAACATTCAGCCGTTGTGCAAACGATCCCACTCGCGTCGCAGGATGAGCCCTCGGTCAGCAAGGGTGGTGGGATCTCCTATGCGCTGCCACCACCTTTGGGGACCGTTCCTTCCCGCTAACTCCTCCCTGTGTCTGCAGACTTTTTACTCCGCCATCATCGACCTGTGTGACAACGGCGGGAAGCGTCCCCCCTCCAGCGTGGGGGTCAGCTTCACCAAAGAGCAGGCAGATGCCATTCGCAGGATTCGCAACAGCAAGGACAGCTGGGACATGCTGGGGGTCAAACCCGGAGCCACAAGGTGAGGGAGACTTCAGCATTTGCCTGGCTGTCCCTAATCTTTCTGACCTGGCAGGCTGGTTGCATCTGTGACCTGCCTGCTGATAAGCTTACCTTGGTTTATATAGCAGCTGGGCACAAGTAGTTTGTATCTAGCCACAAAATTTGAGGCAATGCAAAAGAAGCCCTCGGTCCTGAGCACCAAATTTCTCCTTTTAACAGACAAGCCAGGCTGGAGGCAAGGGGCGGGGGGGTGATGAACATGAGAACTTCAGCCCCGTCAGCTGCCTGGCCCTGCATCCTGCCTCCAGGCTGAGCCGTCTTTGGTCACTCACTTGCCAGACGTGTTTGGAGCAGCTCCAGCTTTACTTTCCTTGCTCTCCGGGTCTGGAGAAGCTTTTAAGCTGCTGTAAGGCTGCAGCCCACTTTGTCAAAAAGGGGTTGATGTTACAGTTCTTCCACCTGCAAACAGTACTCCCACAAGACAAGCTTTCTCTTGTCTTCCTCGGAGGACCTCTAGTCAGGTGGAATTGGTCATTGCCTGTATAAGAGGTTGGATATTGAATCTCCCAGTTCTGTATGACTTGGGCAGCTAAAACAAGCTCCCAGAGCTATGCCTTGCTTTCTTCTCTCTGAAACATGAGGTCTACCCTTGTGTACTCCTTGTGGAGGGGCTGGAGAGTAGATTTCTGCATAACATATATCATTCAGGACTCATACATCCTCCCGTTGGCTCTCTGAAATGTAGGTGTTGAGCCTAACCCCTCCTCCGGCCCCCTCTCATCCGTGGGGAGAGATCAGCAGCTCTGCAGGGCAGTTTGTGCTGTGATCGCCAGCACGGACAGACTCATCTCCCGCAGGAGGTGCCCTCTTCTCTCCACGGCCTGCAGCTGGAGCCGAGATGTCTGCCTTGGACCAGACAACCAAGGCTTAAAGGGCTGAAGCGATGTGCAATGCCTTTGCCCGGAGCGCGTAGGCGGTTTGATGCGAAGCTGAGTCAGGGTGCGTGTGCCCCCACGCTGTCTCCCAGCTTTCTGCTCTCCTGGTGCCAGAGACTCGGCACACCGAGACATGTGTCACAGGCACGTGTCTGGCATGATGGGAGCATTCGTGCTGGCACAGTCCCGTGGGGGAGAGGGTGTGACTGCCCCAGGAGAGGGGTTCTTCCCCCTCCTCTGCTCATGCCACACCAAGAAGCGCCCTGTGTGCTTTTCTCCAGCTCTTTCTCCATAGCATCGCCTCCAAAGCCTGGAGGTCCTTAGTGCCAGCAAGGGAAGGGTTCAGAAGTGTCTGCACAGGGGTGTTTAGCACAGGGGGAGCTCCTGGCCCTGCTGTGCTCTGCCAGCCGGGGCAAGGCTGAGCCGGGCTGTGTGTGGCGTGGGTCCCCTCACTCTTGTCGTATCTCCTAGGGACGAAGTGAACAAAGCCTATCGGAAGCTGGCCGTGCTGCTCCACCCCGATAAGTGTGTGGCTCCCGGCAGCGAGGACGCCTTCAAAGCGGTGGTGAACGCCCGAACCGCGCTTCTCAAAAACATCAAGTAGGGAACAGAACCATTCAGAGCTGGAAACCTTCCCCTCCTCCCAGCTAGCTCCCAGGCAGCCGTACGGCCGTGGGGCACCCCTCTCCTCCTCACACTTCCCGCTGGCATGGACACAGACACTCCCAGCACCAGCCGTGGAAGCAGGACTGCATCCGACCGTACTGCGCTTGCGATGTGGTGGAAAGGGGACAGAGTGCTGAGGAGGGGAGAGGGACCCCAGAACCCTCCCTGCATCCCTGGCCCCAGGTCGTGGTTGGCATTAAGTGCTGAAAGCAGTGAGGTCCCCACCTTCCCGGCTGTGTTACACCTCCTGGGAGTTACCAGCCGTGGTGGGGTTTGGATGCCCGGCTCTAACCTGTGGATGCAGCGAGGGCAGAGCGAGATCTGACCCAAAAGCTGCTGCACCTGAAAGCATTGGTGTCGTGGGTGGAGGATGCCCAAGAGGGGCAGTGGGTTGTCAGTCCTTCTGGGTTATCCCGGAGCCGCCTCTGCAAGGCTGCCCGTGCTGAAAGCCGCGCCGGCACTGCCGAGCACTGGGGCCGTTCAGCTGCTTGGTCAAAGCTGGCTCCTTCCAGCTGACACCCAGCGATGCTGCTTTTGGCAGTGAGGAAAAGGACGGGTTGCTTGAGTAAGCCTCTCTGGTACTGCAGGGAGAAACTGGCTCCAAGAGTGTCCCGGTCTTCCCCGGCCTGTCCCCTTCCTCCCCAAGCTGTCACGGTGCCAAGGACAGTCCCTTTGGCAGGACTAGGGGTCTCCCCCCTGGCACCCACCCCCTCATCACAGCACAGTCTCCTACCGCCGCCTCCTTCCATCTCCCTGAGCTCAACTCATCGGGAAGAGCCCCTAAGGCTGCAGGCCCGCAAGCCACGTGCTCCTTCTCTTCCAGCCCTCTGCTCACGCCGCGCTGGCGAGCTCTGGGTAGGTGC
The DNA here is from genome assembly GCF_000699105.1 of Pygoscelis adeliae. Lineage (NCBI taxonomy): Eukaryota > Metazoa > Chordata > Aves > Sphenisciformes > Spheniscidae > Pygoscelis > Pygoscelis adeliae. The sequence goes on along the minus strand of NW_008824359.1, from coordinate 9,521,755 downwards.
CACCAGCCCCTGTTGGGGGACTGTCCTCGGCTGTGGGTGGCCCTGGCCATTTACAGGCAGGAGGAGGGTGCTGACCCAAGGAGGAGGCAATGCAGCCCCCAACATGGCTGCCTGTCAGCTCTGCCCTTCCTCCCCTCGGCCAGCCTCGTCTCCCGAGCTTCGCCCGCACCGCAGAGCTGCGTGGGTGCCTGCGATCCGCCTGCTCGCTTGGCCCCACGGCGCTCTCGGGTTAGGTGAGCGGTGGAGGGGGTGTGCTCTCCCCCAGCCCTCTTTTCTCACGGCAGCAATGCATCGCCCTGCTTTGCTGGTTGTGTTACGGGTTGCTGATCAGCAGGTGGGTGCGGGTTACTCCCTCCAAGTCACAGCTCCCGTTGTCTTTGAATAGTCTTGTTGATTTAGAGGGGATCGATCGTTGCTGGTCACCCCAAGAAGTGCTTGCAGAGCCTTGGGATCTGGTCATTGTGATCCTGAGGGAAGTCAGAGCCGTGATGGCTGCCAGGCTCTTGGGGGAACCAAACGGGAGATCCCTCAGGGTCCCGTGGTTTTGTTCAGGACCCGGTTTTATTTCCTTGCTGCTATGTGAGCTTGGCAGGGAAGGTCAGGACACCAAGCTATGAAATGAAGGCTACCGAGTGCGTGCGTATGTATCCTTACCCCCACCCCACAGGTATCCTGTTCGAAAGTGTTTTCTCCTATGGTCAGTGCAATATTTTTTTTTTTTTCACTTCAAGGCAGCTTTTCTGTGTTTCCCCTTCAAAATATATCATAGATCAACAGTAGATCCCTCCCTCTTTTTGGCAGCAAGCGTTAAGGGACTTTAAAGCCAGTATCATTTTGCTCTTGCTCTGGTTTCTGGTGCTGGGTTGCTGGGAAGAAGAAATAATCTGTCCTGCTGGGAAGCACTTTTTGCTCCTCTGGTGTAGAAGTAACCAAGGGGAGATGTTGCTACAAGAGGTTAATGTTTAAAATAGCTCCATTTTTTCCTCTCCCAGATGTATAAAAAGCTGGGCTGGGGGAGATCAGCAGGGCAGGCGTTGGAGCTGTGGCAGGTTACACTGATGGGGTCTTGTTCCACACGTTTTATAAGGCTATGGAGTTCCCTGGAAACCTCCCCACTTGTCTAGTGGAGGAAACCACTTAATTCTGGCTTCAAACCTATTTCTCTGTATTCTTTTCCCATTGAGGAGGGTAAATAATCCCGTTGCTGAATGGTGCACTTCGCTTTGAGGGTGGGATCTCAGTGCCTTGGAGTAGTTTAAAGGCTTCCTTGGTTCCTGCTGCTCAGGGGCTCTCCAGGTCTGTTGTGCCATGCGCGGTCCCTCCTGTTTGCTCCTCAGGTGACTCTGGCCGCCGGTCTTGGGGTTTCTCCTGTCTGTTTACCGAGCTGACCGGATGTTTGGAGATGATTACACACGCGTGTCACGTCTAGCGATGCCGGTGACCTTCTAAGTTGTGTTATTTTTATAAATTAAACCCCCCTTTGGAACAAAGGAAGCCCTGTGAGCTGTCCTCCCGCGGCGACCGCCTGCTGTTAATGTTTAATTGCCCTTTGACTCATTTCTCTCCTCCCCAGCCGGGTCTGGCCGAGGCTGGTGGTGAAGAACTGCCCTCGAGGGTGATGATGGAGGTTGTGAATCAACTCTGCAGGAGTGGGAGCTGGGTAAGGGATTGATGCAGCCCTGGGAGTCCCACGGGGACGTGATGTGGGATGCACCCAGCTGCGGTGGAGCCTGGCTCTGGTCAGGGGACCCAGAGGCAGGGGGGTAGCTCCGTCCATGCTTCATGCACACACGCCTCCGCACCAACAGCCGGGTAGCGTGCTTCCTCCATGCCATCTCCATCAGGACCCCAAGCTCCAGATCCCTCCAGCAAGGCTGCCACCATCCGGGCTCTGTCTCTGGCCTGTGAGTCCCACGTCCTGCCTCATGCGAAGAGCAAGTCCTGCTGCTGAAGTGTCCGTCCTGCAACGAAGACGCCGGGATCCAAATCCCAAACGAAGGGACTTCCCGTTCTGCATCCAGAAACGCAGCCAGGAGCCACCTCTGAAGATCTCTGGAACGGAAAGCTTCCCTCGGTGTGCCCAGAGGCGCTGCCCTGCCTGCCTGTGCTCTGCCTGCCTCCCAGCGCTCGGTGGAGCTGGCAGCAGGGAGGACGTGAGGATTTCTGCTCTGGCCCCGTGCCTGACAGCCACGGTCTGCTCCCTGCTGCTGCTCCAGGCGGGGCCGGGGAAACGAACACTCCCCTGAGACAAGGCTGCGCTCATCCTGCTTCACGAACCGGTGCTGGGTCCCCTTGCTGGCCTTCAGACCGGTTTTGCCGGCCTTCGGGCCAGTTAACCTTCCCAACTGGGGCCCATCCAGGGTGCCCTGCCCCGTGGCCAACCTGCCATGGCTTGGCCTGGGCTCCCTGTGTCAGGCCTGACGGGACATGGCCTGGGGCAGGTGGCCAGGGCTCGTGTCCCCGTCCCATGCTGGACAAGGCCGGGCAGCCCAAGCCCCCGCCTGCACCCTGCGCGCTTGCGCTCCTCTTCAGCTGCAGCAGGACGGGAATAACCCCCAGCATGCCCAAAACCTCCGGGGAGCTGTGGCTTTGGCGCTCTCGTTTTGGTATTAATTACTGCACAGAAGCAATTACTTCCCCTGGCAGAGCGGCCGAGATGGCCTCTCGTTAGAGCTGCTGGGGCGAGGACGCACGGGGGCGCGGTGCCTCCAGCCGTACAGCGGCTCGGTGGGGCCAAGTGGGGTTCTCCCGGGTAGCGGGGAGGGCTCCT
>NW_008824359.1:9518519-9518939 GCF_000699105.1 Pygoscelis adeliae | reverse complement strand
TCACGTCTCCGTCGGCTCTGAACCGCGGCCGGTTTTCCAGATCCGGGGGTGCAAGAGGGGAGCAGGCAGCGGCTGAAACGTGGGGAAGAGGAGGGGGAACTTTCTGAGGAGGTTTCAGTGGGGTATTTGGTCAGGTCGAGGGGGTGATTTGGGCAGATGAAGGGGGGGGCGTGCAGTGGGGATGCCTCGGGTCTCTCTGCTCCCCAGTGGGGATGTTCTAAGGTGGCTGTGACTCCGGAGGGGGCCATGGGGCGAGCGGAGCCGGGCGGAGGACGGGCCAGCAGGTTACGATGGGGCGTATGGCCCGGCACCCTGCTCGTCCCCTGGGATTGGGGTCCCTGGCACCCAGCGAGGCCGTAGGACACGTGGGTCCCTATGGGGGTGCAGCCCTGGGCGCTGTGGGGTCCGTGAGCTGCCCGG
>NW_008824359.1:9515088-9516024 GCF_000699105.1 Pygoscelis adeliae | reverse complement strand
CCAGGCCTTGCCCAGGGGGACGGAGCTGGGCGGCCGCTTGGCCCCAGCTTGGTCCCCGGGCGCTGCCCGTCACCCAGCCCCGTGCCTGGGGCAAAGCCCGGGGATGCTTTGGGGTGATTCTTCTGCACCGGCAAAGCCGGGGAAGCAGCGTCCCCGAGCCCGAACGTGGCCCCAAGGACGGGCCACCCATTCCCGCACGCAGCACAGGAGGGGACGTGGGGGTCAGGCGGGGGGAGAGCGGTCCCTGGCCCATCGGGTTCTTAACATTTCCTGGGAAATACCCTCCTGGAGCAGCTAGAGACTGTTTTTATTCCCTAAATCAGTAGGTTTCACGGCTCGGCCGAGTCCCTTTCCTCCCACCAATGTCCCCGCTGGCTGGCCACGCACCCGTCGATCTGGGAGGCCTTTCCATGGCCGGGGGCGGAGGGTGGGGCGGAAAGCCAGAGCTGAAAACTTGTGTGCCGGTGGCCGCTGACAGCAGCGGGGAAAATCCTGCTGGAAGCATCTGCTCTGCCCCATAATGGTCTGCGCTCCGTGGGAGGATGCTACGGGAATTTGGGATGCTCTGGGTCAGGTCCTGGGAGACCTCCAGCTGCTCCCAGCCTAAATAGGAAGAGAGAGGGGGGGTATTTATTTGCTTTTTGGGAGTCTTGAGCCCATGGTCACACCAGGAGTTTGGAAAATGGAGCCCGTTCTCCAAAAACCCCGAAGATACGGATTTTTCCCTGTCCCTGGGGTGTATGGTTTGGGGCTGGTCCCCTGGCACGGGCTATCTCCTGGCATTACACAGGATTTTGTAAAGAAAAGCACTTTTTGGGCATGGTTTCCGGAGCGTGCCAGTCTGGGTGCTGGGGCGGCAGCATGGGTGCCCTCCCAGTGATGCCCGGCCGGCGGCACCGCGCCCCCAGGAGAAATCCCGGTGCGGCAGCGGCTTTT
>NW_008824359.1:9512208-9513901 GCF_000699105.1 Pygoscelis adeliae | reverse complement strand
CCCAAAAAAAAAAGTTTCCTTGCTGCAAATCGTTTTGTCAACCACGGTGCCATGCCAGCACCCAAACCCCCAGCGCCAGGGCCCTGTATTTATTGCCGCACGTGGCCTGTTTCATTCGTGCCTCAGTTTCCCCCCTGTGTGGAAGGGGTTGGCGGCTCCTCCCTGGCGCCCTGCGATGAGACCGGGCTGCTCGGGCCTCGATGCTGTTGAGTGATGAAACCCTCGAGGACGGGGACACCCAGGGATGGCTTTGGGGCCAGGGTCACATTATGGCTTTCCTCCCACCAAGCTGGGCTATGGCATACGGGGATGAGGGGCGGGATAAGGTCGGTACCGGGGAGTTGGGGATCAGGAGAAGGATGCTGAGCACGCCAGCACATCCCTGATGGAGACAAGCCCGCCCGGGGGACGGCTCCGTGCTCTTCCCACTGCCTCCTCCACACCGGCTGTGACACAGCCCGTGGCCCGCGGGGTGGGAGGACATCTCCATGTCCCCATCGCCCTTTCAGCATAGCTGGAGCCTGTTATCACATCCTCCCCATCGCTCTTCCCCTTTCTAGACTAAACAAACTGAATTCTTTCAACTTTCCCTCATCAGTCACATTTTCCACGAAGAGCTCTTTGCTCCCATCTGCAAACCTGCTCCGTCCCCTCCCGGGCTGCAGGGACGGGATCCAGCCCGTGGGATGGGACGGGGACAGGGTCCAGCCCAGGGCTGGGACAGGTCCAGCCTTCGGGATGAGGCAGTGAGCCTCTGGGCCATGCTCCCTTGAAACCCCAAAGAAAATGGGGTGGGTTGTCACAGCCAGCAACACCCAGGGGCATCTCCAGCGCCGCAGGCTCACCCCTGTACCTTTGGCCGTGGAGAGGGATGTAGAGGGGCAGGAACATGAGTAAACACGTGATTTTTAGGGTTTGATCGTGTTTTTATTAACTTTTTCTGCACAAAGGGGTGTAATTCCCGTGGCAGGGGTGGGGAGAGCGGCTGGCACGTGAGTCGCTGAGAGCCACTCGCCTTCAGCAGCGCCTTCCCCCGGGGCTGCACCCAGCCCCTGCCGGCCTGCTGCCTTTTTCCAAAACATCTCTGCAAGTTTTAATGAAGCGGAGTCAGCCCACGGGGACCAGGAGGTCTCCTGGGATGCTCGGGGCGTGAGCCCCGGCTGGACCCCTCCTGCAGAGCCACTGTGACGGTCCCCCCGGTCCCCAGTGAGTCCCCCCCCAGCAGCTAACAGTGGCCGTGGCTTGGTGGTTTATCCCCAGGGTGAATTTTATGTCCTCCAGCATTTGAGTATATTTTTTCCACTCTCATCTATCAGGCTCTGCTGCCCAAACAGGGACTTGCGGTGACAGCGGTGCCGTCCCCGGGGTGCGCGCGGGCTTCCCCGCGGCTCCACTCACCCCCATCTCCTTTTCTCTGTCCCCAAAGATCCTGTCCAACGTTGCCATCTACCTTTGCGCCATCACGGTGGGCACCATGTCCTACTACATGGCCGACCGCAAGCACCGCAAAGCTTTCCTCGAAGCGCGCCAGTCCCTCGAGGTCAAGCTCAACCTGGAGGAGCAGAGCCAGCAGCAGGTAGGAGCCACGGCTGGGCAAGGGGACGGTGTGGGGGCAGGGCAGGGGACAGCGATGGACACCGATGTGGCTTTGGGACGTGGATAAGGCACCCGCAGCCTGCACCCTGCACGGCGC
>NW_008824359.1:9510574-9511121 GCF_000699105.1 Pygoscelis adeliae | reverse complement strand
TCGGAGGGGAACCGGCGGCGTGGTGCCAGCCGGCTGTGTCAAAGCCCCGCTGCCTCCAGCCGCTGTCCGGTGATGAGCTGGGCTAATTTTAGCTCCTTATCCGGGGCCTCTCTCCCCATCTCCCATCTCTTATCTGGCTGATCCGCTGCCGGCAATTTGCTCCCAATGGCAACGAGAGACACGTGGCGGGGCCGGGCCAGCGCCACCGGCGTCCTCTTTGCTGCGAAACGTGGGTGGATGCTCTGATGTCTAATAAGGGGCTAGGGCCAAGGAGGGGTTTGGGTGATGGGGGCAAATCTGGGGGATGGGGGAAATGCTCCGAGTGTGAGCGCCTTTGAGGCCCCAGCTCGTGAGTTCGGAGGGGTGTAGGAAGGGACATGGGGATTATTATCTCATGAGCTCTGTTTCCTTAGGGAATTGAGCTAAAAATAGCCTGTGATCTTGCAGGAAAGGCTGCTGGCGTCAGGCCGAGTGGCTGGGGGCAGGGGGGAGCCGCGGGGCAGGGAGCGATGCTGGCGGCCGGATCCATCCCTCCTCCCTCCAGGCC
>NW_008824359.1:9507583-9508205 GCF_000699105.1 Pygoscelis adeliae | reverse complement strand
GCGTTTGCACTATGCGTGTGCACCGTGTGTTTGCACCTTGTATTTGCACCGCGCATTTGCATCGTGCATTTAGACTGTGCATTTGCACCGTGTATTTGCACCGTGGCTTTGCATTTAGACTTTGCATCTGCACTGCACGTTTGCACCGTGTGTTTGCCCTGTGTATTCGCACCACGCGTTGCTGCGCGTGGCACGGGCTTGGCTTCGCGTCGCGGCGAACTCCTTTCCCCGCCCTGTGCCCCAGGAGCGGCTGATGCTCTCCATCCTGCCCAAGCACGTGGCCGATGAGATGCTGAAGGACATGAAGAAGGACCCGAGCCAGAAGGAAATGCAGCAGTTCAACACCATGTACATGTACCGCCACGAGAACGTCAGGTAGGACCGTCCCTTCACCGTATGGGGGGAGAAAAAAAACCTCCAATTTTTTTTGCAGAAATGTGTATTTTGCAGCCCTGGCTAGAAAAGAGGGAGAGAGTGGGGTGGTTTGCAGCTAAAACAGCAGGTTTGCAGCAGGTGGTTTAGCCTGGAGAAAAGGAGGCTGAGGGGAGACCTCATCGCTCTCTACAACCACCTGAAAGGAGGCTGTAGCGAGGGGGGGGTCGGTCTCTTCTCCCAAGGAACA
>NW_008824359.1:9505172-9506050 GCF_000699105.1 Pygoscelis adeliae | reverse complement strand
GGTGACGGGCGGTGTCGCCGGCAGGCTGAAGGGGAAGAGCACCTTCCGGCTCTCCATGCGCTTCATCGACCCTGAGATGGAGACGCGCTACTCGGTGGAGAAGGAGAAGCAGAGCGGGGCTGCCTTCAGCTGCTCCTGCGTCGTCCTCTTCTTCACTGCCTTGGTGGAGGTCTTCATCGACCCCTGGTATGGTGGGAAGGTGGTGGGGACGGGCGGCCCCCAAGACGCACTCAGCCCCACCGGGCTTCAAACCTGTCCCCTTTTGGCAGGTTGGTGGCCAACTACGTGACCTTCATGGTGGGGGAGATCCTGCTGCTCATCCTCACCCTCTGCTCGTTGGCTGCCATCTTCCCTCGGGTGAGACAGGACCGGCCCACCGCCCATGGTGATAGACGCTGGGATTCCCCCCCGCCATGTCCCGCCTGGGCAAACCCCTCCCCACCTTCTTCACCCCACAGGTCTTCCCCAAAAAGCTCGTGGCTTTCTCCACCTGGATCGACAGGACCCGCTGGGCGCGCAACACCTGGGCCATGGCCGCCATCGTCATCGTCACCATGGCCGACATTGTGGACATGGTGAGCCACCAGCCCGGGCACCAGCAGGGCTGAGCCTACTCACACCTGCATCCAGGCAGCCCATAATTTTGCACGGCCCCGTGCACGGCCGCTCGTTAAAGCAATTAGCAAGGCTGCACCGCGGATGGGGGGGATTTTAGGTCCGGTGTCCTCCTCCTGCTGCGCAAAGCACCCTGTCCTGTTGGGCGCCATGCAGCCCGAGGAGAGGTGCATCCCGTCCCCGTGTCCCCCTCCTCACCCTGCCCTCGTGCCCCCAGCTCAGCTGCCGGCAGGACCACGGCGGGATGGGCAACGGGACGGTGG
>NW_008824359.1:9504184-9504543 GCF_000699105.1 Pygoscelis adeliae | reverse complement strand
GGCCGTGCAAGACGAGGTTGCAGAGCACCCTCATTTTTTTCACGTGCCAAGAGAAGATGGCTTCACAGGAGGGTTTGGGTTTGCCGGAGGTGCTGGTGTCATGCGTGGGCACGTCCCCGGCTCACGGCCACTGTCCCATCCTGTCCCCAGGAGCTGTACAGCCAGTCCTACGACGAGATCGGCGTCATGTTTGCCTCCCTCCCCAACTTCGCGGACTTCTACACGGAGGAGAGCATCAACAATGGGGGCATTGAGTGCTTGCGGTTCCTCAACGAGATCATCTCCGACTTCGACGCGGTGAGTCAGGATGGAGCCGGCCACAGGGATGGTACGGGGCTTGGCCCGACCTTCCCTTCCCG
>NW_008824359.1:9494949-9502158 GCF_000699105.1 Pygoscelis adeliae | reverse complement strand
CCGGACGCTGCCCTGCGCACGCTGCGGTCGGCTGCTGTCACTTTGCTGTCGCTTGATGGAAGAGAGGACCAGGGACTGGCCGAGGAGGGGACCGGTGCGTTAAACCCGATGCTGCCAGGGCCGGGGCGAAGGCAGGCACCCGCAGAGCGTAATTACGCCGCTAGTTTCTTGAATAGAAGCAGTTGAATTTCAAAGCCTGATTCTGCGCCCGCTTTGTTCTGGGGGTCGTGGGTACGGCGAGAAGGGCTTGCCGGCCTTGCCGAGGGGATGTTGGTTTCGGAGGGGTCCCCAAAGGGGAGGCTGGTGCCAGGGCTGAGCACCTCCCGTCGGCGGCATTCGCTCCTCTCCCTTGTTGGGCCTCAGCTGGCTCTGGCAGCAGAGTACCTAACCACTGGGAACGGTGATACGGACGATACAGAAGTTTAATCCCCACCCCGTCAGGCGGAAGGAAATAAAAATCCCCATCCACAGCCCCCGCTGCTCCGTCCCTGCGTTCGCAGGGCCTGGCTGCGGGCGCAAGCAGCACCCACGGGGACCCGGGAGCGATGCTGAAGAGGGGGAGAAACCCCGCACCCGCCCTGCCAGACGCAGCCCTCGAGGGTGTTTGTACCCTGGGATACAAGCCCGGAGGTGCGATGGGTCTTAACGGCCCGGACCTGCCTCCCTCCGTCCCACACAAACAGGGGATCGTGCCCAAGGCCTGGCTTAAGTCTGGCTTTGCCGCAGCTGCCTCAGTGACAAGCAGATTCCCTCAGATTCCTCAGTTCCCACGGATTTCCCCCAAAAGCCTGGCCCAGACCTTCACCCCACAGGGAGGTCAGGGTTCTGCCTCCCCTCGCGGGAGCGGTAGGAAGAGGTACCTCAACAGGAGGCATGAAAGGTTAGGGCAGGGACTTACAGGTAAGTCTGTCCTCTGCAAACTCATGGCTGCCCTCAGGCACAGGCGAGGCACCCAGCAGCGCCTTTTCCACTTTCCAAACACTTTTCACGGAAGAAAACACAACCACAGAATTAAACGTGATGTGGGACAATGAAAACGCCTTTTGATGGTGCGCAGCCGGCATCAGGAGCAGATAATTCAAAAAGCCCGGGGCCTCTCCAGACACGAGCGAGCGAATGCCCACCCCGCAAGCACCCCAGGGGCTGTCAGCTCTTCTAAAGCAGGTTCAGCCGGGAGGCGTCAGCCTCCTGAGCAGCTCTGAATGTCAGGGGCAGGAATCGCTACCTGGAGCTACGACGCTCGAAAGCTGGAGGTTACATTTAAACGGGTTGTCCAGTTCAATCTGGACAAGGAGCTCTAATGATTACAGAAAAAAGAATTAAAAAATTACAAAGCGCTTTCCCTGTGCCTTATCACACGTGGGACCGGCATAAAAATGAGACAGGAGAAAATACCGTCGTTCAAACCACGTTATATATATTGTCATTTAAACTCCCTTCTATTCTACTAAACCACATTATAAGGCTAAAGGAAATCAACAGATTTTTTTGAAACACCACAATTTCAGTAACGTAGAACTTTTGTTAGCAAGTTTTTAAAGTACCGTTACAAAACAGCAAGTTTTTAAAGATCTGATCCAGACTTGAAGCACAACGACGGGACACCAGCAAAGCTGCCCCATGCCTGAAGGGAAGGAAAGAGCCCGCGTAAAGCCACTGCTGGTGTGAAATTTTCTGGAAAGTTCAGTGTTCGTGCTTGTGGGGGGGGCATTAACAGAGCCCACACGAGGGCACGGGTTGCTGCTGGCAATAACTAAACCTCACCTCTGTCCCTCAACCCCTTCCAGCTTCCAGAGGTCCTTTCCCGGCTGTAGTAAGCAGGGCACAGGTTATTCCGCTTGCTCCCCTCTTTTTGAGGTGCACTGGGTACGTGCACGGTGCTGATCCACGGGGCACTGCCCCCAAAGCACCGCGATCTATGAAGTTTTAACACAGTTTCTCATTCCGACCAGGAGGCGTTTCCTGCAACTGTGGAGTTCTGCGGCACCCGAACAAGCAAGAAGGACAGCGCTGGGGAAAGATTACCTGCAGCGACAGACACCCGAAAGCCTCACGGAGACGTTGCTCTCACGATTCAAACTGGGCCAATTGCTCCTCGGGGTGGGAGGTGGGGTTCCCAGCAGCAGTGCTGCAGTCCGCGGAAAACACGTGCGTTTCGAGATGGCTCCCCGCAGGCGCGGGAGCTCCGGGAGGCGCGTTACTGAGGAGAGCCAGGGTGGCTTACGGTGCTCCATCCACGCTTCCTTCAGCGCTGCTGAAGGAGCGGAAGGCTTTGTGCAGGGCCACGCGGCGAAACAGGTCCGAGTGAGCTGCTGCCGTCTCTGCTAGAGATGCGGGAGCGTCCGCTGGCAGACAGAAGCAGACGGATCAGTGGGGAAAGGAAAATCATATTGCCAGCACAAAACTATTTGCTTCTCATTCTTCCCTTGTCCCCAGAGAATTTTTCACTCTCCCTCGCCGTATGGTTTTTCTTCTCATAACCCTTCTCTCTCCTTCCTAACCCTTCGTGTCCTGCAGCTCCCCCATGGGATTTGTTGGCTGCAGAAAGCCCAAGTGCCTTAAGAGACACCCACTGCTGAAGGGCGAGGACAGTAACGTGGGAGCCTCAGCCACCTAGTTGCTCTCTTAGCTCAGAGGACACTGAAATTTGTGAGCAAAGGCAGAACTTCACCTATAAAGGGATGGCTACCGCAAGGCAAGGAGAGGGGGAACCGTTGATACAGTACACGACTCCTCCTCCAGCCTAACCGCCAGCCAAGGAGCTGGCAGAAGCAGGCCTGAGACGGCGACTGAGGGCAGAGAGAAGAGATTGTCGGTCCCAGATGCCCCGTTCAGAGCTCCATCTAGCTGCACGTTGGTCCACGCGCTCCACAGCCCAGCCAGCCAGCCGCGAGCGGGACACGGCGTGGCTGGAAACATGGGGAGACAGACAGGCAAGTGATTCCTCAGCCCAGTCTGGCATTTGTAGTAACCGGTCAGAAAACAGCGCAGATCCAGGATCGAGCCGTGCCACAGCGTTAGGGCTGCACAAGACGCTCGGCATCGTGCTCAGCCTTTGCTGTACCAGGAGGAGGTAGCGTTGCTGATACAGAGGAGGGGGAGCCGGTGGTGTCAGGGAAAGATTTTTTTGGGCAGAGATCTTTGTGACGAGTATTTCACAGTATTCCTGACCCTTTCAAAGGGCTCGTAAACCTCGCTCCTGCCTCTCTTCTCTCTGCTGTTGCACTGCGGCACATGCCAGCACACCTAACAGTGCAGCAGGGGCAGTTAGGGGCCTGGCTGCACGACGCGAGACGTCCCAACACCAGGCCTCAATTAGTCATTTATCTAATTGCACTGAGAGAGAGAAATTCCCGATGCTGAAAAGATCCTGCCTGATTTGCCTACAAGTAACTCCCACCCTACGGAAAGATCACGGGGCTGGGTGCCAGGTTTTCAAGGATCGGAAACAAGTCCAAGGCCGTAAGTCGACTGGAACAAGCCATCACTGCGATTGAGACTGACAGCGCCCGAGTTTCTGGCTGCGCTTGCTTGCCAGGCTCTCCCACGCGTGCGGAGTGCACTAGCGCAGGCTGGGCTCTATCCGTGAGACTTGTGAAAGCAGCACCCTGATCCCGCTGGGGCCGTACCGGAGTCCGCACTCCGAGTAATTGCAAACTGGGAACGAGCAGCCTGTCCGTCTGAAGTGATCCAAGCTTGCACTCACACCTTTCCCTTCTCAGCCCCATCGTATTTCCCTCCCTCCAGCCACCCCATCTGTGGGGTGCTGCAAGAGATCTGTGCTCTTGTGCCAGGGATGAGTTACAGCTGCTTCAAGACCCAGCACCAATTGCACACCACCTCTTCTGCAATCTTTTCTCCCTCAGAAATATGACGGCTTGCTCCCTTTAGTCCCCAAACTCAACTAGAAAGAAACACCATCCGTCTGCGGAACCACAGTACGGCCTGCCCACCCCACACCCCCAGACAGACCCCCGCACCATCCACTTACGTGTGCAGGAAACGGTGACTTCAGTGGGGAGGCTGCAACAGAGATCTCCGTAAAGCAGCCTCACGTTGAATGGAAAGGTCTTGCTTTTCCTTGACACGTTGTAATTAAAGACCAGCAAGTTACACAAGGAGTTCCTCTGCAAGGTTCCTTCTATCCGGTCTGAAAAGCGGTCCTGGAGGGACGAAGACATGAAAGCTGGGAAGGGAGTCCATCAGTGTGGGACTGAGAGCTCGCCCAGTGCGGTGCCCCCACCCTCCGTACCAGCCCGGCACGCCTGTACGCTCTGGGGCAGCTGTACATCGAACAAGCCTTGTGTGGGAAAGACTTAAACAAAGAAATGCTCGTGCGCACCCTTAAGCCACGTCTTCCAGCGGCTTTTTACAACATCACAGCTATTTCAGCTCAGGGACCTCCGGAGGGGAGGACAGCTTTGCGTGCGGCAGTAAGTTTTAAATGAGCAAGACATTCAAGTACGTGACAATCGATGAAAGGGGCAACTGAGTTTATAGTCACACGACAAATTGTGAAGTTCTAAACACCAGAACCGCGAGCACTCCACATAAAGAAAGCTGCCAAGATTCCCCCCCAGCGCTTCAGAGACTCGTAGCGCTTGGTGCGTCAAAGGGAAAAGGACGGGTGAGCAGCATCGCAGCGGCCAGCGGTACCTGTAACTGGTCTGCCTGGTACCTCCTCCCCGCGTAAGCGTTGAGGTGGTCTGACAGGACGGATAAGAAGCGCCTGATGTCCGTCTGCAAGTACTTCTTGGCGATCTGCTCCAGGGGGATGAAGACGGGGACGGAGTGGCGGTGAATCTGCACTTCTGCCTTGGTGAGCAGGTCCAGGTGGTAGGAATCCAGGTAGGTGCCCTCGTAAGCCGTGCTGATGCAGAAACAGACTCCCCGCTTGGTCAGCTTCCCACTGATCCCTTGGGTCCCGAGAGAGGGTTTACTCAGCGCTGCTCTAACTCATCAGCGCCAGGCAGCTTTGCTGGGGCAACACAGACTGCGAGAGGGGCTGCGTCCTCTTACTACGCTAGCTCAGGGAGCTCCCTCAGAGGATTAAAGACTTGCAAGAGTTTAGGGACATAAAACACAGCAGCTTTTTAATAAGGGACCTCTAACGAATTAAAGTAGCTTAAATTCCCAGTAACTGAGTTACGCTGCCACTTCCAAACACGGTCCCGGCTCCAGCGCAACAGGGAGAACAGGCTGCCCTGGGTGGGGGAAGGCAGCGCTTCGCTGCCCCAAGGAGAGCGGCAGGAGTGCTCACGGCGGGGCTCAGCACACTTGCATCAAGCAGGACTCGCGTCCTCGCACTGGCCAGAACACAGAGCAAAGGTGACTCTGGCAGGAAACTAAAGGTTTTTAAAAAAGCTCAGGGGCAGACGAAAAGAGAGCGCTGACCTCACAAGCTTGCTTGGAAGACCCAGACCCACTGGATGTTTAACTGCCTAATTCCCAAAGATTTCACTCATAAGGTAGTTACACGTTTTCCAGAATCTAGACCGTAGTTTAAATGATACAGTTCAGTAAATAATAATTCCTGGAACATCCCAGAGGCCTCCTGTGAAGGGAGGGAATTACAAGGTTACTGCTCTTCCAGCATTTTCAGACTGTAAAGGCTCCGAGCACAACAGCAGCGACGTCAACGGGGAAGTTACACTTCACATCAGGCTCATTTTCCAAAATTTAGCACCCCAGAAATGCAGCCATTGGCAGAACACACGCAAATCTCTCGAGACGTTACCTGTGAGGTAAAAGATCTGCAGCATGGCCTTAACGCTTTTTATCTTCCACTCTAAAACAGCCCGAGCACTGGGCTGTGCCGGATCCGACACGACTCCTTCTTTCCCAAGTTGCTACAAAAGCCGGAAGAGAAGAGAGGTCAGAAATCGCTGACGTGAACATGTCACCCGCAGGGAACACAGTCGGGCTACAGAGGAATAATAACCCGGCTCTGAGAAAAGCGAGATGGCATTTCAAGCGGAAAAGGGGAGAAATGAAGCAGAAGAGGGGAGAAAAACTCAAGAAGAGAGTTCGGAAATGGCCACACAACCTCCAAGCAAGTAGACCCGGCAGTCCTGGACTACACGGTACTGAAAACAGGGGACGCCAGGACTATATGTCACTTAAAAAGGGAAAATAAAAAAATAATAGTTGACTATGAATAATCTCAGTAAATCCACCCCGAGAGCATGAGCACACCAGAGCCCTCTGCCAGATCTCTGCAGCAAGCCCCTTCTCACCCCCTTTTGCTGCAGGTCCACTTTAGCCCGCAGCTCATCCCTCTGGAGTCTCAGCTCCTGCACTCTCGCTTTCAGCCTGGCCAGCTTCTCTTCTTGCTCCTCCATTTCCTCTTGCTTCACGGCTGCCTCATGAGCCCGCGCCTCCAGCATTTCCAGGTGAGCGAACACCCCTGCGAGGAAAAGCACGACACGCTTAAAAATACAGGCTGTGATTACTAGTGGTCTGCACTGCGGTACCCAAACCAAAGCAGGTCCAGTGCAGATACGTAAAGAAACCACTTAAAACAGCTTTTCAAAGGGGCAGAGGACAGGCAAACATCTGGCAAAGAGGCTTTTGGGAATTTGAAACAGCGAGGCTGAGTGCCAGCAGACCCTAAACAACACTGGGGTGCCCCACACCAGCTAGCTAAGCTCCTGAAAGGCAGAGTAAGCTAGCAAATGCACCAGTCCCAATCCCAAGAGATCTGCAATTCCCAGTTTTACTTCTAACCCAGCACACAGAGCGGCAAAGTGGCTTCTCTGAAGCCCCCGTACCCTAAATTGGCTGAGAGGGACTCAAGACGCGACTCAGCAAGCCAGGGGGTCACTTCTGGCCCGAAGCACTTTAGGGTTCACTGCTACAGGAGGACACACTCTGCGCTTGGATGTCCCACACCCTGCACCCCAGACAGCTCACCGTCTGGTGAATACGCTTTCCCCTCCTCCATCTTCCCTCGCCACTCTCCTGCAAGCGAGAAGGCAGACCTCAGCCCTCCCTGGCCAGGCTCCATCCCTCGGGAAGCGGCGACGTGGGGGCAGCGAGAGCTCTTCCTCAGGGGACCTTCCTCTTCCTCCTGCTGCTGCAACGGGACTCCGAGAAGCGCCGAGGGCAGGTCTAGCACCCGGGCTGGCCCCTCGCAGGCACGATCCCAGGGGCCGATGGCTGAAACGACACGTTATAACCCACCGCTTTCTGTAAGCCACCATGTCACAC
>NW_008824359.1:9493107-9493878 GCF_000699105.1 Pygoscelis adeliae | reverse complement strand
GGGGGGGGGGGGGCCTCAGGGCGGTCATCGGGCAGCCCCCGTGTGGACGCGGGGTCGGGCAGAGCCGTTTGCCTCAGCACGCGGCGCCAGGCGAGCTTTTTGGGGGAAAAACCTGCATTTTTGAAGGTTTGCAACCAGCGTTGGTTCATCACCCCCCGGCTCCGACCCCCGGTGCTTGCAGAGGCCGGCGGTGCGGTCAGGGCCTGCCAAGAACAAGATGCCTTTTGGGTGAGATAGGAAGCGTGGGGATCGCCCGTCCCAATAACCTGCCTGCGGGCAGCTGGCCGCCTGCCTGGCCTGGCCACCGCCGTGGGTGCGAGCTGTCTTGCTTTGCCTCTTCCCCGCAGCGCTTGCCGGGTACCCGGCACCGCCTCGCGCCCCCAGCCCTCACGGCAGACTTTGTCTCTCCTCAGGCTCCGGATGAAGCCGCCCTGAGGGCGCTGGCGGAGACCCTGAAGCAGCACAGCATCGACCACGAAGTGTGGACGGAGCAGCCCGAGAACACGGCCACCTGCCTGGCGCTCAGGCCCTACCCGAAGGACCAAGTGCACCAGCACCTGAAGAAATTTAAATTGCTGAAGTGACCGCGGCGGTGACGGCTCTCCTCCTGGGCCGGAGCCGAGCTCAGCCCCGGACAGGCGCCGGGAGGAAAGCTGCCGTGTCTCGGGAGCGCTGTGCTAATGCTCAGCAGCAGGTAGCCTCCTCCTCCTTGCGTGGTGATAGCGGTTACGGAGTGTGAAACGGTTCTTTGGCGGGGTGGATTAAATGTTG
>NW_008824359.1:9488473-9489390 GCF_000699105.1 Pygoscelis adeliae | reverse complement strand
ACCGTGGGGGCTTCAACCCGACCCTGCCAACTGGGGCCAGCCCCGGGGGAAACCAAGCGTGCCAAGCCGGGACGGCCGGGGACGTTCAGCCTTTACGGGGGGGGAAACCCGTCAAACTCCTCGGGGTACCTGAGATGTGCTTAGCAGTTTCTTACTGACCTGCGCCCCATCTGCTTCTGTTTTCAAAAGGTCAGTGGAGGAAAGCTGGTTGCAGTAAAGGCCCGCGGGTCTCAGCGCCGGGTCATTTACCTGTCAAAAGCAAGATCCAGGCTCAGCCGGGGCTCCTGGACGCTGGAGAGGCACTCGCCGCCCTCTCGAGCTGAGTTTGGGGGGAATACAGGGACCGCGGATGGGGCAGAGCAGGGGGGCCGCGCCCCTGCCATCCTCCACGGGCTGTGGGTTTTGGGGGGGGATCGGCGGGGGACCCTGTTTCGCCTTTCTCCCCACTTTTGCCTCGGGCTGCTGCCGGCTCTGAGGGCATCTCACCCCCAGGGAGCATGAAACGCCACCCCACTGCTCAGCGAGAGGGGCAAAAGCCACCGGCTCAGCCCGTGCACCGCGGCCAGCTCAAGAAAGGGACCAGCCTCCTTCCCTACCGAGCCCTGTGGCTTTTCCCCGGGGAGGCTGCGACCCCCGGCCCGCAACGCTCCCATGCAAAACCAACAAGCCAAGCGTGTTCTCCAGGAGCTTAATGGCGCCGAGACAAACCCCAGCAGCTAAAAACGTTAGAAGCATCTCGGTCTGGCCCAGGGAGGATCTCGTCGAGGCCAACTGTGTGAGGTTCAACAAGGCCAAGTGCCGGGTCCTGCACTTCGGCCACAACAACCCCATGCAGCGCTACAGGCTTGGGGAAGAGTGGCTGGAAAGCTGCCTGGCGGAAAAGGACCTGGGGGTGCTGGTCGACAGCCGGCTGAACA
>NW_008824359.1:9480598-9488039 GCF_000699105.1 Pygoscelis adeliae | reverse complement strand
GGGAAGTGGTGGAGTCACCGTCCCTGGAAGTATTTAAAAGACGGGTAGATGAGGCACTTAGGGACATGGTTTAGTGGGCATGGGGGTGTTGGGTTGATGGTTGGACTCGATGATCTTGGAGGTCTCTTCCAACCTTAATGATTCTAGGATTCTGTGATTCGTCAAAGGGCTGGGACTGCGGAAAGGTCCCGTATCCAACCGTTCCCATTTCCCGTTTCCCATCCCCAACTTTCCCAGCTGCCCTGGGAAGCACGGCTACAAACGGACCTGCTGCCAGCCCCCTGCAAGGGCTGCAGGTGCCGGAGGTGCCAGAGGTGCTCGGCACATCCCTGCACCCCCCCAAGGACACACGGGACATCCCGGGGCACCAGTGGCCTTGGGCTCCAGCACAGCGGCAATGCCAGTGGAGGCGGGCAGACCTTTGCCGCTTCCCCCTTTGGATGCCGGTACCCCCAGGGCCAGAGAAGCGAACGCTGAACCCCTGGGAGCTGGCTGATGATCCCAGGAGCAGGGACAGTGCCGGGACTGACCTGCTCCGAGCACATGGAGTTCATCCCGGGCATCTGCAGCGAGTTCATCTGCATCTGTCCGGCCATGGGGTTCATGTTCTGGACGTTGGTGTTTCCTCCCGCCATGGAGACGGTGATGCTCATGTTGTTGTACATGCCCTGCTGAGCAGGCGCCGGCTGGCTCTGCCCCGCTTGGCTGAATACGCTGGGAGAGAGGAAAAAAAAGCATTACCCAGGCGTACGTGGCGGTGGGAGGCACCTCAGGGTGTGTGCCGAGCCCCTGGGGTGGCCCGAGCCGCGACGGCAGCCAGCCTGCCTCTCGGTGAACGCCGAGACTGTCCGCGGCAGAGAGCCGGTGGAGTGGATGGGAGCCCTGCCCGGTCCCTGGGGACAGCCGGAGGGACAGGGAGGCATTAGAGGTGCTGCCTGCAGCAAGGCTTAACCAGCGTGGAGGCTTGGGAGAAAGGGAGGTGGCCGCTGCAGGGACATCTGCCCTCCGCTCCGGCTCTAGCAGGAGCCTCCTCGGTGTGATGGGGTAGAGCAGGAGAAACACCAGCGCCAAGAGAGGGATCATTACAGGGCATCGGCCTGGATTAAGGGTCAGTCAGATGCGAAGCCCTGGTCTATGTGACACCAAGCTTTCCCCTTCACGCTCCTTCTAGTGCCCTCCTCGCCACCCAACCATCCCCACTTCTGCTCCAGGCGGGAGGACAGCTCTCCATCGCAAGGCAAGGTGAAGCATCCCACCTCCAACTGAGCTCCCATCTCATCCCACCCGGCCCGGTAACCTCCTCCTCCATGCTCCTGTGGAGCTACCTGCACAGAGCCAAGACACAAAGCAAGGCATCCCCCATGTGAGCTTTCGGTTTGGGTTTTTTTCTGCCTGTTTCTGGAGATCTGAAGCTCAAACCTGACTCGTGCAAAAAAAGGCAACGAGTCTGGTCACTCTTCCCATTTGCTCCCCTACGTCAGAGCTGGACACACCTTAAGAGGGTCACGCAGTGACCCAGGACTGCTGGTCTTGACTCAATTTATTGTCATGTTTCCTAAGCCCACTTTCACGAGACGTAATTAAGCCACTCGTTTAATTACAAGCCCAAGACCTGCTTCATGTCTCACTTAACACACATGCTCATTCATTTAAATGCTGTGGGCTTCTGGCTGCCTCCGAGGTGAAGACGAGGATAGGGTTGATGGTGACTTCTGGAGGATGCCATGGTAGGAGGACACGGCCCGCGCTCAGGACGTGTCCTCAGCCAGGTGTCACCTACAGGCACCGCCGCCCCTGCCAACACCCTACCAGGGGACCATCACCTTGGTGTCACCTTGCCTCCTTCTCTCTGTGTCACCCGTGTGCTCCAGGTTACCCCCACCATGATCTTACTTGCTATTCCCCATGGCTCCTTGCTGCCAGGTCTTCATGTCAGGCGACTGGTAGCCCGGCGTCGGCGGGGCCGGCTGCAGCATGGGGCTTTGCGAAGGCGGGAGCTGGGGTGACATCAGGGGGCTGCTGGGGCTGAGCGACGGGGCAAAGGCGGGTTCGCTTTGCTGACCCATGCCTGGGGAAGGACAGACGGCGTCAGCGGTGCCGAGACCCCCCGCCAGCAGCCCCGGTTCCCTCCTCCTCCCTTGCAACCGCTGGCATCGAGCCAGAACTATCATCCTTGACTTTCGGTCTCGGGGTCTCTGGTTTTCGCAGCCGTATCGCTCAAATGTAAGTATTTCAGGGATGAAGGAGCAGGGAACCCTCCCCTCAAGTGGTTTCCATCAGCAGGTGTTCCTCTTTAGCATCGCACCTGGCTGGAAAATAGCCAGGGTAATGATGAGATGGTGCCAAAAGAGGTTCCTGCAGGGCTACTGCAGCCACACTGCCGTTTTCTCTACTCGTCAGTGATGTCCACCTTGCCGAGACCTTGCACTGATGCTCGGACGTGAAGCCCTTCGAGACGGTGCTCGTCTGCATGCAATTCTGCACTGGCTCGCCTATCTCATACGAGCTTGGTGCCCACACAAGAGGCGTACGCTGCCTGCAGCTCATTTCAGCCATCTCAGCAAGGCTTTGGCCTTTTTCAGAGTGTATATATTTAAGGAAGCGCAATTTAGAGGACTGCCTTGCAGTTTGATTTTCAAGGAAAGAATTAAGGAATTATTTGCCCAAATGATAAATTTCTTTTTTGGAGACTCAACCAGAAAAGGTCCCCTTGGGAGGTGGAGACCAGAGACCAGACCAGGACGCGGGTTGGGGGAGATGGCTGGGGACGAAGCCCGGGGTGATGGGCGAGCAGGGTTGGGCTGCAGCATCCTCGGGGTTCTCAGCTCTGCCCTCCGCCTCTCCCTCCCCACTGCCGGACGGCTTTCCAGTGCAACCAACTGCTCGACGTACCTGATCCCGAATACTGAAAGATGTTCTGCTGCATCTGCGGGGTCATCCCGGCGCCGAACTGCCCTCCGACGCCGCCCATCATCCCCCTGTTCACCATGCTGCTGCGGTTAGCCAGCGCGGCCTCGGGGTTGGACGCCAACGGCGAGAAGGGGCTGGTGGAGGTGGGAGGGTTTCCCGGGGTCGTACCGTAGTTTGGTGGGTAAGGGAACTGCTGGGGGGGCGCTTGGGGCAAGCGAGCGGCTCCGATCTGGACCGGCAGCCCGGCGGAGGGAGGGAGGTTGTTTCCGAAGCTTTGCTGTCTCATCAGGATGGCTCCTTGCTGCATGAGCTGCCGCTGCCGGTGCTGCTGGCTGTAGAGCTCGCGCTGGCGCTGGGCCAGCATCTGGGCGTTGAGGGGAGGCTGCAGGGAAGGAGGGGGATGCCCTAATTATCACTGTTACCCCCCGGTTCTGGCAAAACAGCTCAGAGCCGCCCCCCCCCTGCAGGCGCAAGGGCCGTGGGTGCTCCCCTTCCCCGGCTCGGGGTGCCCGTCCTCGGTTTGCAAGGAAAACTGGAAAAACCCCGAAATGCTGCAAATTGGACCGTTTGCGCCACTGCAGGGCAGAGCAGGGTTGGTGATATTAAAAGATCGGCCTCTGGACATGCTGAATGGCAAAGCTCCAGGAGCCGGAGCATCCCCCAAGCCGGGAAAAGAAGCTCTCGGTCACCTGGCTGCCACCAACCACCCCTCTCCCCCGCGGGACCCACTTGTTGTGCCCTCACTGGGATGCTCCCGCACACCAGAGCCAAGGATCCCCGACCCCGACTCTTTCAGCTGTGAGCTGTTAAAAAAACCCAACCCATCCCACGAGCTTTTCCATCACCACGGGCTCGTTCCCCATATGGCCGAGCCAGATGTGTTGGAATTAATCACCTTAAAAAGCCTGACAAAGCCATCAGCGGCTGAAATCGGAGCTACGATGGGAACCGTTCGGTCCCCTTCCCTATCACTAACACTCCCCACGGCACATTAGGGATGTCACGCCGCTTCCCGAAAAGGCAAAGGCTTCTCTGAGAAGTGGCATAAAGTCACCAGAACTCAGCTACGCTTTCCAACTTCTCCTCGTACCCAGCAGATGTTTTATTCACTTTATTAGAAGCCAGACAAGAACTTTAGGGCCTGGGGATTTGCAGGATCATTAAGATTCACTAGAGATTCTGGTATTTAAAGGACAGCATCTATTTCCTAAAGATCCTTCTCAATTAAATGCGTTAGCACATTCTTCTCTAAGCAATAACGAAGCAGGTGGAGGAGCTGGAATAAGGGTGAAGCAAAAAACCCCCCCCAGCAGCTCATCTTGCAGCCACCTCTCCGCACGAGGGAGAATTTCTCTCTCCCGTTAAGGATAGAGAGGAGCGAGCCAGGCTGTGCTAACAGGGAGGGCGTGGGGATTAACCCCCCAGTTTGCCCAGCTGGAGGACCGTGCCGCATCCCCCTTACCTGCGGCGTGATCTGCTGCTGCATCCCCGCCCGCATGTTGATCCCCACCGGGGAACTGGCTGCAAACTGGTTGAGGATCGCCTGCCGGTTTTGATGGATCAGCTGGAGGGGAGGGGGGGCAAAAAAAAAAGCGAGGGAGACCTTCAAAACTCCGATGCAGGAGCTTCCCACCCGTCCGATCCCATCCGATTAGTATGCGGGGGGCTGCAGGCAGGACCGAGGGTCCCTCCGTCCCCCTGCCCGTGGCCCTGGGATGCGGAGGGAGAAGAATTACCTGCTGCTGCCCCTGCAGCCTGCAGCCGCTGCTGCAGCTGAAGTCGCAGCTGGTTGGGGGCCGTCGGGGGTCTGTTGAGCGTCTGCCGGGGTTGCATGGCCATGCTGGTGGGGAAGGCGCCGCGGGGCGGCGGTACCTGCACCGGCATGGGTCCGAAGGACGGCTTCTGCCTGACCATGCCGGGGAAGGCGCCGGGGAGGTTGGTGGTGGGAGAGGCGGAGGAGTAAGGCTGGGGGTACATGCTGGGTTTCTGCTCCATCATGAGCGGAGGGGTGGCTTGTTGGGGCTGGAACCGCTCCGTCAGGGCTTCCAGCCCGCCGCCCTGGCGAAGGCAAAGGGGGAGGAAAATATCACTTTGGAGCCCCACCGGCACCCGACCTCTCCCGGGATAGCTCAGAGGGGAGGGAGGACGTGCCTGGCGTGGGGCAGCTCGCTCGTAAGGATGCTGCTGCCTGTAACCCTCAGCCCCTGGGCCAGGCTCCAGCCCGTGTGAGCGCTAGTGCTGTGTCGAGGAGGGCATTAAACACTCGCTCCCCAGGGCTTCTCAAACCTTAGAGGGAGGGAAATGATTTCTTTTGGCTTGCTTGCGAGCAAAGACCAAGGCCAGGCTTTTCGGAAGGGCTCAGGGCTCACCTCCCCGGGCTGGTGGGGGGAAGCGGCAGGGGGTAGCGGGAGGTGCCGCTGCCTTCCTCTGCCTTCCTCTGCCTTCTTCCGCAGGGTCTGCTAGCACTGAGCTGCTCATCTGGGCTCCAAATGGCAGCACGCCTGGTTGGACAGACCCTAAGGCTTGGAGGATCAACCTGAACATGGGAAAGAGGTTGTTTTTTTTTCCTATTTTTATGCAGCCTCGGAGGCTCGGCTGGAGGGATGGCGTTTTGGGTCCCCATCTGCCCCAAAAGCATCTCAGGCACAGGCCATGCCCAAGGGTGGGAGCCACGGACCCCCGGGACTGGGAGAGCTCATGGGGAAGCACGACTATATTCCTGCGCTGCTCATGGACACCCCCTGCTAGGAACCCACGGGAGAGAGGACCTTTTGGTCTATAGCACAGCCATTCCCACACAAATGAGCCTTATTACAGCTGGGGGATGATTTCCACACCAGCAAATCATGGTAAGATATTCTGCGCTGCTCTAGCTTGGCTCAGGCAGAGAAATCTGGTGTTTGAGCTATGAACCCAAGGAGAAGCAACACCTTGGAGCCAGAATCCTTAATCCAAGTCCCACGGATTAAGAGAAAGCTGCGTTAAGAGAAACCACACATACAACTCCCCCAAATCCCACTGCCTTTGGGATTTGGTTAGACGGTGCCCACCAAAGGACTGAGGCTTGGAGGCAGGGATGAGGATATGGGAATGGTGGTGGGGAAAAATATACTGCTTAGGATAAATTAAGATGGTGGTGGGGAAAAATAAACTGCTTAAGATAAATGAAGAAGGAGCTTATATGGTCAAGGACTAGATACCAGGACATAAACCAGCAGCCTGCGGTGGCCAAAACCCACAGACCTGCTGAAATGAGGCTCTTTTACTCTTCTCTCCCCAAACTACCCAGTTCCCAGTTTGCCTCCTGATTAAACTGGGTGCAGGTATCTCCAGCACTTCATCCCACCACCATCTCTGGTAGCACGGAGAAGACGGTGGGTTTGGTGGGGTCAGAGCAAATCCCCAAACTCTGCCCTGGGGGATGCGAACGCCTACCTGCCAACAACACATCCTGGAGGGGAACTATCAACACGTTTTCTTCCCAAAGATGCCTTTATGCTGACGTGTTGTTTCTCTAAAGATGTATTTCCAGCAAATATTTCATGGAACTATTCAAAGTATTTCTGAGGTTCAGCCGAAGCCATGGAAAAAGCCCAAGATTCCCATTAACAAAATGATCCCTGGATGGGAGCAAAGCTGGGTCGGAGTGCAAATGTGAGATAATCCCCCCCAATCCAGGTGCTCTTCGGCAGGGGAAGCGCCGGATCGGCGTGGGGATGCTTGGCAGCATCGGGTGCCATCCGAGGGCATCTCAACCCAGCGGTCCGATGCTGCGGGAGCCTGTCTGGTGCAGGAGAGGGTTGCTGGGGAGCTCTGCCAGCTGAGTCTGCAAAACCCTTGTGAAAACACTGAGCTGTCGCAGCTGCATCTTTGGCAAGAGCATCTCTGATCCATTCTACCAGAGAGGCTGAACTCCCTACCCCTAACTTGCAAAAAAAAAAAAAAAAGGCAGGGGGGGATTTTGGAGGCACAGCCTTGAGAAAAGGGACGTGGCAAATACCTGACGGAGGAATCGATTCACTGACAGGTCCCCCAAATAGCTGATGAAAAGATAAACCCTCCCAGTAGCACAGCGCAAGGCATCCCGGTGGGGCTGCAGAAGGAGATGTGCCACCTCCGGGCTTAAATGATGGAGGATCAGGCCCAGAGCAGCCAGAGGGATTTGCTCTGAGAAGCTTCTTTCTTAGGACATCCCATTTATTAACAGGCTTTCGATTCTGTTCCTTGTTTTGGAAAAAGCATGCGTGTGAGCGCTACGGGGCACGGAAAAAGAAACCACTCGAAGACAAATCCCAAGTGATCCATCTCATTTTCCACGTCCCTTGCTAGCTCCCCGGCAGCCAGCTTTCTCCCCCTGCCATGCCCCGTTATTTATGAAACCCTGGACTCTTCAGAGGCATCTGCCCCCACGGATATCTGCAAACAGGGAGTCTCCACCGGAGCTCAGCTGCAGAAACCAGGGCCCCAGCGCTATCCGAGTAAGACAGCACCACTAAAAGCCAACCTCTTCCCCCCCCCCCCCCCCCCCCCC
>NW_008824359.1:9475330-9480498 GCF_000699105.1 Pygoscelis adeliae | reverse complement strand
ACAGAAGGGCAGCTGCTCTGTAAGCCAATCTTGATAGTAAGGGCTGCACGGTTTCATACCAGCGAGGCCATTAGATATATTATTAGGCAGCACAACCCGGGCTCAGGAATCCCAGGCTGTGGGATTCCCGCCGGGCCCTAACCCCCCCCGTAAGGGGGGGAAGCGGCCCAGCCTGCCAGCTCTCCCCGTTACATGAGCCGCCCGGGGCCGAAAATGCTCGGCCGCCTCTTTGCCAGGCTGCCGGTTCTCATGGGGGATCGCGTTTGAAAAGCGGAGAAGTGAGATATTGTATTTCACGGGGCTGTTTTCCAGCTTTTTTGGCGGGGGGAGAGAACGGTGTGGTGTTAAGTATCGTCTCTGAATCTGACGCTCTCGGGTGTTCCCACTCGCATCTGGCCTCCTGTTACCAGATGTTGGAAATCCTCCTCCACGCTCACGTCACGCCTCAGCATCTGGCCCTGTATGTGACCTCCAGTAAGTCCCATGAGTGGTTCTCTCTTTACCTGGACCAGTTTGTCGATCCCAAGAGCTCGATCCAGCTCGGCCAGCTCCGTCTCGTCTTTGCCGCTGAGGAAGGAGACGAGCTGCTCGAGCAGGGCTTTCTCGTCGTTCCGACCCTCCGGCGTGGTGGGAGGACACAGGAGCTCATCCAGCTGCGAGGTGATGCACTGGCTGCAGAGAGAAGAAGTCAAGGGGAGGCACGTTAAGGTTTATGAAGCAGCAAGGAGGCTGAGCTAGGAGATGCTCGAGCCACACAGCCCCTGCAGCCACGGGGACTCGCTCCCACCCCGCTGCATCAGGCAAACCCTACGGGATGCAGCCTCGTCCCCTGGCTCCGACACTGGCTGTGCCTGCTCAAGCTCAAGCCCCGGGCCAAAACCTGCTCGTAAGGGTGAACCTCTCCACGAAACGAAGCCAGGACAGCGTTTTGGTGAGGTTTGGGAATAAAACTTCGGTGCTTTTGCAGGCTTTGCTCCCGCAGGCGTTTTGGGCAGGACAGCGGGAGGCAGAGCAAAACTTCTGCCGGCACGAAAGCAGGGAGGCGTGGATGGAGCCGGAGCAGCTGGAAGCGGAGCAGCTGGAAGCAAAGCAGCTGAAGGCAAAGGGGAACCTTTGAGCTGCAAAAATAAGATTTCTGCAAAGCTCGCTCAATATTCTTTGGGAATAAGATTAATATGTAAGGAGAGACATTCCAATGACGTGACTAATTGGAGTCAATCGGATTTGTCGGGTCTGACACGATGAAGAGAGCCGTGGCACATCACGCTCGCAGAGAGGCACAAAGGCGAGGGCTCGAACATGCCAGCAGTTCCCAAGCAGCAGACATGTTTATCCTTTTAGCTCCAGATGAGGACCAGATGTACAGTAAGGAACTGAAGCCAATCTGACCGAGACCGCTGCAGCCAACACACGCAGCCTAATCCGGGGAAAAGAAATACTCGGCTTTGGGATTTCTTAAATTGCAGAGCGGGAGCAGAGAGGGAAGCGGGGAGACAGAGGTGAAAAGCAGGGCTAGTTTCACTCCGTAGCCAAGGTCCCTGCTACCTGCTGCTTGTATCAAACCCAGTTTTTCAGTGCCAAGGCCAAAGGACAAAGCTTGCTGTGCAGACGTCGTTCTTGCAGAGGAAGGGGAGGACAGGCTTCTTCTCCTCATTAACAGGCAGCTAGAGGAGAAATTCAGGTTGGCACCGTCCCTTCAGCCCATGCCAGACCTCCGCGTGGACGGCAAAAGTTGGTTTATAAAGCCATCGTGGGGACAATACAACATTTAGGTAGTAAATAAACCTCCAGCGCGTCCTGCTTTGCAGCCCAATCCAGCTTGCGGAGCCTTCCCCACTCCTCCTCTCCTCCAGCACCATGCCGTGGTGGGGTTCAGATGAGTCTCCAGGCAGGTGACGGAGGGGAAAAGGAGATCCTGGACCCCATACATCATGTCCCCAGTCGTACCGGCTTCGTGATGCAAAGGTTTTCTATCCACCCTTCAGGCTTTTCTAAGGCGAAAACTCTGATTCTGCATGCGGTGAGGAGATATTCAGCTACTTGCAGAGATGGTGTCAAATGCTGCTTGAGGTCCCGTAAAACATCTCCCTGGCATGGCCTCCAAGCGCTGCTCTGAAAGGGTGCAGGTCTCCGGCCCTGCACAGATGTCCTACAAACCTCAGGCATCTCAGATGCACTGGGTGCCAGCGTTGAGGCAACCGAATCAGGCCCCAGGTGGCATGTTTGACCTTGGGGGATTAGAGGAATGCACGCGAGAACAGCGGCCTGGACTTGGTTCGAGAAGCCTTGGACCTGGCCCAAGGTGTCCCTCTTCTGCAGAAGACACGAGAGCACTCATGCCCGGGACACGAGAGAGGGGATGTTGTAGTCTTCCCACTTTATCAGGAGGCAAAAAGCAGGAGAGGATTTGGGGAACAGGAGAATTTAAAAAGGAAGTTCCTGTTCCCCAGGACACCCGGTGCTGGGCGATCTGGGCACCACCAGCTCCTTGAACAAGGCCAGGACCTCAGCCCCGCTCCAGCTAACGCGAACCTCCCAGCTGGGAAACCTTTACAACCCCCAAAGGAAAAGCTCCGCCAGTTTGATCTCAGCTAAAATATATTCCTCGGTCCTGTAATATCTGCAGTCTAAAGGCTCTGTCTGCTTTCTCTGCGGTCTCCATCGGGTGGATGCACAGCTGCTGGGACCGTGGGCATCTCCCAGGACAAGCATGTCCTCCACAGCTGGAGCACATCTGCAGGTCCTGAGGACCAAAGTCCAGAGGCTTTTCTCCAGCAGAATCTCTCCTCTCGGCTGCAGTGGAAGTGGGATTTTGTAGTTGATCACCACGCCGCTAGATGGAAGTGTTTAGACCCCACCAAGATACTGCCAAGACAGGTCTCACCCATGATGCTCCATCAGACCTATGGTTACTGAAGATACGAGAGGGAACTGAGCTGGGAACCAGCTTCCTCCAGCGTTGCCTCTGCCCACCACCTCCAGCAGGAACAGCCCTTGCCCGGAGACCCTAATTCAGGAGGAACGGAGGCTCACCATGACGAGCAGACCTCTACCTCTCATCTTGCTGTCATCTCATGGCCCCAGTCCATGTGCTGGCTTTACTGGTGCCTTCCACCACATCTCCACTGCACGGGGAGCCCGACCTTGCTGCAGGGACCTGATGGCACCATGGGAAGTCCCACCATGCACCTTGCCTTCTCCCCCCTCAATGCCGAGAAAATCAAATACTACCCTGTAAAACCCTAACCAGGCTGCAATTTTAAAGCGGGGTTGAAACCACCGCTCTCCAAAGGCAGGGACTGTGCGAGATTCGTTACCTCCACATCTCACCAGGCTTCGGGCAGATGCCGCCGCTCCACCAGTCCGACCTCGTCTCCTGGCACAGGGCTCTGCCCTGAAACCACCCGAGGTGTTTTTCCCACCTGAGGAGTCCTGGGGTGCTGTTGCCCAACGCTTCCCTCCTTGACACTTGCGCAGGTCCCAAGCCTTTCACGCCAACCTGGGTCCTCACTCAATAATCCTGCTGCAAAGGGTGAGCCAGAAGAAAATCCCCCTCCCTTCCTCCCAGCTGCGCTGGCTGGGGAGACAAAAATTTCTACAGCCAGCCAGACTGACTCAGTGCTTGGAGCACAAGGCTGCTGAGTAAGGTAAGGTCATTTTTACCCCATAAGCAGCATTTTAAGGAACATTCGTAGCTTAAAAAACAGATTGATTTTTCTAGCAGCTCTGCCCTTTGCCAGGTATGCCCCACGGATCTTAACCCAACAAAATAATGACAGCAGCGAGGCTTAAAAGGAAAGTTACTTCCTTGTGGCAAGGGCTCGGGCTGGTGTAAATGCTCAGTTAAATAGGGATTTGTTTTATCTCCCAGCTCTTTCAAGCAACAAGAGGCCAAGTCCTTCCAGCAGAAGTCCAAGATCCAGTTGCAGCAGTGGAGACCACTTAAGCAACTCTCTTCCTGGGCTGAGCGAAGAGCTTTAAGAAATTAATCCAAATTTAGCCCCTAGAAAAAGATGTTTGGCTACCGGCTTGCTCAAATACAACTCTTACACATGTCTTCTTCAGGACGGGAAAAGAGACTGCTCATCTGCTGAAGACTTTAATTAGCAGAGGAAATTCTGCCTCTCCGCAAAGCAGGGCTGGGCTTTGGCAAGAGGATCTGTGCAGAGCTCATCAGTGCTGGCTCTTAAACCAGGTACCCGAAGCCCTCCCCGAGTCAGGGGGAGGATTCACCTCCCAACCGCATCAAATCCATCTCCATGAGCACTGCTGCCAGCGCTGCTGCCTCAGCGAGGACTTTGGGGTGCCCCTTGCCCGGCAGGGCATCGACTGCCGAGCTCCATCGGCAGGGCTCGCCACCCTTCTGACCTCCCGTCCCAAAATATCTGACCTACAGTCTCTTCCAAGAGAGTTTATAGCCAAGGAGTGACGTTGTACTTTGGGCAGATGATGGCCGCTCCATGGGGCATGGACCCAGAAAAAGTGGTCAGAGGACCGGAGGGGGTTATTCGACCCTGGATTAGAGCTGTAATAATTTTAGCTGAAGCCAAGCACATGGGGACTGCAAAGAGCTGCGATCACGTGCAAACAAAAAACTGTCCCATGGTTCTCCAGATCCCACCACTGGCCCCGGCGAGAAGGGATGCTGGAGAACACCAGCCCAAGCATTGGCACTGGCAAGGGATAGTGGGGACTTGCAGCATCCTTGGCTCTGCCGTGGATATATGTGATTATTCAGGTCCAGACATACCCTGGACGTCTCCCCCCCCCCACCTTCCTCATCTACTCACACGCTTGTCCCTAGAGAGATAACAGACATTATCTCTCGCATCGTAGCACCCTGCACCTCCCAGGTCCCGGCACTTTATGGTCCCAGCAGCAACCATCGCCATCGTACGGCGATGGGCAGTCGTGCTCATCCCAGCCTGCACTTGCCGGGTTTCCAGGCAGGCAGCAAAGCAAGGACACGTCTCTTTGACCCAGGCAGCTATTGCCAGGACATCCCAATGTTCTCCTGGGAGAGGCTGGGAAGCTGCCAGCCCCGCGGTACTTACTCTTCGGGTTTATTCAGCGCGCCTCGATTCATGGCTGCCATTTATCCGTCCGTCCAGGGGATCTGCTCCCCCATTCCCGGCTGTCCAAACTGGTGATCCGGCACCATCTCCAGC
>NW_008824359.1:9463908-9475269 GCF_000699105.1 Pygoscelis adeliae | reverse complement strand
GGGGGGAAAAGCAGGATGAGGGGAGGAAAGGTTAGCGTGGGGCCAGGACTCGGGTGCTGCCGTGGGGACGGGGCAAGCTCAGAGCAACAGGATGCCAACGGTGTCCTAAAACATCCCTAAAAGGGATGCTAAGAATCGCCAGTTACGGCTCTTTTCAACCCAAAGTTACAGATATCAGGTGTGGTTTCCTAACCGTTAATTACAAGCATGAAATTCTGGGTGAAAATCTAGGCAGATACTGCACACGCAGCAGAAATATATGACCCTGTGTACTCAGTATGTGCAAATGCTGTTAAAAAGTTTCCCTTTTCAGCATATTTCTAGCAAGAGTTTCAAAATTTAGGCAACTTAGAGGGTTTCTTCTTGAAGGCAAATTGTTACCACCGAAGATTTTAGCTTAAAAAATAACCCACACCCATTAGCATCTTCTGCCTCTCTTCTGGAGAAAAGTTAATTTGCGCAGGGAAAGGAGCCAACGCAATTAAATTAAGTTGTAGCAGAACTTGGAGCCCAAGCCCAGGACAGAGAGATTTATGAGGCTGGAGACTTTACATCAGCCCATTTGAAACAGGATTTGGGATTGAAGATCAAACAGCACCTCAGCTGAACCAGCCCGTGGAGACCCAGGGAGCTGGAAACCGGAGGGGTGAGCACATTTCTGGCTGGGGTGGCATCTCTGCCACATCGGGATGAGCTATCGGTGGCCGCCCCTATGTCAAAAACCCTGAGTTTCTGAGAGAAGTGCTGATGAAGGCCGTCGCTAAAGACGAAAATCTCTCTTCTTTTAACCAAGCTCAGCTGTGCTGATTCTTTTCCCAATAAAATAAGTTATTTGCTTGAAAAGGTCTGTGGTTACGCAGTGCCTGGTGTCTTCGCTGTTGTCACAAGGAGCCACCAGCTTCACGTGCCGCCCAGACCGTGGGGTTTGTTTCAAAAAAGACAAACTAAGAGCCCTAAGGGGAGGGAGGGGAGGAAGGTCCAGCTCGGGGATGCTCAGCATCCCAGCGCACGCACCGGCACGGCGGCTCCTGCCAAGCACTCCTCTATTTCTCGAAATTTCTTAAAAAAAAGCCTTAAGGTTGCTTGGCAACAGGCGGATCCTGGCAGTGCCAGCGGCAGCCGCGGCAGCTCCGGCCGGGCTGGGGAGGCTCGTGGCACAGTTGCGATGCAGCCCGTCTCCGATCCTTCCTCGACTCGCCCGACAATGGTCCCCAGGATCATCGATGCTGAAAATCGCAGATTTTCCCAAGCAGAGCATCATTTACCGACGGCTCTTACTGGGCTGTGGGTGACCCTCCTCGAGGCAGCCGGGCCTGGCCGTGGCTTAGCAGGTATCAGGGCAGGATGTAAAATAATAATATTATATAGCTGCAAGCTGCTGTGACGTTGCAACATGCAACGCTGATCTCTGCCTCCCCTCCTGGAGGGGAGGAGGATGAAAGCTCTCGTGTGATGCTCTTCTCAAGAGAAGCTGCCCAAACCAAGAGCTTCACGTGATTCAGAGGGAGCGGCTGTGTGCAGGGCTGTCCAGAGTTACAATGGGTACCAGCCACGTGCATCCTGCATCCGTGGGCTGGTGGGGAGCGTGGCAATCCCACCCCGCGAGCGGGGCCAGAGCTGTGCTCCAAGGCGAACGGTGTGTGAGATGCAGGGCTGATGCTCTCCTGGAGCCTGGCCACTGTCAGAGAGGGGAGAGCGGATGAATCCAGCAGCTCTTCTAGTCCCACGCGACCATCATGAGAAGATGAGATCTGGGTTATTTGCTTTCTGCACCTGCAGTCAAGCCACGGTACAGCCCCAATGCATGGTGGCAAGCAAGATCCCTCTTCCAGATCATGTTTAGCATCGCATGATTCAGTGAGGGAAGCATCAAGGGAAGCAGGGGAGGGCAGAAAAGCAGCATCCACAACCCTCCGGAGCCCAGGCTGCCGAAATGGCTCACGACGAGGTCTGCAGTGTTTTGCCATCAGCGATTTCAGCAAGTTGAGGTGAGCCTGTTGCTTCTGCAGCTCTCCTCCCGACACACCACCCATGCTCTGGGTCTCGTGGAAATTAAACCTCAACCAGTGCCAGGGGAGCCTGAGCTGCCGTCACCGCTCGGGCGAGGGGATGCAGCCTCCTCTGACTGCCTCCCTGGGAGCTGGGAGGGACAGAAAGGTCTTTCTTTTGTCCGAAACTATACTGACGCGAAAAGAGAGAAAAGAGTAAGCACAGCTTGGAAGCTCGCTGCTTGGGAGAAGCTGGTGGTGAACAGCAATGCTCGAGCTCCACTCTGCAACGTCTTTTCTCCCGTGGGACTCCCTGGAAAGCCTTAGCGTAACCCGGAGAAGGTGGAGAGGAGCGGATGCCTGTGGCTGTACGTACCTGTGTCGGGTGGGAAGGGGTTTGGTGCGGTCACCGTCCCCCTGCCCTGCTGGGACGGCCCGCGGGCGTGCGGGCTGCTGCCGTTGCTCGCAGGACAAGGAACCGGCCTCAGCTGCGCTGGCTCCAGGGGGTCACAGAACTCAAAGGGGGTCCGACCAGCCTGCACGCCCTGCCCGCTGTTCATCGCTAGAGATTCATTAAGTTATTAAAAAAAAAAGAAAAAAGAAAAAAAGCACAAGTCAGATCTCTTCCCAAGGCTAGTTCCAAGATCACCGGCGCTCGGCAAAATCCTTGCCCCGCCAGGGAGGGAGCCGGTGTCGGTAAGTTTGGAGGGCGAGAAGGGGGTCGGGGTGGGATGTCACCTCGCCTAAAACTGAAGGCTCGGTCCCATGTGCGGTTTGGTCACCCGCAGCCACCCTGGGGGAGCCATCCCGGGTGACAACAGCCCCCGGGCAGCACCGCAGCTCCTGCATGCTATGCCACGCTGTGTGAAGGTAAGGGGATCCAGGAGCCGGGCTGGCACCCAAAAAACAGTAGCTGGAGCTTAAAATAATCAGCTGGGCATAAAAATTAAAAAAGATCAACTGGACGTAAGAAAGGCAGGGGGGATGGGGGTTGCATCTGTCTAATGCACATAGTCAGGGTTTGAACTCTGCTAAAAAGAGGGTATCAGGACCACTGTGAATTATAGAAGCTGAAGTGCAGCTCTGGCAGCTAGAGGGGAGCCTCAGCAGCGACGCTGCCCGTGCTGGCTTCCTGCCTGTGCAGATTTCATCTATCACCTGCTGGCTTTAAATCAATTAAGACGATGTCATTAGGCCACGCATTATTCTGATTTTTATTTAGATAAGTTTTTGCAAATTCAGCTGCACTTTGCCATCAGGGAGCCCTTCTCAAATGCTCACGCTGAACTGAAAAACGAATGTAAGAGTCAGCCTTGCAAGCGGGTGGCCACCACAACCCCTCTCCCAGCCAGCAGCACCTCTAAATCCTCGGGGACGGGCTTAGGGGTGCACCGCTGCCCGCCCCGCACGAGTTAAACCCGACAGCAGCGCCTTCAGCAAGGCTCGTGGTGGATCTCCTTGGCGGTAACGGCTATTTTAGACGCTGTAACCCAGGAGGGCAGCAGTTGGCATTTCAAGCGCTCGCACTGCAGCCCCTGCCGCAACCGTGCTCACCCTCCTCCCCACTCTAACTTGGATGCAGGATTCCCTTTTCTCCGAAGGCAATAAACCCCACTCTCAATTATGTTGGAGCATTACGAGTGTCCCTGCTGCTGAAGGTACCAACCATCTCAGCCCTGGGACAAGAGGGTCCTTGGCAAGGAACTATTAGGCTGGACCAATAAGCCTAATGATGAATTCAACTCGAAGGTGATGGGTGAATCGGTCCACGGCTACAGCTACGGGGCTGACAGCTCCTTTTCACTTCCCAGACATTTCCCCGATGGAGGGGAGGCACAGCACGGCTCCCCGATGCCTCCGGGCTCAACGCAGCCGTCACTCGTCACCCTTCCAGCATCCATCTCTTACGCCGTACCCGGTATATCTTCTGTTAGCTGATACTCCAATTTATGAGACCCCAAACTCTTCCCCTATGATTTATCGCAGGCAGGGCGACGTTTCAGCCCATAGCACTTTGCTCCAGAGCCTGCCTGCAGCTCGCAGAGGGGTTTTTTTTGGGGGGGGGGGTTAGAGACCTGCAAGCCATTGCTCGGCGGCGCAATGCTGCACTGCCCTTGGAGGGTCCCCCAAGAGCCCACTGCAAACCCAGCCTCCCAGGTGGGCTTCACCCCACCTCACGGCACGATCTTGGCCATGCTCACGCCGCTGCGTTGCTTTTCCTTCTGCTACGATGCTCCTACCCTTTTAAAGGCTCCACTTCTGCAATCTGAGTCTTCCGAAAATATCCCAGCCCTGCCTGCCAGAGCCGCCTCGCGGGCTTCTTGCTGGGCTGGAACCCAAAACCTCCTCATCTCCATTTGCTGAATAAGTAACAGGACGATCATCCCTCCTTGGGTAGGATGTGGACCAGCAGCTAACTGGTTTATACTGGGCCCTGTCCTGCAGCTCGCTCTTCCTTCCCTCTGCTCTGAAAGCTGCGCTTCAGCATTCAAGACTCAGCGCGATTTGCAGCGGCAGCGATACGGGGGATGTGACAGATAATTATATCCATGAAAAATCAAGCGTGGGATGGGAAAAGCCCCACGGGGCCAGGACCGGCTCCGGCACGCTGCCCCGGGGATGCCGTGGTACCAAAGGGGACAGGCGAGCATCCCTCGCGCCGCAGGGCTTGGGGCTGGCACGGGGACGTCCATTACGGCAAGCACGTGGCATGGGCTCTGACCAAGCACGCCGCCATAGCAGGAGCCGCTGGGTACAGTTATTTGGGCAAATTTATGCTGCAATTGGTAAAAGCTTGCTTTCCCCGTGGCGGATGTGGGCGGTTTGCTGGGAATGGCTGTGCCTCTGTTACCGCCCAGCCTGGGGAAGCCCACCCCAAGGAGCCCCAGCTTGAGCCCCCAGCCATGGGGTCCACGTACGCTTTTGCTATGTAACACCCTGAATTTATTATTTGCCTGCAGGCTCCTCCAGGAGAAATATCCCAATTTTTTCTTTGGTAAAACTATTCACTTTGAAGAAAAATCAGGTCTTTTTTTTTTTTATTTTCACACCTAGAAAAAATGTCCTGATGCTGCATCTGAGCGTATTAAGTCTCAAACCCCTGTCTGGAAGTAACAGCAATGCTTTGAAACCTCAAACACCTCTGGCTGAGCCTGCCTGCTCCCTTGTGACCACGCACACGTCTCGGAGGGACGGTATCCCTTCCCTCTCCTCTTACTCACGTCACGGCTGCTTGCAGGGGGACTGTGGGGCGCACCGCCACCAGCGTGGCACCGGCCTGTTAAAGCCCAGGTCCCCCAGAGCATCACCGCGGCCGGATCCAGGATGGTGGTACCCCAGTAGAGCCGATGATGGAGGAGACCCTCCCCTCCCACCCCTCGGCAGGGACCCGGTTTGGGGGCGAGCGCCGGCATTTGCCGGGGGCGGACACGTACGGTTGAGTCCCGTGGGGGCTCTGGCAGCGGTGCTGGGCTGCAGGGGGGCTGCCAGCATCTCCGGTTTGACGGGGACGCCGGCCACGCCGCTCTCGTTTCTCTCCGGTCCGCACAAGCCGGGCAGCTGAGCCGCCTTCTCCAGCGAGGGCAGGAGCTGGTCCAGCTGCTCCAGTTCGGCAGCAAACTAAGGGAGGAAAAAAAAAATCACAGGTAGGTGATTCAGCCCAAACACAGCATCAGCAAGACTGAACGCTGTTTTCACATTGCACGTAGCCCCCCCCCACCGCTGCTCCCCCCATCCCTTCGCTCGCCGAAATGCTGAGCATCTCACAGGGGTAGAGAACCAGCCCCACATCCCTCTGCCTGGCCAGACGCAGACCCTGGGGGGACAAGCACTGTCCCCCCCCCACGCACAGGTCCCCATCCCGGAGCCCGGTCCTTGGCGGCAGCTTCGAGATGCTCGTGCGCTGCAATTATATAATTATTAATGGTATATATAACCTCAAGCTATTTAAAACGGGAGATAATTTGCTTTGTTAATATACATATGCTTATGCTGAAATTATAATTTAAAAAAAAAGGACTTTTCTAAGAAACAGAAGTGACTTTGTGGAACAAGTGTCCAAAACCAACACCGGCCTCGGGCATGTAATTACCCTCAATGGGGTAGTAAAATACCATTCAGCTTTTCCAGCCTTCATCACGGCTAAGAGTGGAAGAGTAGATGTTTAGCCCGGGGACTCAAATAAATGGGAAAGTTACTGGGAAAGGGATTTGCACCAGTGGCTGTAATAGCGGCGCTGTAAAGCAGCAGGTTGGGATTAAAGGGGCTGAGATAAATGAGCTTCAGCTAAAAAGAAAAAATATCTCAGGGGAAACCAAATGCTTTAAAATCTAAGGAGGCAGACTGCTTCCAGAAGAGCCACCCCTCGGTGTTAGGGAAAGCCTGGCCATTAACACGGGGTAATTAATAGACAACTCGATAGCACTAGGGAAAATCTTTGCATTTGATGGGGGGAATGATGCTCCGGTCTGGAGAAGATGGAGAAATCTGCCAGGAATCGGGATCCTGGCTTCGACAAGAGGCTCTGCCATCAGCCGAGACGCGAGGCTGCAGCCGACAGCCCCTGCCCGTGATAAATAGCTGGGAGGCCGCTGGCTTTGGGCATATCTGGGATGCCTCTGCCCTCCCCCGGCTGACGGAGCAGCGTTAAAGACCTCTCACCAAGGTGACAGCTTTGCCCCTTGCCAGAAGAAATCATGGGAAGTTTCTCCCTAAATCCTAGCTGGAAGGATTTCATATCGCAGATAAAATCGTCCAAACCAGCGGCAATCCCAATCGCCACTGCAGCTGCTTCCAGTTTCACCTTCACCATGCGCAGGTCGGCGCAACGCAAGGACAAAGCCCGGGCCGGCTGCGGGAAGCTCCACTTTGGGATGGACCCTCCAACAACGGTGGCTCCATTGAAACCACAAGCCCAGTCCAACATCCGAGACCCGAGAGACCCCGCTCACACTCCCCACCATGTCAGAGATGTCCTTCTTGACCTTCACCGCTCTTTCTTCCTCCCTTACTTACAGTCTCATCGAGCACCTGGGTAGATAAATTGGTATTTTTAATATATGTGACAGGGCACACGCTTGCTTTTCCCTTACAGTAGCATGTTGTGAATTAAATGATGTTTAGACAACACCGATGATGAAAAGTGCACCGCGGGCAGCAGGCATCAATACTACAATTTATAATGGGCTAACCAATCTTTTTCTTTTCCCCCGTATCCTTTCCCTCAAATCCTAACCCCAGAGCCCTGAGAAGCAGAATATCCTCCTAAACCCAGGCTCACAGAGAGAATTAAACGCAGCAAACTTAACTCCTGCAGCAGGCTGCATGTGTCAACTCTTCCACATAATGTAATTTCTTGACCATGCAGAATTTCTTTAAAGCTCAAGTTTGCAAAACAAAGAGAACTGAAGCAAATGGGAGACATCCACGATACGGCAGAAATACATCTCCTCAACTCCACCTCCTCCTGCAGGGAGGTCATTTTGGGGGCAGAGGGAGAAGAAGGGCACAGAGGGAGCTGTGGGCATCCAAAACAGTCGTTAAGAGGAGATGAAACGGGAGCAGTGAAGTTCTTGCATTGCTCGTTGGGTACGTGAAGAGGTTGGAGGATGGAGAGGTGGGAATGGAGGACACGTGGCGGGAGCAGGGTGCTTCTAAGTTGTTTTCTGGAGCACCCGAACCTGCACCTGGAATCTGCGCCCACTTTAATGGGTATTTTAGTTCTCCTCCACGTCTAGAAAACACACAGTGCTGGAGGGCTGGAGCAGCTCAGGCCATCCTCAGTCTTGCTCAGAGAAGGCTCGGACCTCCATGACCTATTTCTGTCCCCAGATGGGTGAGAAAATCCACGGTGCGAGGGATGGAGACATGGGGTGGCTGAATATTTCTGAACAGCTTCTTCTTCCTCAAACCTCCGGCTCCCGGCAGAAACAAGGTTCCAAAACCAGAGCCAACCAAAAGGCAAACTAAAGGACACCATCTCATCTCTGCCCTTCATCCCTCGCCCAGCTGGCTCGTTGGATGCCCCACGCGTGAAATCAGCTTGGCGAGGAGGTCAGAGATGCTTCCAGGTGGTACCCACCCAGCAAACCTTCATCCCTGGCTGGACCTTGATGTGGAGCGGAGGCACTTCTCCTCCCAAGCCACTTGGGCAACGAAATACTTGCACAAATTAAATAATCCCACGATTTTATTGCAAGCTTCAGATCATTTGAATTTTCTGTGGAGCCCTGGTTCCTGGAGGCAGCTATTTCCATAAGGATTTCTGGCTCTCTGTCATCACTCCTTTTCTTCTTTTCGAGAAAAGGATTCTGCCCTGCTTGCGAAAACAAGCTGAAATGTAGATTCAGACCAAAAACTGAACGAAAAAGAAGGTAAAACTATTTTTCATGGAATCACAGAATGGTTTGGGTTGGAAGGGACCTCTAAAGGTCATCTAGTCCAACCTCCCTGCAGCAAGCAGGGACATCTGCAACTGGAGCAGGTCGCTCAAAGCCCCGTCCAACCTGAGCTTGAAGACTTCCAGTGATGGGGCATCCATGACTTCTCTTCGGACTCCTCCTCCATGCTTGTGGACGGTGGAGGGAGCTGAGCACTCCCAGGTGCAGGCAGCGCTGCCTGCTCCCCAGCATCCTGCCCAAGGGCAGATTTAAGACAATGTGACCTGAAGGAAAGTTTCCTCTTCACCTAGCTGAAGTTCAGCTCATGCCTTGAGGCACAAGGATGAAGAGCCCTTCCAAAACCTTCTTTATTCTTTTCCTTTCGTTTTTTTTTTTTAACTCTTGTAATTCCTATTAGCTCTTTCCCAAGCCCTACCCAAGTATTTTTTGTTCTCACCCCACGAACAAGTGGCTCCGAGCAAGCCCGGGGCGTTTCCATAGGATAAATCCAGAAAGGAAATAATTCCTTCAAGGCTGAAGGCGAGCTGCAGAGTGTGCCCCACAATTAATATCACTCCTAACTCACATTTCGATTCTTAAAATAATCACACATGAAAACAAAAATCTAGCAAGTGCTAGATTTTATTTGAAATGGCAGCTGCCCCTCCCCACGCCGCACCAAAGCAGCCTGTAACAGAAAACATGTGGAAATGAAACTCCGTCCTTAGCTGCTGATCAGTGAAGGGTTGTTCACTCCTCAGAAAATGCATTTTAAGGCTCTGCAAACCCTCTCCAGCCTCTTTTATTAACTCTTTGGAAGCACTCAGTACGGTCCAACGTATAATCCTGATGCTCTCCAGCTGCCTGGGGAGGGATACTTGGAACTGAAAAGCCACGAAGGAGCCTAAAAATGCTCGGCTGCTTCCAACAGCACAGGAGAGGGGCTTATAAACACATCCAGGCTCGAGTCCTCCAAGCTCTGTGTTGCCTGTTTGCGAGCAGAGCACAATTAGCTAGCACAGCCTCATTTAATTAATAGGGCTTTCTGCCCTCTCCGGAGGATGGATTACCTGGAACCATCACTGATGGTCAGCAAAGAGCCTGCCTGAATCCCTGGCCAGCGAGCGAATCCTGCACGTGGATGGCTGGGGGACCAGGCAAGCAAAGCTCTTCCCATGCCCTGGCATTTTGTCTAATTTCGGCTACAACCGTGCTCGCTGACACGCTCCCAGCTTCGTGAAAAGCGGTTGGGGCGGCTCTGGACAAGAGCCCGTGCATCTCCCAGGAGGATGCTATGCCTTCCACTGGAGCATGGGGGTGGGTACCCGGCTCTACGGCAGGTTCACTGCCCACCTGCGAGCTCCCACGTGCCTCCCAAAATAAGCACGTCTTGACTTGGGTCTCCCTCATCCAGAGGCACGTTAATTTAGATGATGGCTCTCAAATGGGAGATGATGGGGGAGGACGTACCATCCAGCGAGCTGGTAACACCAGGAAAGTACATTATAGAAAGAGATAAGGATTTCAATTCCCACTCGCCTATAGGATAACCAACCACGACTCCCAAGCCAACTGAGCCCTTAACCTTATTAAGAGACTTAGTGTGTATTTGTCATACGAGGCTCTCCGAGCGCTCTGTTATTCATCCCCTATCTCCAAAAGCTGGCAGCCTTATTTGCCGCAGTCAGTAAGCGGGCGATCAGCCCTGCTCTTCATGTCAGCCGCTCTCTTCTCTTTGCTTAAAAAGGATTAAGCAGCCTTATCCATGTTACCATCTCCCCTGGCTTTCAAAAATAAGAAATCTCTTCTATTCATAGCTGCATGTAATGAATATTTATACACCCAAATCTCTATTGCAGAGATCTGTCACTGGATTATTCAATTTAATAATACTTTTAGGATAACTAAAAGGCCCGTATAATTGCTCATCTCAGCCAACAAGAAGGCAAGGGATTGAAAAGTCCCTGGGACATGAGCCCTGAATGTGCCCAGAGATGCAGAATTAAGAACCTTTTCGCATGGCAACATGCACGTGGTCTTCTCCTCACTCAAGCCCACCTCCTGCTCACTTGTATACACCTCGGTAAAGTTTCTCCCTTCCCTTGAAGGGAGAACCATCGCCTTGAAAGTCTGGGCTGCCAAAATGTGAAGCATCTGGACAAAAGGGGATAGCACCGGTGCTGGAGAAGGCGGCATCAGCACTGGAGAAGGTGGCACCACCATTGCAGAAGGTGGCATCAGCGCTGGAGAAGATGGCATCAGCGCTGGAGAAAGTGGCACCAGGGCAGAAGGTTGCGGCAGCCACAGGACATCTCCCCACACTTCTCCCAGCCCCACCACCTTGCTGCGGAGGGAGCACGCCAGCAGGTT
The DNA here is from genome assembly GCF_000699105.1 of Pygoscelis adeliae. Taxonomy (NCBI): domain Eukaryota; kingdom Metazoa; phylum Chordata; class Aves; order Sphenisciformes; family Spheniscidae; genus Pygoscelis; species Pygoscelis adeliae. Next base: position 9,464,534 of record NW_008824359.1, on the reverse strand, counting down.
TGGGGGAAACTGCCCTCAAAACACAAGTTGTCGAGAGCATCCTACCAGCATGGATGCAGATGGGTCAACTCACCTGGCCCTGCGACTCCAGCTTGACCTCCTCCGTGGCAGGAGGTTTGGCGAGCGGCACTGGGGCCGTGTTACAGGGCTCCATCTGCTCCGTCTTCTCCACCTTCACCTTCACATCGTCCAGGCTCAGTGCCGGGGCTGCAGCAAGCTCCTTCTCATCCTTGTCCAGCAGATAGCGCAGGAGCTGGTGATCCTTGACATCTTTTTTCTTCAGCGCGTCTGGCTCCAGTTTGATGTCCGGGGTTCCCGGCAGCTGGCTCTGAGCCGTCGGGGTGGTGGCGGGGTCTGGGGCGTTCTCCTTCTTCTCGTGCTCCATGGCCAGAGTGGTAATATCAGAAGGGCTGCCCTCCTGAAGGAGTCTATGCAAAATCTTGTGTCGCTCAGTCAGTGAGCTATGGGAGGAAGGGCAGGTGCTGCTGGGAGGGTTGCCGGAGGCCAAGGTGCCAGCGGTGCCTGCACAGGCTAACGAATCTTTGCAGCTTGTGTCCGCATCGGCGTGTCGAAGCTGCTGCTCCGCCGTGGTGGCCAGGAGCTGGACCAGCTTATGGCTGGTGGCT
>NW_008824359.1:9456494-9463725 GCF_000699105.1 Pygoscelis adeliae | reverse complement strand
GAGCTGTCTCGGCACGGGGGGTGGCGTCGAGTAGCCCACCGGCGTGCTGGGACCTTCCGTCAGCCCCTGCATAGAGTTTATGGGGGCGCTGGGAAAGGGTCTGGTGCCACCGGTGCCACTGCCGCCCCCGCTGCCGCTGTTGGCCATGCCCACGGGGGAGTGCATGGTGGGCATGGTGGGCGAGAAGGGATTGCTGGGCACTCTGGGTCTGGGCACCAGCCCTGGGCTGACCCGATGCCTCGGAGACATGAACTGCGGTGGGGTAATCCCTGGACTATTCATGGGGGAGCTACTGAGGTTCAAAGTGTGGTTACTGTTCTGGGGACCGGCTTGTCCCTGGCTTAAGGCAACGTTGGCTCCTATCTGGTTCCCAGGTGAACATCCAAAACCGGTTTGGCTGCTGGAGTTGTGGAGGCCGGCGCCTGGCTGCTGGTTCACGTTGGTGGCCAACATGCTGCCGTTGGAGGGAGGGATGGAGGGTGGCAGGGCCATGCCTTGCCCCGGGGAGATGCTGGGGTTCAGCGAGGGGCTGACCCGGGGAAGGGACATCGCGGAGTTAGTGTTCTCCTGGGGTGAGAGCATGCCGTGATCCCTGCGGGAGATGAAAAGGAGAGGAAAAGTCACAAGAGGCTTTGCCCAAACCTTTAGTGTCACTCAGGCAGTTCCTGCCCCCCATCCATGCTGCAGAGCTCTGAAGCCTGGAGAGCAGCATGGGGTGGTCTCGCAAGCCCTGGTGGTCTCAGCCTTCCCATCTCCACCAGAGTTTCTGGATCCATTTTAGTAGCATGGATGGAATGCACCAGCTTTAGTATCTCCCCAGAAATGCGACGCTGCTCGGGATCACGGCCGCTCACTGGCTAAACCCCGAAGGCATCACCTTCTCCGGGTCCTACGTTCCCACATGGCTGGAGAAGGACCGTGCTCTGACAGCATTCCCCTCCACCCAGCCCCCTAGCATTTCTCCAGCACAGCCCAGGTCCACAGCCTCACCTTTTCCTGTCCTGCCAGTTTGTCAGAGCCTCTCCCTCCCCAAATATTTTAAGTTCTCCAGGGCAAGGCAGAAATCTGAAGCACGTCTATAAACCTCCACCTGAACTCCCGGGGCCACCTCTTTGCAAAACAAGAATAATCAAGAGCAATAGAGCTGCCGTCCTGCTGGTTTTCAGCCTCAGATTCCTCATGGGGATCACACCTCCAAACCAGCATCATAGAGCACCAGTGGATCCTCCTCCCACTGTAGGGAACGGGCACTTTGATTCTTGGATCGCCCACCCAGGCCTCGGTAGCGGCGGGGTGAGGACGTACCTGTCAATGACGTGGATGCCCATGATGAAGGGCTGCATCTCCGGGCTGGAGGGGTAGCAGAGCTTACACTTGGTGTGGGCACTAAGCACTGTCCCGTCACTCAAGGTGAATCGATAGGAGGGGCTGAAGGCCGTGCCACGTGTCATCACTGAAGGAGACAACCAGAAACACAAGAACCCCCCTTAGAAACTCAAGCCAGAACCCACAACACCCTACAAGCACCAGGAGGAGAATGGAAAGAGCAGAGGAGAGGGAGAACCTGCCTGGGACAACCACCTTCCCAGCAAACAAAACCACACGCTGCTTGTTGGCTAACCCCACAGACCCAGAAAATAAGAGGGTTATGAATAACCATGGTGGCACAGAACTCCTCCCAGCTGCTTCTCCAGCTCCAAACCTGTGTCCTGCAGTGGGTAAATCTAAATCTATCCAGCACTGTCCTTGAGCGCTCAGAGCTTCTGAAGGGCCAATCACTCAATCACCAGCGTACAAGCTGATGAACCCCAGGTTCATCAACCTGATGAACCAGGCTGGGAAGGTGCAGCAGGACACTGCCGCTGCAACCCTGGCAGAATTACAGCTCTCGGGAGGCTCAGCGACCTCCTGCTCCTACGTTCTGCCTTCCCCACATCCCTGTCGTGAGCATCCTTGCCGACACAGAAAAGATGTTCATCAAAGAGCCAACTCAGCAAAGATGCTCATGAAAGAGTCAACAGAGCAAAGATGCTCAGGAAAGAGCTTCCACTTCTTCTGCTTAGACGCTGGGGATGGCGTTTGCAGATGGCGCAGGAAAAAAAAATCAAAATAATCATATTTAGCTCTTATTTGTCTCAATTCTATATTTCCTGCAGGCTGAGAGGGAATCTCCTGGCTGGAGGAGCTCCTCCAGCATTACTCAGCCCTTTCCCCTCTCCCTTTGCCACCTTGTGATTATTATTGCAGCATTTATTTTTCCAGAAAGCATTTATCCAGCAAGGAGGACCGTGCTCCGGCTTCTCCTTGCAGCTCCCGCTGCTCGGCAGGAGAGCGCACCAGCCGGGAAGAGGAGCCCGTTACCTTCTTGAAAGAGCTGTTTGGCGTAAGATGGCTCTCTGCCCTGAGGCTGGAAGAAAGCGTAGATGCATTTCCGCACCAAATCCTCCCAGCCCGTCCTGCCGGCGGCTCTCAGGGAACTGGTGTCAATGGAGATGATTTTACCTGGGCGGAGAGAAGCCTCGTTACTCAAGCACAGCATGAGAAGTCCCTCAGCACAAACAGGGCAATAAATATGGAAAATTAAGCCACCTCCTATTTGGCGTCAGGCAGCAGTGGCAGGAGCGCACAAGGATGTCCTCCAGAAGGAGGCGGAGGTTCAAGGAGTTTGCTCTGGAGCGTGCCCTGACCCCTACGCACACCCTGGCCAGCTGAAGCGGACACAAAACCCAACAAGAAGCACCTTCGTGCGAAGGGACCCTCACCGCTCCAGGGCTGGGGTCCCCAGCTTCACACCCTCACCTGGTGGGACACCCTGCCAGCCACCTTGCCCACACCCAAGGGTCCTCCAAGCAGGACCTGCCGCCTGCTTTCTCCTTTGACATGAAACACCAGGCAGCTTTGCCGGCTGTTTTACAGCCATGGGCAGGGAGCAGCAAGCAGAGAAAACATTCATTAAGGATTTTCAGGCTGCCAGGAAGTCCAGGGTGATGATTAACTACCAGAAAGAAGGTCATCAGAATGGCTAGAAAGCACTATTTGGCCAAGAGCAAACCCAAATCTGAAAGGTGACGACTGTTTCATTCCCATCAATCAGCAACCTCAACAGCCCCCGAAATCCAACGGAGCAGAGAGGGGCTGCGTGCAGGGCATGGGTCTGGTGTACTGGATCAGTTGAGGTGTAAACTCAAGTTGAGGTGCCTCCAGCTGAGGTGTCAACCACGTGGGTCCTAGCAGGCAGCGCTGCCATTTGCAAAGGACAGGACCATGCTCATGCTATGAGGTCCTGCACTGCACCACTGGCCTCTGCCAGCCAGTGAACAACAACTCCTCCAGAGCCAGGACTCCCCGGCATCGCTGGGACGGTACCTGTGGTGTCTTGCTTGGTCACAAAGGATTCAGAAGGGGTGACGGCTGCTGGTCGAGGTAATCGTCTCGCAATGCATATCAGACACGACTGGAAATCTGCCAAAGCAGGAGAAGGAGAAGGGACCGGGAACATGAAAATCAGACGTTACAACCACCACTTGCAATTAAAAATTTTAATTAAAATACAACTGCTGGGCTTGATTGCCACGTCCTGCCCTGGAAGCATTTACCCCGAGCAATCCTCCAGCCCTTCAAAGCAAGTAGGCTCTTTCTAAACTCTATAAAGTTTGCTGGAAAAGAGGTTTCCAGTGCTTGGAGAAATTAATTGTAAAGGCTTTTCGGATCTGGCAGCATCGTACAATAAAAGTTAGCACTAAAAGCCAGCAACTGTCGGCTTCAGGCAAAGTATTTGGTCATAAAATACCATAATTTATTCCTTCCAGTCATGATCTCCTGTGTAAACCACAATGGATTAATCCAGCTAATGCCCTGGAAAATAATAGCTGGGACACCGAAAGGAGAGTTAAGGCACTTGCAGGAAAGCAACGGCCCCCATGGCGCCTAGGGAACCCTTGCCTGTCCCACGTCCCTGGGCAGAGATCTGCCTGCAGGCAGCTGATTCAGCCCAAAAACGTGCGGGCAGCACCGTGGTCTGGCAGCAGTGAAGGCACAAGGTGGGGTGTCGGGCACCCACGTCACTTGTCAGGAAGGTCCTGCAGACAATGGGCTTTGGTAGGTAATAAAATATTGCTCCTTCCTTAAGGAATACCGACTGCAAGCAGCTCCGGAGGCAGCTGGGGCGGGCCAGGGAAGCTGGGATGGCTGGAGGGCATCGGTTCAGGGGGAAGGGGGAGCAAGAAGCCAGCAGCGAAACTGAGGCATCTCCCCTGGGCTCTCCCTCGTGCCAGGCATCGTCTGTGCCAGGCCAGGAATAACCAGCGCCCCCAGGCAGCGCTGCGGGGTGGTGGCTGGTCTGCCTGCTGCCTGCACTGCCATCTCCACCCCAGTCCTCCTCCTGCCTGCACTGCTGTCCCTACCCTGGTCCTCCTGCCCGCATTGCCGTCCCTACCCTGTCCTCCTCCTGCCTGCACTGCCATCCCCATCCCAGTCCTCCCCCTGCCTGCACTGCCATCCCCACCCTGGTCCTCCTGCCTGCACAGCCATCCCCATCCCAGCCCTCCTCCTGCCTGCACTGCCACCCCCACCCCGCTCCTCTTCCTGCCTGCCCTGCCCGAACGCAGGGTCAGAAGCAGAGGATGCTCTCCCCTACCTTCTCCTTCCTCCTTGAAGGACTTGGGCTGGGAGACGGTGAAGCACTGCATCACTTCGTAGCGCTGACGAGCCTCCTGGTTCTCCGCGCCCGGCTCGTCAGGCGGCCGGATCAGCATCCTGCAGCTGAAGGTATGGCTGTTGCGCCTGGTTGCTTCTTGAGGCCAAGGAACTCCATTTACTGGGGGATGGAGAAAGGAGGAGAAGAGGGATTGTTGGGAGCTGTGCTGTGCACACATCCCAAGGACCCCTTGGATAAGGGGGCAAAAGGAAAAGCAGCGGCATGGGGGAAGAAACCAGCTCACTGACCAGGTCAGGGGCGAGCTGAGAGCAAAAGCTGGGGGCAAAGCCCCCCCCGCCAGCCCCCGGGGCTCCTTCAGACCTGCTGAAGACCCCATGCCCAGACCCACGCTGCCAGCCAGGCCATAAGAGCACCTACAACCCCAACTGAGATCAGCACGCCATCGTGAGAGTCAGTGCGCTGACATTTACGAATTGCTCCTTACATTGCCGGTAGGTCCTATCATCTCCATCTTATGGGCAGGGAAACTGAGGCATGGGGTCTCTGAGTCACTTCCAGAGCTTGGGAGGGCTCCTGCCTCTTGCTGTGGCACTTGAAATCTCCCTGAAGCGACGCTCCCGGGACTTCTCCAGCAAGTCCAGCTGAGCATCTCCATAGAAATGAATTTTTTCTTTGCTTCCTCCCCATTTCTGGGGTAAGTCAGCAGCGAGATCTTCTGGTACTGCAGCAGCAAAAACCTTCTTTGGTTTTTTTCCATAATCTGGCTTTTTTCCAAAAACGTCTGGGCAGCAGTTGAAAGATTTTGCTAACCCTCTACAACCTCTTCGTGGATATCCGTATTCAACCCAAGTGATTCTGCCACCAGCAGATCATCAAGCTTTCATGCAACCTGATGTACAAGAAGAGCTGAGGGGCTTTAACATCCAAGGACAGACAAAATACACAGCCTTAAACTGGGTAACCACAGGGAAAAGATGATGCCTGAGCCTCTGTGGGCTCAATCTCATGAGTGCCCATAGATTTAGGTGGTTTAAGACATCATTGTATTTACCCAGAAGGAAGACAAGTGTGCATTTCAAAAAAACCCCTATTTTTAAGTCAAGCTACTTAGAAAAGGCTCATCTTCTCTTGTGCTTCTTCAAAGGTGTGAGGGATCAGTGATGTCTCACCCACGTCAGCCACCCAGAGGATGCTCGTCTCCAGTCAACGACTAAAACCTTCTGCTTCGGTTGCCTCCAACACCCGGCAAGTGCATTCATCACACGGCGCTGCCTCCCACCCTCGCAACTGTTTGTTTTCCCCGGTGTAGGGGACCACCGTGAGCTCACCGCTTGCACCGTGACCTCTTCTCACACCCCAAGGTGCAGCACATCCCCATGCTAGATACTCGGGCTCTGAAACCAGCTGGGGACAACCCCTCACCAGCTGGGAGGACATCCTAAATGAACTGGGACAAATGAACGGGCTCAGTCCCCCAAGTCAGCACCTTGAAATCCTCCTCCTCATTTCCCTAAAGCTCCTACGTGTGCCCCTCACTTCGGGCAGACGAGTCGGTTCTTCCCATTCACAAGCCAAAGTCGAAGGCAAAAGTTTTCTTAACAGAGAAAGACAAAGGGAAGGTGACTTGAATATTGTCATCCACCAGCTGTTTATTCAAAAATCTAATATTGATGTCTCACTGGTAGGATGTATGTCACTAGGTAAAGGTTTACGGATTATTACCTGGCTTGGGTATATCTCTGAATTTCACAGTAAACAGTACAAAAAATAATAATATATATAAATAATAGATATAAAAAACAATATAAGGCCAGCATCACTGAAGGTGCAACGGCATTTTCGACAGTGCTCTCCAAGCACCAGCTGATAAAAATCCCCACCTCAAGGGTTTTCTTACCTAGAGACTTCGGCAACAAGTTCTTGACGAACTCAGCGTGATCCCCCACGTGCAGGATGCTGTAGACACTGGTGTTCATGAGCTCCTCCTGGTTATAACCCAGGTAGCTGGTCACGTTCTCAGAGACGAAGACGATCCTCCCTTCGCGGTTCACAACGAAGAAGAAGCCGTCCAATGCCTGTAAGGGGAATAAACCCGGGCAGCGTGCGGGCAGTGGTGAGGATGCTCCACGACCATGGGCAACCTTCCTCTGCCTCTTGCACCTTGGCTTCATCCCCACTCTATATTATAGCAGTGATCAAATAACAGCACCTGGGCTTAAACACACAGAATCACAGAATGGTTTGGGTGGGAAGGGACCTCTAAAGGTCATCCAGTCCAACCCCCCTGCCGTGGGCAGGGACATCTTCAACTAGAGCAGGTTGCTCAGAGCCCCGTCCAGCCTGACCTGGAATGTTTCCAGGGATGGGGCATCCACCACCTCTCTGGGCAACCTGGGCCAGTGTCTCACCACCCTCAGCGTAAACAATTTCTTCCTTAGATCTAGTCTGAATCTCCCCTCTTTCAGTTTAAAGCCATTCCCCCTTGTCCTGTCGCTACAGGCCCTGCTAAAATGTCTGTCCCCATCTTTCTTATAAGCCCTCTTTAAGTATTGAAAGGCTGCAATAAGGTCTCCC
>NW_008824359.1:9452715-9455877 GCF_000699105.1 Pygoscelis adeliae | reverse complement strand
GTCCCAGTACGGACCCCTGCGAGACACCACTTGTCACTGGTCTCCATCCGGACATTGAGCCGTTGACCACTGCCCTCTGGATGTGATCATGTAACCAATTCCTCACCCACCGGACAGTCCACCCATCAAATCCATCCCTCTCCAGTGTAGAGAGAAGGATGTTGTGGGGGACTGTGTCAAAGGCCTTATAGAGGTCCATGTAGGGTTCTTCTGGAGCATCATTTCTGTATCGCTCCATCCTACCAATGTTGGATGTGACCATCCAACCAATTCCTTATCCACCAAACAGTCCATCCGTCAAATCCCTATCTCTGGTCTGCAACCTCCTCTGCTAAGGACGTCCCTGCCACTAAGAATGGTGCCAGCGGGGGAGAAACAATCCTCTTCCAAGGGCCAGAGCGGTCAGGAAGGCTTTAATCTGGCAAGCCGCTGAAATTAAGCATATGCCGGATTTGCTTAATTACAGCCCAAGAATGACGGAGCCTTTGCATCTTGCAGAATAACAGGGTTTTTTCATGCATTTAGAATGCAAGTGGCAAATTCAGCCCCGCAATCAAACAGAGGAGGACAAGCGTGACCCAGACCCAATCATACAACACGGGGAGATCTTCTGCTTATTTTAACGAGGTTTTTAATTCACTGCCGTGGTACGGGGGAGTAACGCTTTCTGGTGCTACAAAATAAGCTCAGAGCTGCAGAGCCCAGTGCTTTTGTAAGGAGCCCTTGAAAAGGCCGATTGCTGATTTGCAGTCTTCCAAGCATGCATCACCTAAAACATTTCATCCAGGCAGGATTTGGCTTTCCTGGAGTCTAATTCTTCCTTTTCCTGCTCATCAACAGCAAGCTCTGGTGGACCGCGATCCTGCAACTAGATCTGGCCATATCCCGGAGCGGGAGGTGGTGCAGGGACAGGAGAAACTCGTGATGCCCAAAAATTGGTACCCGCGGCATCGCCATCTCCTCCCCGTCCTCCCGCTTGCCTGTGCCAGCAGAGAGTTACTCTGATGGAGGGCGTCCAGGCTTTATTTAATGCAGTTTCTAAAAATCAGGTTTTGTGGTAGAGCAACATTAAGTGCAAGAAGCAGGAAGCATTTAAAAAAAGAGAAAAAAAAAAAAAAAAGAAAGAAATCTTTTGTCAAAATGGTTCTGGCAGATCGGCTGCAATTTTCCTTATTCCCAGCCGTTGCCAAGACAACCAGCCTTTGCACTTCGGGTGCCCAAAAAACAGACCCAGGCTGGATGGTAAACCCACCTGGAGCCTTCTCCCCGGGTGATGCTGGTTTCGGGGGGCCGGGGGATCAGGGAAGGGGCAGGGGAGCTCCAAGGCAGCAGCCGGTGGGGTCCCAGCTGGCACGCCTCCCCTATAGCCCCCATTCCTCCAGCAGCAACACTGGGCATTTATCCATGCTTTAAATATTAAATTACCTTATCAGCACAATTGCTTACGGAAGTCAAGCCCAAACAACAGGTCAAGAGGCAAAAAACCTTCCTAAAAATGAACGAGCTGCTTTCTAATAGCCCTTTTTATCTCCGCCTTTCCGGGTCTGAAAACCCTGCCTGAGCCCAGGGCACCCAGAAGAAGCTGGAAGTCATTTGGGGAATGTTTTTAGGCATGGGAAGCTGTGGATTGCTTGGGGACCAGCGAAACCACTAATTGCTTCTCACGGTCAATCTGCATGGAAAATAAACTCAGCACGGTAAGGGCTTGGCGTCCTCAAAGTACCTCACGCAGCCACGGATGCCTCGTAGCATGGGCACGGGTCAGGGTCAGCATCTCAAGCCCACAGGCTTCACATGCGAGGAGGCCAATTAGGAAATTACTCCTCAGCCTGAATAGATAATAACTGTAATCTAAACATGGATTTTAAATCAAATCATACAGGGTAGGTTGTTTACAAAGTGGCATCGACTGAGCAGTAACGCACCTCTGCGTTCCTTCCCGCAGAAAGGATGCATCGATACCCGACCCAAGCACGGAGGGTAATTTTTAGTCATGAGCTAGCTGATTTAATTAATTTCCTTTTTTATGATGACCTCAGGTTTTCCAGGGCTACTTCTATTAGCGATGTGCTGCTGTCCCCGCTTCGCCCCGAGGCACTCTGCTCCCCATCACCCAAGGGGCTGGCTCCCTCCAGGGCTCCCGGCTGCAGCGAACCACCTAGAGCCACATGTGAACACGGACACGGACACGGACACGGACACGAGGGGATTGACTCCGGCTGAATGATGCTCTGGTAAGCCGGCTGGCCCCACGTTGGTCATTTAAGCGATGTAAAGGCACATTCCCAAGACTGCACTGCGAAATACGTGGATTTACTGTGGATGTACGGACGCTGCTCTCTCTCACGGTTTTCTTTGCTCTGCCATTGCTCTCGTAGGGTGCCTTCTCCCAGTGTAACCCAAATACTGGGGTTTTGTTGAAGATCTGCCGCCTTCTCCTGCACTGCTTTATATTCCCATGCCTGTTTTTAGCACCCAACGCACTCCTCAAAACCCACATGCCATTCCCAGCCTAATTTCTAAGCCCCTTCTGCATTTTTGCCTCCATTAGACTGAGCACCTCTTTAGCCAGGCTGCCAACTCCCCATTAGCTCCATCCATGTGCTTCCAGCACCCATTTTCCATCCTTTCCACCAGTCAGACCCTTCCTTCGATGCCGACCCCCTTCCCATCCCTTTTGCATTAACTCCTCCATCTGCAGAGTCACCTCTTGCAGAGTTTTATTAATTCTGACACCTTCACTCCAGGGCTCAGGGGAGACCAGTGTGGTACGAGGAGGGATTAAGCAGGTCTGGAAAAGCATGCAGCGCGGCGCAGGAGAGCTCCCCACGGCCTCTGAGCATCTTTTGGAGATACAGAAGAGGCCAAAAACGTGTCAGGGGAGAGCCTCTCTCCCCAGGAATTCTGAAATCCAGGCTGGCTTTCTGTCTCAAAAACGATGCCACGTTTCACCTCCCAGCTATTGGGCTCCCAACAGAAACCTCAGAGTAAATTGTTGGACTGTGTCACGTCAGCAATTATGCTCTTACAGTCAATTAAATGAATCAGATGAAGATGTTGCTTCCTTTTGGTCTTTGAACGTGTAATTTTATCAGGCGGTTTCAATGCAAGAAGGCGGCTGCGGGATGGTGCTGGCCATCCCCAGGGAGGAACCCCCCCAGC
>NW_008824359.1:9449616-9452663 GCF_000699105.1 Pygoscelis adeliae | reverse complement strand
GTGAAATTACCAGCTGAATGATTTAGGATTTGAAGTTTATCTTTGGGGCCTGTGATATAACATACTAACCCTCATATAATAACCTTCTCCATACAAGATGGTCCCGTCAGGTCCAACTCTGACCTTCCCCCTGAGATACGATTATTTCTGATTTACTGATACCAACAGAAACGTGGAGCGCCTTCCTTATTCCTCCCTATTTTTCAGAGGACAGGAGGATTCAAATATCTTGAAAACCATCCATCCACATTACCTTACTCACCTCCAAATGAAGATGGGGGCTCACTTTAATCCACACTTAGAAGCAACTCACTATTTTACCGCTGATATTAAGAAGCTATCCAGAACAGCTTCGACTTAACCAAGTCCAAGCTCCATCAAGCTTGGTTAAGACTCACTTTCCAAACCATTTGCTGAAGCGAAGGACTAAGATCAGTTTATCTACAACTTAGGCCAGGGACACGGTTGGGCTTAGAGCATCCCAACTACATCCCCCTTGCCTTCCTCCTCTGTATTTCACTTTCTTGGTGCGCTGCTTTGCTTTGGGCAGTAGTGGGAGCCTGGCAGCATCAGCAACGACATTTTAGCACCTACCTCCAGAAGAAGAGGTCCCAGAGACTCCTTCTCAATCACCCCCTGGCTGCTGGACGAGATGTCGGACTTCTGGACTTCATCATCAGCTGCTTTCTCTGTAGCAAAGGAAAAGGGACGTTTCAGCCAAAAGAACCGTCATTTTACTACTGAATTATTACCAGTAATAAACAAAATATTGACCGCTTGTCATACAGGCAATGAACGATGTGCTCCAAAAGACTCCAGCATTTTCATCTCATCCCTCAGTCCCGTGAAGATAAAAAGTAATTTCTAATTAATTATTCATTATTATAAAATAAAGGCACTAATTCAATCACAACCTACTGCTAGCAGGAAGGAAAAACCCGCCTTAAGCAGAAGCCTGCAGAAAGAGGCATCCAAAACCAACATTTTGAAAAGGAAACGCTATATCCAGTTTAGCGCAAGCTACAGTATTTGATCTGGAACTTTTCGGACAACACTTTAAGAAATAACTGCCGAGAGGAATTCACGGAGAACGGGCTGTGCCAAAGAAATCCTGCTGGAGAAAAAAAAGCAGCTCCTACCACTGATGTGCAGGGAGCATCCTGGATGCCGGTCAGCCGGGAGCCAGCGGGGCTGGGGACGGGAAGAGAGCATCCGACACGGAGCGGGCGATGCTGCTGGAGGAGCCCAGCTCCAGCCCTGCCAGAAACTCTCACGCTGTATTGCTGAATAATCCCTTTGGGAAAAAAACGACCCAAAAAACCCGGAGGGAAGGCCCTGTTATTTATCTCGCACTCCCCCGAAAGGTGCTAGCCACGTCGCGCAGCTACTCCGAGGAATTCAGGAGAAATCCAGCAGCGAAAGGCGGGTGGCAAGTGGGATGTGATAAAGCCAGCAATCACAGGCTGGATCATCGGAGCCACGATGCCGCTGTGTTTCAGGGCTGTTTTGTTTCGCTCCTCCATATCCATGACCGTTTTCCCCTGGGAAAGCTGGGAGAGTCCCTTAGCCTTAGATGCTATCCGGGAAGGACGGGAAGAGCAGCATCCCCGTCTCCACAGGATGCAGTTGAAAATAAGTCCTCATGGCTGGGAGCGACTTGGGAGGCTGGCAGCGCAAGCCCCAGCTGGGCACATCTGCGGCTATAGACGTATTAGCAAAAAGGACATTAATTACTGTTCAATCGCACGGTTTGGGTGGAATAAGAGCAGAAAGAAGCAAGTGGGAACTAAATCTTGACGGAGAGGACACCTGCTTCGTTGATCGGGCATCACTTAGCAAGGGGGAAGCGGGGACATCTCAGATTGCAGATGCTTTTTTGCCTCAGCGATGTTTTGCTCTGAAATGTGAAAACGCAAGCTCCTGGGGACAGCCGGAGGGGCAGGGTATTACCCACAGCACGTCGCTGCCCGTTGGCACTGGCAAAGGAAATTATCAGTCATGCAGGATGCAAAACAGCACAGGAGTCCTGAAGCATCCTCAGTCCAGGCTCATACAGGCAACTTTGATGCAGGTTTTGATTAAAAATGAAAAAGACTCTCTGTGGCTAGCCGAAAAATGACTTGAAACTTGGTCCTCTATTAATTTTACACCATTTACAAGGTTTTCCCAGGTACCAGAACCACAAATTCAGCCTAGTAGCTGAAAATTAAGCTGTGCTCTTTCTGTATAACTGTTAATAGCTAGTATAAAGAAAGATGCTGTGGCCGGGATGCAGCTGGTGATTCATGGACAACGTGCACGGTCCAGGGGGATGCAGCCCCATCCTCGCAGGCTGCGCTTCCCCGCAGGGCAGGAGTAACATCCTGGGGTTTGCCGGGAAGCCAAAGGGATGCTCAGAAAAATCCCGAGGACCAAACACGTGTGCGGTGCTGGGAGCTGGAGGAAGAAAATTGCCTGAACTGGTGTTAAGAGGGATGGCAGCAAGCTGTGAACTTGATTGCACAGCAGGACGAGGGAAAAGGCTCCTCAACCCACAGTGCCTTCTGTAGGACCTGGAAAGCCTCATGTGCATCAGCAAATACATGTTTATCAATCAAATGTATATGTGTATCAACACACCAGGCTGATGAAAGAGCTCTGCCAGCCTGTGTCAGTCCATTCCCAGAGGGCAAGAGATGTTTTCTTGGGATAAATATCCGTCGAGCGCAGCGGTGTGCATGCTGAAGGTGCAAGCCAAGAGGTTTCTAGGACTGCTGGAGGTTTCTAGGACTGCTGGAGGTTTATTGCTCATCTCTCTTGACACTGGTCTTCATTTATGATCATCCCAGCACTAAGGGAGCTGGTCCCCTGACTTGTCTGTAAGCAAATGCTAAATTGCATTTGCTGTTTTGCAGCACATCGGATGCAAGGTTTATTACTCAGCATCACATCGCGTTGGCAAAACGTACAGATGTGTTACTTGAAACTCTTCACCCCTGCGTCCTGCCAGGACTTTATCCGTCTTCAAGCTCACTTTGGGTGTTTCTCTTTCCTGACTTTGTCCTTCA
>NW_008824359.1:9447609-9449556 GCF_000699105.1 Pygoscelis adeliae | reverse complement strand
AACGCTTGCTGTTGCAGAGGTGGCCGCCAGCTTCCCCCACCGATTTATCGGGTAATCTCTGCCTCTGCTTTCCCTCTCACCCAGCGGCTCTTTTCTCTTTAGAAAATAAATCAACCGAAAAAGGTCGTGTCTTCGTCTCTGCTGGCACAGTCCCGAAAACAACAGGCAACACGGGCCCCATTTCGAGCACACATGCACAGGGTTTGGATGCTCAAGCAACGGTCTGACTTCAACCTTAAAATACCTGACCCCTGCATCCTGCTATGGACCCCCTTGGGCAGCTCACGTCATCCCCATGGGCCTCAGTTTCCCCTGTTTCAAGCAGAAACCAGAGTTCATCCCACCCGAACCGCCTCCGAGAAGCGATGCCTGCCCCCCACCCAGCACTGCTGCATGGCTGAGTCATGAAGGAGCAGCACCCTCCCAAGGAAGACACCCAAATCCCTTCCAGGGATGGAAGAGCTTCCCATGCACTCAAACCCGCGGGAGCTGGTGGGTACCACAGCATGAGAAACGGCTTTTTTTCCCTGCTCTTAATAAACTGATGCACTTAGAGGCAATGCACTGGCTTTCAGCCCTAATCCTTTAATTGGGCTGCAGGATCCTCCTCCTGCTTTAGCAAAATAGTTTCACCTGCCAGCTCCAAGCCCGTTACTCAGGAGGATTAACCGGCAGAACGATGCACCATCACCGTCTCCCTCGTGCGCGAGTCCTTCTCCTTCCCACCTTTGCAGCACCGGGATCCGGGAGCAGACGGATCCCGCAAAGCTCCTGCTCACCTTCTCCGGGGCGGCACATCCCAGCGACGCACGACTCCTTCAAAGCGTCAGCGCATCCCGGCTAAGCGCTCCAGTTAATGTGCTTAAACGCAGGTCTTTAGCTTTTCCATCCCGAGCACCCGAGGAATACATTACAAGCAAACCGCTGGTTTGCACCTTAACCCATTAATCTCAATTTTCTTTTTTTCCAGCATTAATTGCAGCGGTGGCTCTGCTATGCCAGCGACACGCTGATGCTCTCGGGGAGCATCGGTCACGGGCCAGGCATCCCCTGTGCTCGACACAGCCAAACACAGAGCAAACTCCCGGTTCCCCAAGCTCATAATCTCATTATAAAGCCGGACAGACAGATCCACATGAAAATAAACCAACGGGAGCAACATGAGCCCCAGCGCTGCTGCCGTTTGAGGCTGTCGGGATCCAGCTGCGTGGGCTTTGGCAGCCTCGGGCATCGTAAATCCCCATCGCACAATAAAAACGCGGCATGCCAACGGCCCCAATTGGAACCTAATTGCTGCAAACGTGATTAAAGCAGATTTTTTTTTTCTTGCAGCACAGAGAGGAGCTATTTTAAACGCATTCCTCAAATTACGCCCCGATTTTCTGACATCCAGGGAGATGTCTGGGTGCCTCTGGAGTCTCTAGGAGCCGCGGGGTCCTCGGCACTGCAAAAGTATCAGGTCAGTGGACTTGAACCGTGCGATAAGTGTGTTATAACCAGGTCACCCAACACCATCGATACTGCAGCAGGTGCAGGACCTGATGCCCACTGCGATGCCAGGGAACACCACGGTCACTTTGAAAACAATCTTGTCCCATGCTAACCCCGTGCAGCCAAGCTTGGCACGGGCAGAGGTGACATTTCCAGCTCAGCCTCGCTATTTCGCAGCCACGCGAGCCTCCTGGCTAGAAGCCGCTGATTCTTTGCAGCACTAGAAGGGACAGGGAAGGCACAAGGCTGGTGAGGGATGGAGGATGCTGCTAAAGCACGCCGGGACTGGAAGAGGAATGATACGCTCGGATGCCCTGATGCTGGAAGCGATGGCCAGCAGCACAAGGCAATGGGAACAGATTTTGCATCACTGAGAGCTGCTCTCCCCGTCCCCCAGCCCGGTGGTACCCAGCCGCGTCCGGGGCTGCCGGCCAGGCTGCTCCCCGGGGCGCGCGC
>NW_008824359.1:9417732-9447521 GCF_000699105.1 Pygoscelis adeliae | reverse complement strand
GGGGGGGCGGTGGGGGGGGTGGCAAGCGGCTGAAACGGTGGGGTGCAGCCCAGGACGGGGGGACGCCGGCAAGTCGAGGCGTGCGGATGGGCAGCCGACCCGTTCAGAGCATCTTCCCCTCTGATTTTAGAAGACATCAATGCACAAAGTCCTTTTTTTTTGTTAATAAAAGCCCAAAGCCAAGAGCACACACGAGAAAGGCAAACGGTTCATCTGGGGTGTTATTTCTGCTCCTCCAAAAGAGACAGTGCAATATGTACCCCCCTAAAAACTGGCTCAGACCCTCTGCCTCAAAACCGCATTGCACGGAGCAAAGCTGAACGACATGGCTTTGGCAAGCAGGTGCTGCCAGCCCCCTGCCCACACAGGTGTAGGGTCACTAGTGTTTTCCCCTTTCTTTGCCTCTTTTCCCTCTTTGCATTATTATTTTTTATTTCCCCAACCTCCCTAATTCTCCTTAGTTGCCTCCATCCCTTTGGCAGGTCTCCTGCTCTTTCTCTACCACCATTTTTGGTGGCACGGGGCACAGCAAAACCATCCCCAGGATCCTGCACTCACCTCCCTCTGCTTCCAGACCTCTGTACCTGAACCCCGTACCTGGAGAAAATCAGGCATCCAAGGTAGGGAGAAAATCAGGCATCTAAGGTAGGGAAAAGTCAAGTGTTGGAGAGGAGCTGTGACCTCCTCCAGCAGCCACAGCTGGAGACCTTCCCCAGAGCAACGCTGAGGCCACGCGGGGTGGGAGTCACGACTGCGGCGCTCGAGGACATGATGGGAAAAGTCCCCAAAAAGGCCTTAACTCATCGTGTTTTACCCAAAACATGTCATGTTTTACCCAAAACACGACAAACCCCTGTGGCCAGGAGAGCACCTGCACTCCAAGGGGCTGGAGAAGCAAGGATGTGTCAATAGACTGATGGCAGGACCGCAGGGAAGGGGGGTCGGTGGCTTAGGGGACACCTCCCAGAGCCACTCTAAAGCAGAGGGTGGGAGGCGAAGGAAAATGGGGGTGAAGGGGGTGGAGGTGGAGGGGGGAAGATGTCCAGCATTGATGTCCATCTGCTGCATCTCAGGAAGTCAGCCCCAGGCCCGCAGGCTCCATCGCATGGAGCTCCATCCATAGCACCCAGGGCAAGCATTCCTGTCTCTCCATCCTTTAAATCCGCACTTTTAAATTAAAATAATACAAGCTGTCTGATTCTGCTCTTCATTTAAAATTTTGCAGCTGAAATGCTTTTTCCTGCCCCCCCAGAAAGGGCAAACGAATATCTGAAAAATAATATATTGCACACGGGTCTTCTAAACCAGGACATAAAAAACTCAAAACAGGATTTTGTTGAGAAACATCATGAACACAGAAAATCAGAACAATTGTTTCTACTTGCCCAGTGCAAAACTTTGTAATATATTGCATTTTGCCTTGAGTTGCGAGAAGCTCACTGTCGCTCCCCAAGGAAAGGAGAGGCCCCCATGGTTGTGGGCATGATGGCTGGGACCCAAGTGCTGCCCCGCGCTCTCCAAGGGCTCTTTTTCAACCCAAGATTTCTATGGCCAACGTTCATTTTTCATTTCTTATGGTAGAAGCCCATAAAGTCTTTGGGTTTTGACTTTTCTATTAAAAATTCAACACCTCGAAGGCAAAAAGTCCAACCCAGGAGGACTTGCAGCCTTTCCCAGAGCGTGTTGGGTACCCTGGTGGGTACCAAGGATGACAGAGCAGGGCAAGATGGAGAAGTTGATGTGATGCCTGGAAAACACAATGGAGCACCAGGCATGATGGCTCCCCATCCCTCTCCCATATGGTACAGCTCCACAGCCTCTCCGAGGGCTGTGCTGGCTGAACGCCCCAGATCTCAGCCAGGATCTGCTCTATCTGCTTTTTAAAAGATGAGTGAGGCAAAAAAATCCACATCTGTAATTTCCCAAATGAGGAGCTTTGATTTTTAGTTAATTAAAATCAGATGGAACAGACTCGGTGCACCCATCGAGAGCGTGACAGAAAGCCGTGCCATTAATTAGTGCCTACTACAAGGTTCATCAGTCCAGTAAACCCAACAGGAAAAAAAAAACTGCCCTAAAAATAAACTCCTTGGCAGAAGGTGTGCACTGAATGCACTGTCCAGCGGGGCAGGAAAAAATTGGTTTAAAAAAGTCACAAGAGGAGAAAAAGACAACGGCATTGATACAGGAAAGTAGCAGGTAAGGGGATCTGGACCATAGAAATGGGAACGCTTTTGTGCTTTTTAAATGGTAGCCAAAGAGGAAGACATGTCTAGGGCTATCTGTTAGGTTAGGGACATGTTGGGGGAAAGCCTCTGAGCATCACCAGCTGCTGGTGGTGGTGGTGGCCTGGCCCGAGGTCCTGAGCTCACCTTCAGCCTCCTCTTGAGTCCAAGCAAACCCAAGTGCTCTCCTCCCCATCCCCAGGGATCAACAAGTACATGAAAACCCAACCTCAACTGAGGGATGAAGCCAACTTCCAAGGAAGACCATCGATGCTACGTAGCCTGCAGGGCACACGCTCAGACCACAGCAACGATGGCTTCTTTGGAAGTACTCTAAACCAAAATTCAGGCTGTGGAAGCTGAGATTTGCCCAACTCCCACCTATTTAACGTCAGCATATTCACACGGAGGCAGATGCAGAAAACCCAGCCCAGCGTCCTCCCTTCTTCACTTCCACAAATACCAGATTCCTCTAAAACACTGTATGGAAATCAGCAGCTCTTAGGTTGTATAACTTTTTATTCTAGTAGGAGGAAGGAAATTATCTGATCTATGAATTTAAAAAACTGTGGAAAAATACAATCTGTGAGATTCAGAGCTTGAAAATACCAGTGCAAGAAATAGAAGAGCAGATCTTGGCTTTCAAAAATCAGCACGGCTCCTTCAGAGCCCTGCGCTCGGCTGCTTTACACCATCCGTCACCATGGTCTATCGGTGACAAGCCCCAGGGTGCTCCCCAACCGTGTGCCGCAACACCAGGCTGGAGCGCTGAGACACCGGGGTGAGATCCATCTCACGGAGCATGAGACATCTGTGATGGAGATCTTTCCACCTGAGCTACTTGCCTCATGCTTCCCTTACAGCCAGAGCAGAGAAAAAGGCATTTTTAGAGGAGATTCACCTGATCCATTTTAAATTCTTATTCTAAGATAGTCTCATTTTGGTTTTTTTGGGGGGTGTTGTTATCCCCTAGCCTTCCTCCACAACCAGCAGTCAACCAGGTTTTGCTCTCTCTCTCTTTTTTGGCGAGAGCTGAAATCCTGACTTCATCACCTCACTCCAACATTGGCCCTGGGAAAAATAACCCATGCACCTCCAGAGCTGGCAACACAGCACTCGCTTCAGTCCCGAGTATTTCTCTGCCGTTCCCAGAGAACATCCTCACTGACACAGCCCCAAGTGGTTCTTCAGACACATCTTGAACCCTTACTCTTCCATCAACGCACATGCAAAGGCACATGTCAGGAGGACCCATCTCACCAGGCACACAGCCAAGGGAGGAAACTAAGCCCTTGGGGTGTACAAAACGGGCTCTAGTGCCCACATGGATGGTGAGGATTGAGGACTGAAGCTGGTGGCCACTCCAGTTGCATCACTAGAGCCAACAGTGGAGACGGATCGGTAGAGGGCAGGACAGTGGGACATCCTGCCGCTCTCCCATGTCTCACCTGAGCTTCTTCCTTTGTGGCCTGGCTGGAAAAGCAGTCAAGCATTGCTGCTGTACCGGCAATGATGATGGCTCCATCTAATGCTCCCACAGCTATTTGCCACGCTGCCTGCAGCCCGAGAGCCTGTCCTTACCAACCCACCGTGGCACTGGGAAGGCTCAAATCCTAAAAGGAGTGAACCATGTAGACTTATTCATCCACCAGCATAGATTTGCAGGTGGGACACTGGATTTATATCGAGGTTAGTGATTTCAAGGTAGCTTTTAAACCGTATGAGCGAAAGATACAACAGGCCAGCGTCTATATTAACACAGCAGCTTGACTTACCCTTCCGCTCGCCCGAAAAACCCTTCAACACTGATATTTCAAAACCAGGACAACATCCCATGATGCTTCAGTGCAAGTTGCCCCACAGAGCTGAGGGCAGTTCCCGTCAGCAGGAGGGCTATAGCCACCTCCACCACCTCTACAACCAACCCCGGGAAATGGACGCTCCTGGTAGGCAACAACCCGGCTCTGTACCAGGTCTTCAGCCTGGTGATCACAAGCTCAAGCAACATTAACCTTCCACGTGGCTATGGGCTGCTCCCCAGTTTTGGCTGCTTCTCCAACCAGTATTTGCCCTCTTTTCCCATGTAGAGGATAAGGATTTTGAGGGCAGGAATTTTGTTGTTTTATTTTTTAAACTTTTTTTCTTGTTTTTTAAACACGTATCTACCCAGCAACAGGCACAACCGAGTTCCTCAGGACTGTACAATGCAAATAAATCAACAGTCTTGTTTTAACCCATTTGACCCTTACTATAAATTGCAAAGAACATATTCCAGTGTCGCCCTCATCCTAACCAACTGCTGTGCACTCAACTGAATGGCAACCTGTGACATCCTTCCAGGTGAGGACCTCAGGGAGGATGGACAAGACACGTGCTTCCCTTTAACGAGCCTAAGACGCTACTCCCCATTAACACTCGCATCTTCCAGCCGAAGAAACCTGATGCACAACGACACACGCTTCTGCAGCTCTTGCTGGCGTGGATCAAGAAGTTCATTGACGTCTTCTGAGCTGAGATGCCATGCCACATGAATGCTCGCAACCCAAAAGCCACCAGGGTTAGCTTCAACTGATGCTGCTTTCACACACCATGGTTCACCAACTGGTGGTTCTCTCTTGAAGAACTCCAGATGGACCTGCAAGAGCATATCTGTCCGTGCCCCAAGGCAAAGAGCACCGTGCACCATCAGTGTACGACAGCACCAGGAGTACAGATTAAGATCCAAGACACTGGTCCCTGCTCTGACCAGCAAACATCACTTTCTTTGGCAAAATTTATATGGAAAACTCTATTCTTCTGCTTCTGATAAAAACCTTGTGTAATGGCAAAGAGCGCAGAGCAAAACGCGCTGCCACTAAAACAGAAGGAAAAGGGTATGCATTTCTGTCTTCACACCTTTTAGAGTTAAACATTAATGGTGTCAAGATGTCTTAAGTAAAAAAGACTGGTTATCTGAACAATGTCAGGAAAAATTATACGGTGCTGAGTGAATGCAAAATTAATGAGCGCTGAATGCTGACAGGAGAGAACAGGCATAAGGAGCCGAGACTTTTTTACAGTCGACGCTGCGATCAAGCAGGTAGAACATCTCTATCTTCCTGGGGGAAGGAATAAAGGGAGAAAAAAACTTTTATCTCAAATCTGAAGAATTTAATTCGTTCAAAAACTGTGTCAACTCTGCACGGCCAAATCTGCAGAGATGAGAAAGGGCTACATGTAGCTCCCCCCTACAACTTTAATTCAGCCCTGGCATAGCCTTCATTCTTCTCCTGCAGGCATAAAATACATCGCAACACGGTTTTAATGACCTGACTTAATTAATTTTGCAAAGAATTAGACCGACTGTCTTTCCTCATCCTGAAGCCCTGGTACGCTGCATGCTAAAGTCCGTGAGAAGTTACTATTAAAAATTCACTCGTGTCAACCGTTAAACCAGCTTTATGCTCAAGTTGCACAGGCACGTCAAATATGTGAACTGCACCGGCAAGGGGACGCCTGCCAAAGCGTGCAGACAATGCAAAGCTCGAGCACGGCGAGGGGGGGAGCTGACGCTTCCCATGCACAGAGCAGCACTCCCCACCCCAGCCCTGCTCCTCCAAACCCGACTTTCTCGCGCCTCCCATCTGTCTCTCCTCGGCTGCAAAGGGAGAGCTGTCAATCTGCAGCTACTGAGGGGATCGACTTGCTTTTTCTGCTACGCCAAAGGGATCTGTCGGAGGTAAAGGCAGACTTCGTGGTGCAGTGTAAATGAACCGAGGGGTGGCTGTAACACATGCATGTGAGTGTGGTCAGTAGGTGCAAGTGCAGCTCCGGGCCACGAGATGCCCCTGGTGGGACAGGGATGGGCAGGAGCAAGCCATGTGGTATGGGAAGCTACCTAGAGAAGATGGAGCTTCCTGGTATGGGAAGCCACCCAGAGAAGAAGGAGCTGCGTGGTATTGGAAGCCACCCAGAAGAGATGGAGCCGTGTGGTATGGGAAGCCACCCAGAGAAGACGGAGCCACATAGTATGGGAAGCTCCCTAGAGAAGATGGAGCCACGTGGTATGGGAAGCCACCCAGAGGAGAAGGACCCACGTGGTATAGGAAGCCACCAGAGAAGATGGAGCCTCCTGGTATGGGAATCCACCTGGAGAAGACAGACGAAGCCATGCAGGTGAAGACTGCTTTCTTGTCGATCTGCGCAGAGCCTGCTCAGGAGGACCTCACCTCCACAATGAACTTTAACTCTTCCAGTGCAATCATTACCTGCAGAACTGCGGGTGCAGTGCCAGATGCTGGATGTTCACAGTGGGTGCACGAAGGCACAGTTCTTGGGTGCTCCCTATCCCAAAGCAGGCGAGCGCCTGGGAGAGTAAGGAACAAGGCTGAATATCCACCCTTCGTTTCCCCCCAGGAAATACCAGAGACTCACGTGACGGGGTTCTGCACCTAGGGCCAAGGTGCAGCTACATGCAACTACTTTTTTAAGGACCATATCCACTATTTCAACAATTTGGGATGGTCCAAAATATTCCCTGCTCCCATAAGAAACCTTCCACGCACGTAGTTCACTGTCTCAGAGCAGCAGCTGCACCAAACCTGGGGCAAAGATCAGCCTGGGGAACCTGATCCACCACGCCAGCATTCGTCAACCTCGCTCATCGTGATATGGACTTAATGATTTAAAGGGTAGTTAGCTGAGACTGGCGGTTTTATTAATTAATGAAAACCTGTCTTGGAAGGCGGACTTCCTAAATAGCAAGGGCAGAAGGAACGGTGAGAAATATCATTTAAAACCATCCAAATGGTGTCGTTGGCTCTCTACCCAAGGCTCTGGTGAGGTTTTAAGTGCCACCAAACACCCCGTGATGAAATCGTGGGGCTCGGGGGAAGCAGAAGAAGCCAGATGAGGAGCTCGGCAGCTGGGCACCAGGGAATAACGTGGCCCCAGAGGGAGTGAGACCGCTCCTGCATCTCTCATGCTCGTGTCCCAGCAAGTTTGTTAGCTTTGCCCAACCATACCGCTCGGCATAATAAAAGCTATTATCGCCTTGTACAAATCTCCCTTTATTTCCTCTGCTCGCGGGAGCATTAGGAGGATTAAGGTCTATAAAAGTTTGTTCAGGGGAAAATCTGAAATGAAAACAGAAGGACTTGCATGGCTGGCTCCAAGTTTGGTTTTTTTTTTTCCCATAAGAAAGAGGTTTATTGTGTTACTTCTTGCTTTTTAGGCATGGCAATGCTTGCACCGCCGGGCACTCTGATGGGTCAATAATCAAGACGGGCACTCACAGAGGTGTGCTGGGGTGAGCTTCCCTCTGAACCCCCTCTTTTGCACAGGACACTTGATGACTTGCTCAGATGAGATGCCTCCATCGTGGCTGCTAGAAGAGAGGTGGGATGGACCCCTGTCATCCTGCTCCTGCAGCCAAAGGGATGCCAGCTCATGGGATGGATGAACCTCTTTCTGATCATCAACCAAATGAACGGGGGTTCAGAGCAGAAGGAGGACAAGCTCAGAGGAGGCAAAATCCTGCTTGGGTGCCCTCCCAGGGGAAGAAGAACCTTAAAATAGGTTTTGTCCATCTCTACGAAGGGTAAGGAGGGCCAGGAAAAGGGCTTTAAAGAAAGGGGATTTTTTTCCTCCTCCTTTCCTACCTCTCTTAAAAATGAGACTGAATCAAGGAGAATAAAAAAAGAGGGGAAAAAAAAAAGCTAATCCGGCACAGCAGAAGGCAAGAGGAGGAGTGATTTCTACAGGTGGTTTATGACTCTCCGCATGATCCACATGCCTGTTACATCCTATCAGATCCTCTTCTTACAGCAAGGTGCTAAAGGATTTATTAGTTCTTGACAGTGTGAGATGTTTAAAAGCTTGAGGATGTAATAACCAAATGTTCACTTGTTAAAATAAAGGCACCGTTTGGAGAGGTCTGTGCAATTCTTAGCAGCCTCCCCTTCCCCTTGGTCTATATTTAAGCTGCCAGCTAGATTAAAACTGTCAGAGCAGAGATGAGAATTTTATTGACATGCTTTGTAGGTGGTACGGCTCCATAAAATAAACATATACAGAGGATGCTCCCTGGTGTTGCTGCACAGGCAGATTTTTATAGTACTGACCTGGGGGAGTTTGTATCTGAAATCAATCCCTGATATAAAATAGATTCCAGAGGATACGGAGAGACAGACTTCACAAATGTCTGCGGAGAGCGTGGGCAGGGGTGCAATCCGTTTAACATTTCACATTGAAACCAAACTGCGGAGAAGGGGAGGGCGTGAAATTCCCCGGACCCGCTCCAACAGACTTGTGCGTGAGGTGCACTTAATTACTCTGATAACAGAGAGGTTTTAATCCTGGGAAGGGCGCAGGCCAGAGCATGGGGCAGGGGACCCATGTGGATGCTCAGGAAGCTGCACGAGGACTCTCGCCCCGGCTCTGCACTGGCAGAAGTTGTTGCCACAGACGGGGATCCGTCTTTCCAGGCATATTTCAAAATCAAAATGTTCAGTTTTATGGAGTTGAAGGCCACTAGATTGGCCTGTCTGACTTCTTGAATATCGCAGAACCATCAGAGTTCACCTAATTCCACCACCACAAGCCCTGAACTTCTGTTTGGCCAAAAACTGACGCAACCCACCGCTTCCCTTGGCAGCTGGTTCCCAAAGCAATCACCCTCCCAGTTGTAACTCTGGGCCCTCGTCCTAATTTGTTTCTGTCTGGCTTCGGCTTTGAGTCATTCTCTGTTATGCTGGATTTAAAAACCTCTTTAGTAGCCAGCATTTTCCATTCTTGTTAGTGTTTATAGTGTCATCACCATGTCCCCACTCCTTTCCCCCCCCTGGATACACTCAACAGAGCTCTTCAACCTTCCAAGCTGCAAGACATTTTCTCCAGCCCCTGTCTCATTTCCGCGGCTCTCCTCTCTGCCTTCTCTGGATTTTGCAATCTCCTCCCAGCATGGATACCATGCCTGAGCTCCAGTTTTGTCCCACCAACTCCATGCACGCATAACATCACCCAATAGAAGCCCACCTGGCTTTTCATCACATCCCAAGTTCACATTGACTGCCTTCGTTTCCAGGATCTCCAGATCTTCTTGAAAAGCATCATTTCTCAGGATACCATCCATCCAGCACTCCTGTATGCCCATCCTGTACTGGTCTAGCAATGATTTTGTATGTCCTTCCACATCCATGAAGATGTTGAATAGCACCAAGATCTAGCAGAGACTCCCAAGAAGCTCCATGAAACTCAATTTTGAGAATAAAGGTGTTTCATCAGGATGAGGAGAGGTCACCAGTGGTGTTCCTCTGGCACCCGAGGTAAGGCAGTCGTGCAGGGAGAAAATACACACCAACTCGAGGGTGGGTTGACCCGTTCACGTGAAAGAGGACCAAATAGTAAAAAAAATACCCAATCGGTCTGCTAAACTGTGCTAATTTCTCCCACTGTCTACTACTTGAAGGTCACGCACTCATCAACCAAGAACATGAGCTTCGACTAAAAGTTGGGGATGCCTTAATGGAGGTGACAAGAGGAGACAACAACCGTTACCTCCAGCATACCAGGGGTGGTACCAGCAACGACCTAACGATACTGGTAAGATCTGGTAAGAAAAATCGTGACAGTCTGGGCCAATTCACTCAAGAAAAAATGATGTTCAGTTGGAAGAAGTACAGAAAAGAGCTGTTGGGTTGTTTAAAGAAAATGCATAACTATCTGACACCAAGATCCCGGGAGAGCTTTGTTTGTCGGACAAGTCAAGCGAAGGTAAGAACAAGAGCAACAACTTCATAAGAATACATTAGGGAAGGGGGGTAATTACCAAAGAGAAGGAAGAATAAACCAAATTAAAGGGCAACACTGGCACAGAAATGATCCGAAACTCATTTCCACCGAAAATGAGCAAGTGGTTTCATCCTCTTCAGGCTCTCAGAAGGATTCCTGGAAGGATGAAGTTGAACAGTTAAAAGGACTGGATCTGTTTGTACTCTGTTTACTTTGGATCAGCCTCACACTTGAGGGCTCTCAGTGGGCACCTACCAAAGCCAAGGAGGAATTCTCCCTCCCTGCTGATGTCTGATCTGGCCTCCAGGGTTTGGTTGTTTTTCTTTCTCTGTAGCCCTCTAACATACAGTGAAAAATTGGCCACTGAGATGGGATGAAAGCGGTGCGCATCCCTCCCTCTAGTAGCACGAGCTACTCCATCAGAGTTAATCCAACCACCAGATTTGGGATGAAGAAAGAGCTTTCCTCCCCAGCACCTGCAAACACCTGGCGCCAGCGCCGCTGGCCGAGAAGGTCCTTCCTGACCACAGGGACGAAGGCAGAAGAACCCAGAGTCTGCAAAACACCGCCCTAAGGCAAAAGCAAAGCTCCCCTTTTCTGACCTCCCTTGAAGCAAACAAAACCAGGATAACTCCAATAAAGTCAATGCATTTAAAGAGGAGACTACAGCACCAGGCTGACAGTTGTAGCCTGAAGATATTCCAATCTAATTTTAGATTTGACACAAACCTTAATGTGGTTTTAATTAATTAATTAAAAAAATCCTTTAATTAATGTAAACCCCTTAAAGCGGTTTTCATTTACTCCATTTCCCGGAGACATTTCCACTTACATTGCTCCTCAGACGCCACCCTGCTGCTTGCTTTTGTTCTTCAGTCAAACCTCAAATGTTAGACCTAAATTTCTGTTTATAATACATCGCTGGCCTTGAAAGCTGGGATACTTTGAGCTCAGGCTATTTCTTGAAGATCTTTAATGATTTTCCAAGTAATGGGGTTTCCATCTCTTCTCTGACTATGCAAAAACTCTACAACTTGTTCTTCCACTGCATGAAGGTGTCCTCTTCTGGGTCCACTGCAGGACCTCCGTGTTGACTCAGCACATAAAAACTACCAAAAATTACACCTGAATTCTCTGAATCTAATAGTTGAAGTTTATCTCAATTTCTGCATGCAAGGCAGAAAGGCAGCAGTGATGGCGTGCTGTCGTCCTGCCCTCCTGGCAGCAACACTCACCCTGGGCAGCTCTCCAGGCCACCAAGGAAGGAGCTCAGATGTGATCTGGGAATGCAGCCGGACATCCCCGGCGTCCAGAGTCCCTGGGACCTCCCTCCCCCTTGGCTCTCCTGATGGCAACCTGTACTTCGCAGAGTGGCCACTGGCTCCTGTCTTCAACCTGCTCCATCTGCATGGCCAGCCTGGGCACCACACCTAGGTGACCACCGCCACACACTGCGTCCAGTTTTGGGACCCCAGTGTAAGACAAACTGGAGTGAGTTCAGTGGAGGCCACCAAGATGGTCAGGACTGGAGCACTGATTCTGAGACCAGAGGCCAAGGGAAGGGCTTTGGGGCACCTGACAGGAGCCTGCCCATGCCTACAAGAAGTTATGGAGGTGATGGAGCCAGGCTCTTCACAGCGATGCATGGTGAGAAGATGAGAAGCAATGGGTGCAAGTGAAGCAAGAGATGTTCAGGTGGGATAGGAGGAAAATCTTGTTCACCACAAGGTCAGCCAAGTGTTGGAGCAGGTTGCCCAGAGCACTTGTGCTTCTCCATCCTTGGGGGCTTCCAAAGCCCAACTGGGTAAAGCCCTCAGCAACCCGGGCTGATCCCAGAGCTGACCCTCCTTTGAGCCCATTTGTCAAACAACAACATTATCAGAAACGGAAATAAGCTTTACGGAAATGAGATGGTTCCAGCCAGCCAGAGCGTTTGCCAGCACCCAAGTGAAATGTTAGACTTCTCCAAGAGGATACTGGATTACAATATGGGGAGAGGGAAGAGCTGAAATGAAAGAGTATTCAAAAATATAAAATGCAAGAAATAATGCAAGCATAAACAAGGCAGAGCACGTTATGCAGAAGGTACTTGCCCTTGGTGGCGTGGAGGCAGCAGCTCCAAGGACCTGAGAAGTTTAATCAGAAACTGGAAATACTGCCTGTGATTCAATGCAAGTCAAGAAAGATGCGTTCAAATTGGAGTCGGTGAAAGAAGGATATGCAGACAATTTAGGAGGATCCTAAACAGAAAAAGACAAGCCTAAAGACTTTAACTACATTATCTTGGCAAAACAAAGCCAAGTGAGGGAGAAGGTCCCAAAGGCTCCTTCCACTCCCGCACTGGAGATGTCCAGCTCCTTTGCAGACTCAGTAACATGGACTTGGGCTAGATACTTCCTCAAAGCTAATGAAAGTCCATGTAGAGGTCTGTCCCCAGGGGCTGCGGACGCAAAACCCTGCATGTGGACTGAGGGTAATGTGGGAGCCTGGACCTGGGCAGAAGAAACCAGCTGAAAGCCTTTAATTGCTCTGCACTGGGTTCCTCTGCTTTGGGGTAAAGCTCACCAAGGGGCCTCGGCTCTGCGACTTGCTTCCACACATTGCACGCAATTACTCGCTTTGTGGTTTTATGGGAGTAATTTTATGATCTTTAATAACGTACCACATCACTCGGCTGCTGGGACAAGAAGGGGCTCTTGACTCAGCGCCCGAGGACAAGGTCTCCTCCTCTCCTCCTCCCAAAACCTCATGCCACCGTCGCAGGCTGTGGGAGAAGCCTCTTCCCAAGCCACCACTTCACCATTTTCTCACCACTGCGAAATACAAAGCCAAGGCTTTTTTGTTCTCTTTTTAAAGCTCACCATGTGTTGGCATTCCCAAACCCAAGAAGAAACTCAGCATTCGTTTTGAAGAGGCTTCCTTACGTCCTACTGAGGACCCAGGACATCTCTGCGCTAGAAGCTGTACATGTATATCACAAAATAAATCCAGGGCCAAATCTAAGCATATGACAAGACAGCAGGGAAACTTAATTAAAGGCAAGCCACTGACAGCCCAATGATCGTATGCAACAGAACAGCCAAAATCAATAATTATTTCATATACTTCACTTAATTAACTTGCTGTATTTACCCAAAAGGAAAATTACTTCCCCAAGTAGGTTAACTTCCAAATGGGGGGTGGTCTTAGATTAAGGGTCCTCTTCTTTTTGGGTTGATGTGCCCCAGTGACAAAGGAGCACAAACTTGCCTGAAGGAGCCCGTCTTATTATGGCCACACTTCAGGAAAAAAACAAATAAAAAGACACCAGGAGGACACAACTGCTCCGTGGTTTTGTTGGACCTGAAAGAGGACACCTCCACGCAGTAGAAGAACAAGTTGTGGAATTTTTGTGTGGTCCGAGAAGAGACAGAAATGCTCTTATCCCTAAACCCCCTGAAAATTATTAAAGTAAAGGCTCAAGAAATGGCCTTCTCCCCCTCCCTGCCCAAAGTAACTCAACTTAAAAATTGAGGGTCATCTTTGCAGGTTAACACAGTAACGTTCGGGAAAGAAAGCTAATTCTTCTCCTAGTGCCCTTTTAAAACACTCTGAAATCAGGTCACTATTCTGTAGCATTATTACAGAGTAAAACTGCATTAATAAAGATCTGAATTTTTTTTTCTTTATACATCTATAAGAATAAATTCAGCAGCTCCACCACCGAAAAGCCAGACTTCACTGGGGCTGAAGGTGTCGTACATGGGGTCAATATGACCCTCCATTGCCATAAGAAGCCTTGCACTGGAAAGGCAAGCAGCGACTCGGGGTCCTTCATGAGAGAAGTTAAGCTGTACAAATCCAAGCAAACACGGAATAAATCCTTTATTTTGGCAACTACAAAGTAAATCTGCTGGGGCTTTTGGACCTCGCAGGACCAGAAACTCATGAGCATCGCCCCACGCGTCCTGGCGGGGCCGGGAGCCGTGCCGCGGCTGCTCCTGGACCAGGTAGCTGCCGGCTCTGCGCACCGATTCCCGCAGAAGCCAAACATACGGCGGCACAGCGGGAGAGACCGCCAGCGAGCAGCGATGAGCAAATACAGGAAGGACGGGGGGAAGGAGGTCCCTTGGACGCTGGCGGTGGCAGAGTCACTTGCGATGCCTTAGGAGGTGTTTCAAGGGCAACCCTCTGCGGCTGTTTGAGTTTGTAGGTGGCGTAATGAAAAGCTCAATACTATTTGATTTATTCTATTAAGGTGCGGCATTTATACTCCTGCTCTGGAAGGAAATTAAGCAGCCTATCAGTTGTGAGGGCTTTTGGGAAAAGACTTGGCTTCATCTTAAAAAGGACACTGCCAAAGTTGGGAGCTCTACAAGGGAGACGAGATGACCCCTCTGCCGCCTCCCATCTCCGTCAGATCTCTGCACACTGCTCATCACCCCTTCCATAAACCAAAGGTTATCACCCTCCCAAAACCAGGGCGTTCAACTAAAAAAATCATCCGGGGGAAAAAAGGCAATACCTTTCTGGAGCCTGCCCGCCACCGCAGAGCCTGGCGTTGCAGGAGCATTGGATGCCGAGGCTCTGCCTCTCCTCGGGGCAGTGGTGACCCCAACCTCCACAGCACTTGCAGGGTAGGCACCAAGTATTACATCATTTTACAGAAAAAGAAAAAAACAAGCGGTGGTCCGTGCATCAATGCAGTTTTTCCAATATCTCTGCTCATTTCTGTACTCTCCTGTATGACCAAGATGCCTTATTTTTGCATTTGTAACCATGCACTGGCCGCCTTCCCAGTGGCAACTGAGCCTCCTCCCCGTCCTGCAGCCTCTTGACTCCATCACAGCACCACCACGCTGCCCTGACGGCTTCTTCTAACGGCCTTTACACCACCTCTGCTAACCCTACAAGCCAAAGAGCGACGCACGTTGAGCAGCGAAGCTGTCCAGCTTGCCTCCATCCGTCGGGTTTTGATCGCGGCAGCACTGCTCTGAATTAAAACAACCTTGGGCGAGCTCACCTCCGTGTGATGGATGGACATCAGCTCTGTATCATGGCATGGCTCTGCAGCAGAGGACCCACCCCAGGACAGGACCTCCAGCATCCGTGTCTTGCTGGGCAAGACACTAGTCTGAAGGCAAAGGGGAGGGAGGTCCGCACAGATGGACCGCTGCCCCGCGAAGCCCAGGCAAGATGCTCAGAGAGTTCTTCTCCTTGCTGACCTCCACACCGCCCAGGAGGCATCGGTGGCCTTTTCTCCTTCCCCGGCGATCGACAGCACGCAGGCACCGTTCAGGGCTCCAACACTCAAACCACTCAACTCAAAAAAATCCAAAAAACTTTTGCGGGACGGACAAAGGCTGAAAAATTGACTGTCTGGCCTCTTCCTCCGCTGCGTTTATTGCTGTCTTGGCAGATGAATTTCAGGTTGCTGCCACAGCCGCAAACCGCTTGTTCTGCCAACTGTACATTACTAACATTGGAAAGTGTCCAGACCTAGGAATCTTTTCTAAACGCATTTGCTTCATACTTTAAATAGCAGCCCAGCAGGCAGGGGGATGGGAGGGAGGGCTCAGCCCCTGCGTGCGATCCATCTGCAAGCTTCTGCCGGCTCCTCCACCCCTTTGCGGGTTAAAACCAAGGACAACCTGCGGCGGACGTGCAAGGAGGGGGGAGAGCCGGTGGGATGCAACCTCCAAACCCTCCAGGGCTGGCAGCGGGGGTGAGGCTGCCCCCCCGGCCACTCCCCCTGTGCTGCCACCTGCCCCCTCCCAAGCTCCCCAGCTCTACGCCTGGCACATTTTCCAAATTAAATTAATAACAGGACGTTGGCTGTTTTTTCACTGAGATCTGCTCTGCTACGAGGTTTAGCATCATTTTTCCCAGCGCTCATGAGTTTTGCTTATTATTGGGCTGAACAGCATCATTTGCTGGGACATCCTGAGCCCGCTGTAACACACCACTGCAAAGTCCAAACTCCCCGGCTCCTCTCTGTTACGTGAAATCACGTCTCCAGGTGGGTTTCCTAACGGAGCATTGGAAAGAGCACGGCCAACGCTGCAGGATACGTCGCCGTTCACAATACTTCAGCAGCAAAACCACACCCTCAACAGTTAGCAATTATTAATCAGGTTTATGGCTGAGAAACAGAGAGGAGGAGGAGGAAGGACACGGGCAGGGAAACATGACGTCTAACACTCAATATAATGACAAGGACAGAAAATTGCCTCTGGCCACAAATATTCTGACTTTTTGCCATATTTTTCCTACCTCCTCATGCAACATGCTCTCGCAGTAAACTGCTAAAAACAAATACAGGTGAAGTTTCTTTTCTTCGGTAATTTGGCACCGCACTAGATAAGCCGGCAATACAGAGCAAAACTCAGGGCATAATATTTTTAAGTAGTGCTTGTCCTAGTTAATGTTCAGCCCTGCTGTGCAATGTCAAGAAAACTAATGAACGGTGAAGTGGCAGCGAGCAGGAACCTGGGCGTACTCACTCGCTACCAAACTCCTTTCAGAGCCCGGGCGCAACGTGAATGAAATCTAAAAGCAGTCGCCCTGGTTCGTCAGGAAGCCTGGGCAGCCTGTGCAACGTGAGCCGAATGCTTTGCCACTGTGCTTGCCCCAAAATTCGGTGCCTGAAATAATAGCGAGCTGGGAGGACCTATGGCAATGCCTGGCTTAAACTGAAAGAGGGGAGATCCAGACTAGATAGAAGGAAGAAGTTGTTTACACTGAGGGTGGTGAGACACTGGCCCAGGTTGCCCAGAGAGGTGGTGGATGCCCCATCCCTGGAAACATTCCAGGTCAGGTTGGACGGGGCTCTGAGCAACCTGCTCTAGTTGAAGATGTCCCTGCCCATGGCAGGGGGGTTGGACTAGATGACCTTTAGAGGTCCCTTCCAACCCAAACTATTCTGTGATTCTATGGAGAGCCTGTGCGTGCATACCCACGTTCCAGCCATGGGGTTTGGGAAAAATTTAACATCTGTTTTCAGGCAACACCGCTCCGCTCGGAGCATGCAGTGGGAGCTTTGGCAAAGGCAATGCTTGACGGATGACGCGCTCTCAGCGCTAATACTGAGCAGGATTCACCTTGTGCACGAAGGACAAAACGTTTGCATGAAGGACAAAGTATTTGCACAGAGGACAAAGTATTTGAGCGCACGAGATGGGCAGCCTATAGAGGGCACGATGCAGAGCAAGCTGGAACCCACCTGCAGCAGCTCCAGGAGGGATGCTGGGGTTACAAGGACCTGAAAAAGTCCTGCCCCCCACTTAATACACCTCACCCCTTCTCCTGTGCATCGCTTGAGCCCTTTGGACTTCTACATTTCAGTCTATGAGTTGACACTTGGGGTCAATTTTAACCTTTATATGCCTTCTCAAGCATCCCTTCTCCGTTTACCAGTTACAGAGCCATATTCACTGGCAGGAGGTGGATTAATGCCTCCTCTAATCTGCTTGGTTGGCAGGAGAACTGATCTGACAAGGATGCATGGTTCTTCACCAAGTCTTGCACAGCGTGTAGCAGAGCTGTCTGTCCTTCACCTTACCCAGCTATAAAATGGGGTTTCTGCACGCAGTTAATAGCAGTGTTGCCGATAAGCACTTAATGGGCCTGATCCTGAAAGCTTAACAAGCACTTCTGATTATTTTAATCTAAGGAATAATTTCAGGATGAATCACAAACACAGAGTAAAGTGCCACCTTGCACCAGAAACAAAGGTGGCGTCTTGGACAAGCCGAGCAATGAGGGCAAAGCATACCCTTTTGTATCAACGCTTTCCTAACAGCAGGAGAAGGAAAACTGTTGCAAATGGAACCATTATGTCATGATTTTTCATGAATTAAGTCACGATTATCTACCACAATTTAGTGTCTGAAGGGTACCAGGAGAACGCTCCTACTCTGAAGCTTCCCGACAAGCCAAGGCAGGAGGCTGCCGCCTTACCTTGCTCCAACCTCTTCATCTGCTGGATCTGATCAACCGTCTTTTTTAGGATCTTGCATTTGTCGGGTTTGACACTCA
This sequence comes from Pygoscelis adeliae, assembly GCF_000699105.1. NCBI lineage: Eukaryota > Metazoa > Chordata > Aves > Sphenisciformes > Spheniscidae > Pygoscelis > Pygoscelis adeliae. Next base: position 9,429,510 of record NW_008824359.1, on the reverse strand, counting down.
GAGTGTCGATGTCCCCGATGTTTGCAGACAGCAGCTCTGCCAGCTCCTCTAAATATTTGTTCTCCTGTTCCCGTCGCCGCTTTTCATTGCTGTTAGAGAAAGAAAAAAAAATTAAAAGTCACGTTAATGATTTTTTCCTACTGCTCAGTCTAGTCACACCTGGGCACTGGACAAAGAACCCAAAAATACAACTACTGGCTGGAGTGATGGCCATGCTATAATCCCAGTATCTCCAAAATACTTGGGAGTTCCTTCAGGCTTTTGTATATTTGTATGCATATAAAAATAATGAAAATTAATGCCACGGTAGATACATAGGGCTAGCCAGGCACCCCCAACAAAAACAGACCTCTAACGTTCCGGCCTCTGCCTTCCTCTCAAAAATAGTTATAAATGAGTTATAACAAAAATAATCAAAAATAGTTATATACAGCCTCTTATTTTTCCACAGCCACTATTCCAGCTGTCGCCAAGCTTAATCCTAAATTCACACATAAAGGTTAACAACATCCACCGGAGTTCACCAAAGTGAAAATCTGAACCAACGGTGACAAGAGGAAGATGAAAAATATTCATGAGATCAACCTTTTTGTCCCAGCGAAAGCAGCTTTTCTTTTAGCTCCCGGCCACTGCAGAAGCCCAACGCTCTCCCATCAACGATTTCTAAATTCTGGGAATTGAGAATATATTATTTACGTGCTATGACGTGGCCATCACTGAAGCCACCCTCGACACTGTAACATATTCCTTTACCAAAGGCATTATAAGCATCAAAGCCACCAAAACAAACTGTGCATACAGGACAGACACACAGAGACACATTTTCCCTAAATACCTTCCACTACCTCAACCATGGGATGAAATGAGGACAGCTCAAAATGCCCGACACGGCTCTACACCGCTTGCGATGCCTTTTATCAGGTTGGTTTTCAATAAACCACCTAATTTTTTGTTACAACCTCCTCAGGACGCCCAGCACTCTACATAAGAAGTATTGCCTGAGAATCCCTATTATTTACTAGACACCGAGAAGCTGCTGAGATGCCTGTGGGCATGGTGAGATGTTTCTGGCCTCGGAGAGGCCTCACCGCTCACAGAGGGGCTGAGAAAACACTGGTTACAAAAGCTGATTCCAAAATTCCAGCTCGGTAGGAGATTTGTGTCCCACCACAGACGTGCTCTGGCTTGTGCTATGTGGCCAAACAAGCTCCGCTAACAGCTGAAGGCTTCAAGAAGAGGTTTGGTTATTTTATCTGCTGAGAATGCAAGCCAACCAGAGCATGAGTATACTCTGATAACTCTGTAGAGACCCTTTAGAAACCCTATCTGTCCAAAAGGGGCCGAGACAACACCAGCCCTCCCCTCTAAGGAGCTCCTCAGGTAGGCTGCACAGATGTTTCTTTATTTTTTCCTAATTCCAGCCACTTTATTAGCTCAATATCCAGGTCTGACAGGTAGGTGTTGTCTCTTGGGCATTTTACTGCTGCTTAAACTTGCTCTCATGTGAAAACACCTGATGACCACAGGGATGAGCCTCCGTGATGAACCTCCCCTTGCCTCCCAAGTTTACTCTCCATCACCTCGCTTCTCCTCCTGCCCATGTCTCTCCAGGTAGTGTGACTGCCCAGAGGAGCAACAGGAATGACTCACCCTCCTTTAACTCAGTGGAGCAGCAGAATCAAAAAAGAAAGGAAAAAGAAAAGGCAAAGCCAGCTGTGGGTGTGGAGAACACAAGCCGTGTTTCTGCTCGGGCCACCGATCTCGTGAAGTCCACGGGAGACATGCTGTGCGACCTGGAAACTCCTCACAATGGGCTCGGGTGGGCGCAGGAGCCCTCGCTGCCCCAGCAGGCAGCTGCCAATGGGTGCTAAGGGGTCACAGGCAGCAAAAAGAGCTTCATGGAGGTAGGCTGGATGTCCGCCTGCTGCAGAAGTGCTGGGTCCAGCCGCTGTCACGCTCCCTGGCAATGGGCAGGCAAATGCTTCTCAAAGGAGCTGGGCGAGTATTTAAGTTAAGGTCAAATTAACTCCTAACTCTCCCTGCGAACCAAAAGGCAACAGCAGAGGGGAGAGAAAAAAAATTCCCTCTGTTGTGGGTGAGCTCATTTCATGAAAACCCTTAATGTCGCTGTTGCTGTGGCAACTTTCAAATTGTAGGAGGGAGAATTGGCCAATTTTCCTTACATAAAAGCATCATGAGAATATTACAGCAGTGGGCTGCTCTTTATGACTCCCAAGTATCATCAAAAGCAATAGTTAAACCTTCCAGGTTTTAACAAAGGAGTTTTGAAGTTCACTTTGCTCCGGAGTACGTTACAGAGGACTCTGGCCAGCCCAGGGAGGAGGATGAGGTCCCTCCCCGTGGCGGCTGCAAGTCGGGAGATGGTCTGAAAGGAAGACACAGCACTGGTGAGGACTTCTCTTCTGGATTTTGGTAAAATCCTTCAGCTCCAGTGTTCAGGGCTGGATGGCCAACCCAATGACAAGTATTTGAGTCAACCCTTCCGAAATTGCTTGTAGGTGCTCTGTGGATGTAAAAACTCGTTGTGCTTGGACAAGGAAGGAGAATCCTTCATCCAGAAGTTTCTGCTTCTGTACAATCAGTTTGTTCCTCGTATTTTGAAAGACCCCTGGTGTCGGCAACAGAAGGCTTTCTTGGGGTGCTTAGGGGTTAGGAAACAAACCACAAGAGATCTGCTTTCCAAAGGTAGACCAAATGAAGCAAAGCCAGGTGTGTCCTCATCCATCTGGAGAGCAGTTCCTTCAAGAAGAGGCATCCAAGCCCACCTTGCTTGGACCCAAGGACCAACAGTTTCACCCCACACTCACCTCTGGGGCGAGGACCGGCTCTGAGACCAGCCTGGAGACAGCAGCGAGGGCTGCAGAGCCCTGACTCAAATGACTCAGCCAGAAAGGGGAAATATTTCACATGATTACAGAAGTATTTGTTAGGAATAAGACAGCTACAAGTGCTATCAAAACATGTTCTGCAATTATTACTCCTTTAATGGCACAGCTAAGCCATGAACCACAGAGCCTCTGTAAGAAGGTGTGTGAACTCTTACAGAAGGGAGATGTTGCAACCAAAAACCGCAATAAACAGAACTCCTCAAACAACCTCTTAATGTCTCTCTACTGGAACACCGTAGCCTTTACATTTATTGTCTAGAATATCATGTATGAGCTGTAAGTGACAGAACATACACCTGGGGTTTGCTCAGTGCATCGATATTCTGTGACAATGAGCAAAACAGCATCCCAGGCATTAGAGACACCACGTCAGCAGCAGCACCGTACGTTCATCCTTACTAACAGACTATATCACCATGGAAAAAGATGCACAGGATTTACAGGGAGCCTGGAAAAGCCCGTGGAAGGAGATCACAACTGCCTCTATCTAGGACTTTGTAGTCATAAATCAGGTGGCAAGGTAGCTGGGATGGGAAGGCTCGGTCATAAGCAAAAGATGCCTTTCTGCAGTGAGCTGAGCTTTGAAGCAGTCTGCATGAGCACACAGAAATGAAGATATTTCAGACAGAAATATTTTCTGTTCTGTAATTGCACCATGGAGCAAGAGGGTCTCCACTGGAGTTTCTGAATATTACAAAAACACAGATTTCTTGGGAATCTGGCATGAAGAGGCAGAAGGCTTGGGATGATCTGCAGACCTCGCGGAAGTATCTCCCCCAAATTTACCCCAAGAAAGCTTTCCTGATGCTCTGAGCGCTCTCAATTTATAAAATCAATACATTAACTTTGATAACAAGCCTCTAATCATCATTTGCCACCTAACAACAAGCAGAGCAGATGGGGAGCCGCATTTCCATCATGCTCCATCTTCCACTGCAGCCACCGCTAAAAGCAAAGCGAAGTTCTGGTGGGAAGTGTGAACGTTTCCGAGTGGCTGAAACCCGGCTCCATCTGCTCGAGCAGACGGGACGGAGCGACGCAGTAGGAATGACAAAGTAGCCGCGGCAGGGGACCGACTGGGAGCAGCGCACATACCTCTGGGCTGTATCACAGGGCGAGCCTTTCCTCTTCCGAGAGTCGGGGTTGGCAGGGTCCGTTGAGCTGTCCCCAAGGCCACTCATGTTGGTTGACCTACTTTGCACCTGGAACCGAAGACAGACAGGGTAAGGACAAGGTTTTTGCAGCTGCAGGAGGAGCGGTTCCTCCGTGCCACAGCCAGAAAACATGGACCAAGTGACCTCTGAAGAGGTAACTAACGCAACGCAAATCTTTCTTATTGAATTGATGCTTCATTTGTGAAGGAAACGGTGTGAAGGGAAGACAACACACGATCACGTTACCCTCCTTTTGGTGTCCCCTGGTCACCATTTGGCCAAGCAAGCCCTCACAGCCAGCACCACCATCCCATCACAGACTGAGCTCTTCCCCGTATCCCTGCAATTTTTAGCTTCTTGGCCTTACAGCATTTCAACAACTATCTAAACACAGCCCGTTTCAATGCTTTGTATAAGTGTGTTTGATTGCTTTTGTTTTGTTTCCCTTTCCTGCAAGCTTCTCCTTCAGTCCATCTTCAGCTCCTCTGTCATCTCCCCCCCAGTTCCTCTGACTCACGGCTGGCAGAGGACGCTCCACCCCTCGCATTGTGTCTGCACTCCTGCTCCCCCACCACCTCCTTTCCCCTCAGCACATGGCCTGGGCTTTAATTAGAGCTGCAAACTGACTCATCTCTTAACGGGATGCGACACCCTCCCACGAACCCCTTCCCCACTTCCCGCTGAGGCTGCCTCCCACGCATGGTCCTCCCAGCCCCAACCTGCTCCTGGCAGAGAGCTTCCCACCACAGCCGGTCCTTGGCCAGTCCCAACACTGGGCACCTCCTGGGTTCCAGCTCTCTCCAACACATGGATATTTCAGCCTTATTTTTAGGGTGTAATTTCAACAGATGTTGGGTAAACTACTCCATGCTAAGGCAAACGAGAGGTCTAAGCAACCAAAGAAGGTCCAGAAGTCATGAGGACTAGAAGACTGTAGTATCCCACATGTTAATGCTCCTTAACAATGAATTATATATTTTTATTTAACTGAATAAAACACTATGTAAGCCCAATAAGGGCAAGAAAGCCAATTAAGGCTTCTTTCTGGATACTTCACCTTAAAGGATGTTAAAGAGGTTTGACCAAAGACCGTGACACTCTCCGACCCAAGAACACAGCCAGTCCCCTCCAACTGCCTAAAGGGGACTAAACACATCTATAGGACAGGGTCAAAACCTCATACAACACGTCAAATCAAGGGACAGAGCTTCTCCAGAAAAGAAATCAGCTATGCACGTTGCTTCCCTTGCTTTGCTAAAGTCGTTCAGTGATTTTTCATTCAGTAACCACAATAACTCAATATTGGATAATGCCACCTTCCAAATTCTTTATTTATTTTAGAATTTTTGGAAATGTTTATCATTGTGAGAAGATACAATCCCTGAGAAATAAAGCAATGGGATCATGGACAAGAAGGTAGTAGTTTAGAGAGTGAAAGGATGAAGTTCTTAAACTTAATTTCCTTCATTTCTTCCATTACTTTCTAAAAGCTGGAATTTTAACGAGGATTAAACTGCTGACGGATTGTGATAAAACAAACCCTAGAAGGCACATCCACAGTTCCCACAGTCCAGATTCCCCCCATGTTTTATTCAGTCTACCCAAAAGCGCGGTGGGATGCTTTCAGTGGTCCAGCATCTCCCACCCACTGCCCAGCCTGGCACAAGGCGGCTGCTCATCAAAAGCTATTGGTGCTGGCTCATCTCGTGCTCAGACAGGTGATGATTAAAGTCCCACCAGCTGTTGAAAGTCCTCTGAGTCCCAAACCGCATCTGCAGACCAGCTCCTCCTGACCTCAGAACAGTGCAGAGGGATGGACACAGCCGTGAGCATCTCCTCCGCTCCCTGGTTGCTTGAAGACCCCAGTGTTCGTATTAAAACCCAGAAAGTCAACCGAATCCTGGGCTGCATCACCAGCAGCGTGGCCAGCAGGGCGAGGGAGGGGATTCTGCCCCTCTGCTCTGCTCTGGTGAGACCCCCCCTGCAGCACTGCGTCCAGCTCTGGGGTCCTCAGCACAGGAAAGACACGGACCTGTTGGAGCGGGTCCAGAGGAGGGACACGAAAATGATCAGGGGGCTGGAACACCTCTGCTATGGAGAAAGGCTGAGAGAGTTGGGGTTGTTCAGCCTAGAGAAGAGAAGGCTTCGGGGAGACCTTATTGCAGCCTGTCAGTACTTAAAGGGGGCTTATGAGAAAGACGGGGACAGACTTTTTAGCAGGGCCTGTAGCGACAGGACAAGGGGGAATGGCTTTAAACTGAAAGAGGGGAGATTGAGACTAGATAGAAGGAAGAAATTGTTTACGCTGAGGGTGGTGAAGCACTGGCCCAGGTTGCCCAGAGAGGTGGTGGATGCCCCATCCCTGGAAACATTCCAGGTCAGGTTGGACGGGGCTCTGAGCAACCTGCTCTAGTTGCAGATGTCCCTGCCCACGGCAGGGGGGCTGGACTAGACGACCTTTAGAGGTCCCTTCCAACCCAAACCATTCTATAAAAACCAGCATTACCAGCTTCGTTATCTCCTACGACAGGTGTCCAGGGGTGTGTTACACATTTTGGTTCCCCAATGACCCACCTCCATGCTCAGCGTTGAAAGCCTCTACTCCAAAATAAGTGAACACAGTGCTACGGGTAAAGAGTCTGTCTTTCAGCAGCATGCAGGCATTTCTGCTAACGCTTGCGTCACCAGTGCTAAGGTGAACGCGGTTCCTGAAATCATTTTAGCAATATTAGTGCAGGGAATCGACACCGCAGGCATGAGAGCTCATCCACCGAAATCAGAAACCCGGAGCAGATGCCAGCAAGCTAGCCATGACCACAGATCCCAGTTCACCCCCCCCGTCTTTGGCATGTTTGCAAGAAGGAACGATGCCAATGCAAATATAAGGAAGGGAAAAAAAGCAAACTCCTGAAAAATTTAGAAATTGGAAAACTAAAAGAGCTGCATCATCTGCTCTGGGTGAGAAGGGCTCGCTGGGGTTTCAGACAAGCATACCAGGGTTTAAACCTTCTCTTGACGGTTTAACTTGCTCTCACCAAAACATTGAGTCTCCGTAAGTGGCGTTGCTCTGACAGGTCCTGATCTTTCCTCTCAGAAACTGAATTAAATATAAAAATGAGCAGGGATATGGCAGGTAAAGTTGACCGTCCCACCGGGATGCTCCGCTGCGGGACCGTGGCTTGGCAAGAGCGACCATATGCCCTAGAGAGGTGAAATAAGGACAACATTGCAGCCTTAGCTGAAATCCTTGGCTTGAGTTAAGCCCTTGATGTAATACACTCAGTGTTTCTTTTTATTGTAAAAGTAGTTTATTTTATGGCAAAACTTGCCAGGGCTGACAAGCCAAAAAATGTCATTTGGTCTAAAAATAATGGGGATGACACGGTTCAAAAGCCCTGTTGGGTCAGGGCAAGACCAGGGGACAACATCCCCCGCCGAGGGCAAGGGTTGGGCTGCTGGTGAAAGGCAGCCCTGCCTGCCGCTGCCCGCGCTCGGGGCTGTTTCACCAGAAACCTGATTTCTAAACACTGGCTTCTTGTAAAAATGTTAATATTCTGCTGGCTTAGGAAAGCAAACAGAGGTACACGAAGGACAGCGGGATGGTAACGAAAACAAGCGAATTAGTTCAGTCTGGGGTGGGGGGGAAGCAGTTTCCAGGCTTAATATGGGGGCTCTCCAATGCAGACCTCTGCTAAACAGATTGCTCCTCTGCTGTCACAAGCCACCAAAAAAATATATTAAGGGACAGTATAAAATGCTGCTGGTGTCCCCACTGGCGCTGCTCACTTACCGGGGCTCCTTGGGAGACGTTTGACCATGGCAGGAGCAAGACCCAAGCATTGCATCAACGCAAAGAGTGTTGGCCTCTTGGCCTCCTCTGGATGCACGTGGGTGAAGCCTCATCCCAGAGAGACATCACAGCATGGTGCAGACCCACTGCCCTGAAGAAACTCCATGTCATGGTGCAAACCCAAAACATACAGTGTTTTTTTTCAACAACTATGGATATTATAATTGCAACCAGCAGCTTCATGCTTGGACTTGCGTGCAGCTAGTGCACAAGCCTGTGGTCCTGCAGCAGCAGTGCTGACGAGCAAAGCTGCGACGTGCACCAGGTTTAGTAGCAAAGCAAGCGCCTGTGATGCAGACTGCAGCTCCCCGGCTCCAGCAAAACCAGGGCTAAACTCAAGCCACCGGCGAGGCCAAAGGTTTGGAGCTTCTCAAAGATGATTCTCATATCCACATTGTTCTTGCTCCCCTGGTTCTTACCCCACTGATCTGGATACGGCACCAGTCCCTGGCCCCTCTTGTTACCAGCACCCCAAAGTACCACTGCATCTGGTCACCCGAGACTAATTAGTCTGAAAGAGACTAATCAGAAGAAAAAAAAAAGGAGAGGGGGGATGGATAAGAAGCAGAAGAGCTGAAGTGACCTGCCCACGGCTGGGCAGGTGTAGACCACCTCTGATTTCCAACCCTATACTCTCTCCTCTTCCATCGGTCCTGCAGCGTGCCATACTGGAGCGTCTGCCTGAAGAAGATGCTGCTTTTTGGGATGCTAACAAATATCCTAGCAGAGATCAGAGCCTTGACACAGAGGATGAAGCACCAGCCAACATCAATATTCCAACACAACCTTGGGGATCATGACACAAATGCCATTTCCATATTAACAAAAAATAACAAAAAAGAAAAAAGATGTGAATTATTGAGGCTTAATGCTTCTGCTCTCCTAATAATGCCAACGGATTTCCAATAGCTTCCCAAAGACGGCCATCGCTACCTCTAGCAGACACAAATAGTCCGAGTAATTTGCACTGACAGCACAGAAGACAGAGCTGGCCACTGAATACTTAATTCTAACAGAACTGCCTATTTCTAAAATGTATTTCCCACATTTTGGATGAATTTGACCCAAAAAAACACTTACAGAATAACACTAACATCTACTGGAGAGAGACACAATTAATCGGCTGTTTTTAAGAAAATGACAATGTTGGAAAAGTTCCTCATGTTACAGCTATTTATCATCAAAATATAACCCATCTGCGCACAGTCTCAATTAGAGGTAATTAAGAGCATACTTGGAGTGTTGCAAGGACACGTCTATATTGTTCCCCTCAGAAGTTCATCATCAGTTGCTCCTCTCATCGCCGGGGTCAGAACAAACCTTAATTTTTATTTTTTTTTTAAACTTCTGCAGGTTACAGAAGAAACGCTGAAGCTGTGATGTGGATAGAGAAGAGGCAACGGGTGAGAAAGAGTGAGTGACTTGCTAACCAACTGCATGTGGTGTTACTTTTGGGGTGGGTTTTTTTAAAAGAACTTCTTTTTTTGACCTCATCCCCAATAAAAAAAGGAGAGAGATGTAAAGTCCTGATTAAATGTTGGTTTTTTGGTGGTTAAAGTCTTCAAAAACAAATGTCACATCTGTTTTGTGCAATACTCCTTGGGAGGTGTGTGTGTGGAAATCCCTGTATCCATATGCCATCGCTCCAGCCTGCAGATACATCTGCCTTCCAACTAAATCCTCTTTTCTTGGTACCCTACCCCAATTTCCCTGCTTCGTTTCCTCCTGCCTCTCACCTAGCCTGCAAGCCCTCCGTCTTCTTCTGCCTGAGCCTGGTGGAGATGCTGCCAGACGGGCCCTCTGGCTCTGGGACACCCAACCCGACACGCGTTACACAGCCTGGGAAGCGTGAGCAACTGGGTTTGTCTTGGTTCCCATTACCTACCCTGGCCTGAACATCCCCTCTCGATACCAAGTGATGCTTCCATCATTATGATAATAACAATGATGCTCAAGTCAAGGCTGGATGGAAAATGCTCAAGGTCACCAGGAGGGCTTGCAGCAACCCTACCTTGAACCCATGTCTCCGCGGTCATTAGGGCTGTAGGAGGAGGGAGGTGATGAATAAAAGAGTTATTTTCACTGGGGAAAACTAGAGGTGAAAGCAGTGGGGAGATCCACCCTGCCTGATCTCACATCACCTCTTTAGGCAGAGCCCGTGACATGGGGAGGAGGATGAATTCAGGGAGAGAGCAGCATGCTCCGATGTCCCCCGCGTCCATCCAGCCTGGAGGGCCGGTGTTTGCTTTCCTTCCTAGGAGATAAGCGGGATGTGTAGAAATCTTAATTATCACCGGCTCTGTGGAGGCAGCAGGCTAATAAAAGCTGTCAGCTCGGGGACGCGGTGGAGCGAAAGCCCGCCGTCTCAATTCCCCGCATCCGCACCCACCTGCCAGCCCTGCGGGGCAGGGGACGGGGAGGACACGTGAGATGCCTACACCCTTCAGGAGAGGGTTTCCGCTGCCGCCAGTACAGAGGAGAAAGGACCACAGCAGGTCGGGTGGCCCCGGGCAGGTCATTTCTATCCCCACTCCCACTATGCCATGAGGGAGATAAAAAGTTTAAACATCACTGATGCCAACGCAGGTTAAAAGCCACCGATCAAAAACTCGACTGACGTGGAAGAGATTAACTTTATGAAAGATTTAACATTCTCACAGCTAAAAATCTTTCTGAAGATGAATTTCACTTCTGTGCCTCATTATTCCCATCCCTCGGGGGGCTGCTGCAGGGGGACAGGGACTCTTCCTAGGTCGCAGAGGGAAGCAGAGGCACAAACCAAAGTCTTGTGGGTCCAGACCCTCCCGCAGCACGGACGACAGCTGCAGCCCGGGGAGCATGGCACCGGTGCTCCCGGCAAGGGGGGCACGCACAGGCTCTGGATTTTGGGGATGTGACGCAGGGAACAAAATGTCAGGGTTTAATTTAATTTCTTCCAAGCTGTTTACTGGGTCAGACGCCATCAACACACGCAGTTTTTTCTTTTTTACACAAGGATGGAAAACTCCTGACTATCGAACAAGCAGCTCCCCAAGTGCTGGCAAACCCTGGGAATTAATTGACTTAATATTTCCCTGGGAATTAATTGACTTAATATTTACAAAGTCCTCTGAATCCTCTTGTGAAGGGCACCCTGGAAATGGAAAGCCCCGGCACGCAGCGAGCACCCCAGCCATGCATTACCCAACAGCGGTCCACAACCGGGTACCAAACCTCCCAGGAGCGCTTTGCTCTTCAGGACCAAACGAGGAGATGGGGGCAGAGCTGAAGGTCTCTTCCCACCTTGTAGACCCCAGTGGGTTTGCTCCCTGCCCCTAACAGAGAAACCCAATGCATCCCAGTGGAAGACTGAACTCCTGGCACCAAGCCCATCCTGCGTTCACCACTGCAGAAGGTTTTGCAGAAGATGAGGTAGGAAATGACAACTGGCTGGTGTGCCCATGGGGAATAAGAGTAGCCCTTGGCTTCACAACCACCCACGGTGGCCATGGTGGGCCAACCAGCACCAAGAATCAAGTCCTTCACCCACAGGTCCTACAGATCCGTGTCCTCTGCAGAGCAGCCATGGGAAGGAGCACACCAGAAACTGCTCCATACTGCATAATGGAGAAGACAAGCTTTGCTCTCCAAATCCAGGCTTCTCCATCACCTTCTGCCCACAAGAAATCGTTTGCTTTGGAAAGGTAACACGGGCTGTACAACCCATAAAATGGAACCTATTCAGCCAAAGGGAATTTTGCATACGGTAACAAAAATACACACATCCAAGCGAATTCCTTAAGGATGAAAGCACAGGCCAGCCGCACGCCAGCTCTATGCTTGCTCTCTGCATGATCCCTAGAAAACATAAAAAAGAAGGGAAAGA
>NW_008824359.1:9416132-9417682 GCF_000699105.1 Pygoscelis adeliae | reverse complement strand
GTCCTGTGGACTAAGTATCATCCTTAGAGAGGCGACGGTCCAAAGAGAAGGTGTGAATTTTAATACACCCATCATCTCTATCGTATTTGCAACTCTCAGACCCACAGCGGTCATTCCCCTTCAGCCCGGGGATAATTCCAGCAGCCAATTTGTTTTACAAATGAATGGGAAAATATGGGAAAGGGCTTTGCCTTAGCACAATGAAAATGAATAATCCAGCTGTGGGAAATCAGTATGTGATGCCTAAGGAGACCTCTGAAAATCCACAGTGCCACTCTGTTATTTTCCCAAGCTCTTTTTAAAACTCACCTCAGCTAAAATACAACAGACAGGAGATAACTGATGTGCTGCTTATTACACTAATTGCAATCATCTCCTTGTTACCTGGTGCTCACCCACATCTGTTTGTCGTAGCCATCTGTTGTCTGTCTTAATTAGATCCTGTGCTCAAAGAGGCAGGGACTGTCACAGCACATGATTTTCTAACCCCCCCAGCATCCCAATACTGCCCAAGCATCTCCGTGCTACCACCGTGAATCCTCTTGCACGGCCAAGTACAAGAAAGACAGCTAGAAAATAGGAAGCCAATAAAGACTCCACCCCAAAAATAAAGCAAATAAGCTCAGTAAGAATCATGCTGCACCATGGAGGGTTTTCAGGAGTAAATGACCCCCCACAGCTTCTGCTACCTGTCCTAACTTTCCAGGATTTACCTTCCAAGCTGCTCTGGGGTGGTTTGGAAGAACAACAGGGCACCAAATCAAACCAAAAGCAATTGGGGGTGAAAGACGAAAACATGGAAACTAAACTTTTCCTTCTGCTACATTACAAAAAATATAGGAAAATGAAAAAGGACGACTCGCCTTGTGCCGCCATCCTTGATGATGCTGCTGCCCCCAGGGTGAGGGGAACGGAGCCCACCAGCTCCAGCAAAGCCTTCAGAAGGTGCCGTCTTGCACCTCATCTCCCCACGTTAATTTCTGCAGCACTGAAATGCTGCTGATTAATTATTAGCAACTTTGAGCATCAGCTCGAGAGCTTCCTGCTAGAACATCCTGTCCTATAGGTTCTTCTATGCCTTCCCCAGAAGGTGGCTGCTCAGAAGATAATTCCTGAGTCAAGAGATCAGAATTGACCATTGCTACGTATGATGATGTTGAAGCACCTACTTTAAAAAAACAAAACAAACCAGAAATGAGCACAAGCGCCTCACCAGACGCTGCCATTTGAAATGACAGCACGAAGAAAGGTTTCTAACAGCAATCTAAATTTCAGTATTATTGAGTTTCTGCTCGCATCGTTTGTTCTTAGCAGCACTGCTGGTAAAACTCATCTGTGAGTTGCTTTGATACTTGTTCATACCCTTCTCCTGAAGTTGTCCCTGCCTGAGCCGTGGCTGCATTCCCCTCTAGCTGGTAGGAACTGGGGTAGGACCGCGCTGCTGCCATGGCACTATCCACATCCCCAGACAGGACACCCTTGGTGTGACTACCCGGTGTCCCCTCTATTTGAACTCAGCTCCATCTTCAAGTGCTCAGGATGGGGAAACC
>NW_008824359.1:9407921-9416083 GCF_000699105.1 Pygoscelis adeliae | reverse complement strand
CTGACACTCACTGCAGTCCTGTGGGTCAGCAGACTGAGCTAGGAGCAAGCAGGGGATGCGATTTTGCTGCTGAGGTTTCTCTTGATGAGGAGCTCAGCTCCTTTCCAAGAGTTGGGGCAATACAGGCACCCACTTGGTCTCAGCCATGGCTCACTCCTCTCCATTTCAACCGTCTTGCCAAGATCCCAGACAAAACCAAGCCTGAATTCGTTTCAGCAGCACAACAAGCCAATGAAAGATATTTAAGAGACAGAAGCCTCGGTGCTAGGTAAGATGGGAACCCACCGCCTATTTTCAATTTGTACAGGTCATAACTCTGTATCAGCTGAGTTACTCTACCACCACCACCTTCTACACCCATGGGAAAAGTCCATTTAAAAGCATGACGACACATCATTTGCCCTTCAAAATTACTCTGATCAGGTATTTTAAGCCCATGTAAAGATCTCTGAGTATTAAAACCGCTTTGGTTTTTATCCTCATTAAAAGCCCGATAGAAATTGAAACCATTTCTTACACCAGCTGTTTTCCCAAAGTACGCCAACTGCCTTATTACAGGGCTGATCACGAATGTCAGCGTGTACTCCGCCAGAGTTTGCATCCATATATTTCCGCATATCCAAAAACCAGAAGAAAGGCACTCAGCCATTACTGTTAGCGGACACGGAGCTGCCCATGGGAGTGGAAAACTAAACCCGCGTGGGTTGAACAAGAGCCATCAGCCAGGCGATGGGCTGGTTGCAGTGGTCTCTACAGCGGTGGACGCAGGGAGGTTTAAGTCTCTCTTTAAGATCTGGGCTTAAGTGGCATCCTGCTTGGACTTCTTTCACTATTTTTCATTTCAGGACAAGAGCTGACAGCCCCACCAGACCCCCAAAGGGTGCATCATGCACGGTTAATATTTTTGGAGGCAGCAAGGTGAGATAAATGAGCATCGGAGAGAAACAGCAGCAATGCAAGAAACCCTCTGAAAAGGTGAGTCAAGGTTCGGTGTGTATAATTTTAATAATAAATAATAATTTTTCTCCTTGCCCGCCTCCTTTTAGGGCCACTGAGCACACCACGACCAGCGAGAGGGAGAGAAATTTAGCCGGTGGATGGTAAAAATGACAATGCTCTGCTCAAAAATACACGGGAGCAAGGGCTCGTGGTGGGCTCCCACACGGGGGTCATCCCTTGCATGCTACAACAGCTCTGTCCCATCCCTATGGGAAAGGATGCTCTTCTCTACATTGCAAGCAGGAACCTTGCTCTTTCAATGAAAAAATATATATTTATTACTTTTTTGCAATTGCTTTGCACTAATAATGGGAATATGTTGCAAACACAAACCTGAGGTGAACCCAGAAATGGATGTGCAATTTAGTTGCCATCCTTGAGCAGTCTTCCTTGCAGAGTCGGCTCGTGTCTCGACGCCGACAAGCATCGCTTGGCAGTGTTTACAGCAGAGATAAGATACAAAACAGAACTGCAAGAAGCATAACCTTTTCTCCCAGTAACTGATAGGAAAAGTGGGTCAATTTATACAGCTTCTGAAAGGGAAAAGTAAGGCTAATTCCCTCGCAGTCACAGAACATTACACACTTAGTTTCATGTTACGCTTGTGAATTACACGTTGCAATTACACAATTTTATCTATGGGGAGAAGAAAGTATTTGGCAGAACATACAAATACATCAGGTTCTCATGTAGCACAAATTAAACTGCGGCACAAGCACATGTGGCTTCATAAAAATCACCGTAACCCGCAAGCAGCAAAGGCACCGGCACATCCTACATCAGACCGTGGCATGGAAACCCCATCAGCAGAGACGACACTCAGCCGCCGGCAAGGCCACGGCTTTCCCCGACAAAGCCAGCCGCAACGCCTTCGACCAGAAGGCAGGGAGCAGGACGGAGTGGGGAAAAACCCCTTTTCAGGAGTGACGTGGGGGCCCGTACTCCGCGTGAGCCTGCTGTAACCATGTCGTGTTGGTTATGGGCTTGCTGTAAGGGGGATGCCGGGCTACAGGTCCCTTCTCTCCAAAATCTGCAGCATTTATTTATCTATATATACACACACACCCCTAATTTTATTATTACACGTTTCTGTACTTGCATAATACCTTGGATACCTCAAATGCATGGATTAAAGAACAAACCTGGAGTGCTGGCCTGCAGCCACAGAGCAAATACTCCAGTAGCCCGGTGAGAGCTACCGTAATGCCGGTGATGGACATCTAGCAACCCCATCTTCCAGATGTGCATCCAAACCACACGTTTCGGGAAAGGTATGCTGCGAAACGGCAGCCCTGACAGCTCCCAAACAGCCACACAACTCCACGCCTTTTGAGCACAAAGCGTATTTCATTATCATTTACGCTGCAGTGAGGCTAACTAAAATTCCTCCTTAAAATCCAGCAACCGATGCCCACCACGCCTGTCTTTATTCTGAAGTTGACCCAAAACCCACAGACATTTCCCAATGGCAGAGGAACCCCGGTGGGGGGAAGCTCCTGGATTAAGCCGTACCTTCATGTTTGAGCAAGAAGCTTGAGCAAACTCAAGAGTCCTGGTGGATCAGACAAAAAGGAAGACACCATACACTGACTCAATAGAAAATACATCTGTTGATCAAAAATGCCAAGCTGAATTGGTGGGATTCATGCTTTGAAGCCATCTAAAAGAGGGCTATTGCACCAGCAGAAGTTATGGCCAGTTCTTCTTCTTCTTCTTCTTTTTCTTCTTCCCCTTTTTCTTTTGCTCTTTCTTGCTTTAATTTGTTTACTCACATCTGTCCTGCTTTTAGTCAAAGACTTCAGACTACTTCTTCTTTCTCCTGCATGGTCCCACCACCAGCAGTGTCTGCAGGTGCTTCTGGCACTATCTGACAAAAGTCACTGCAAGCAGCAGGACAGACATCCCACTGCTTCTCCCACCACTGCCTGAGACCTCTGGTTTCCACTGTCTACCTCTGGTCTGCTTCTCCTAAGTCCTCCGTAGGACTTCTGGCACTCACACTGCTGCGTAGGTTTATTTTATTCTCTCGAGCTCTCCAGCTTCAATTCGTCTGGGAGAGGAAAGCCAAAATGTTGAGGATCGCCAACGGGAGCTGTGAAAATGTGAAAAGACTTAAGTGGGCGCAGAAGGAGAGCTGACAGAAGAAACCCTCAATAATAGTCTTCACTGGGAAAGAAAAAGGCAAGGCAGCAAGGTCAAATGAGCCAGAGCGAGATATAACCCTGAGAAGAGCTGACATCCATTCATCTTAGTGGGATGTGATTTTTTCGTACAATGATAGAATGTTTTTTGTTGGAAAAGACCTTTGAAGATCATCTAGTCCAACCCCCTGCCGTGGGCAGGGACATCTTTCACTAGATCAGGTTGCTCAAAGCCCCATCCAACCTGACCTCGAACACTTCCAATGATGGGGCATCATCATTTTCCACCAACAGCACAACTCAGAGGAGAATGATGGTCCGGAGAAGCTCTTACCACTGTGACCTCTGCATGGCCCTACTGAGCTCAACAGCCATGGGCTCTTGCTAGAGCTAAATCAAAACATCTAACGCCAAGAACGTGAGTCACACCGAGAAGCAGCACTACCTTCCCAAAAGGAAGTTGCAATATCCTCTCCAACTGGCCAAGCCTGAAGGCGGTATACTGTCTTCTGGTGCCGTCTACTGTCATCTCACACAGGGACAAGGTCAAACCGCAGAGGCAGGTCCAACAGGAGGCTGAAAAAGCCCAAGGGACGCTTCAGGCTTGTGCATGGGCACACTAACACCCTGGCTGCAGGAACCCCAATATCTCCAAGCTCTCATGAAAAGCAAGAGTCAGACAAAAGCCTTTCCGGCGTTGCCTCCAAAATGACATTTTATCTGCTGGAGAGAATTTTTCACTTAGCAAAACAAAGCACTGTATTATAGAGCTCATTTGAAAAGATTGCCGTGGTTTCCCTGTGAATAAATTAATCAATTTTATTAGACTTGATGCTAAATTCCTGACTGACGGCTCCACTTCTGAAGATGCAGGCTGCCGGCTGGCTGCCGTGAAAGAAGTCTGGAAGGTGACAGCTTGAAGAGCTAACCAAGTTTCAATAAGCACACCAAAAATAAAAATATAAACGAGTGTACTTGTAACCCCTTGATCACTATCCTGTTCTAAAATTCTAGTTAGATTGCCTGATCTCTAATTATCTGAGGATTAACCGATGAGACAGGGATATCATCCTGGTTTGGATATCACTTTACCCATGCTAAAGTGTTGGCCATCACTAGGATTTTGTTAAAGGATAAAAAAATGTACATTTTTTTCCTAACCATGGAATTAAAAATAAATTAAAAAAAAAGACGTATTGCTGAAGACAAAGCTTTAGAAAATCTTAAGGTAAAAGTGCCACGTTCAATGGCACCTCGTACGCCTCAATCTGGACTTGCAGTAACCATCTGCTTCCTTAAAGTCCTTACTCATTACCCATCATTTTGGGGTCCTTACCCCAAAACCACCCGTCAATACCCTTCTGTTACCACACAGACACCCAGGAACCCAAAGGAGGGGACCAAAGAAGGTGTGGAGATGCACAACCCCCTGGGCTGGGTGTAACTAAATGTAGTTAAACATTGGACCAGGCTGCCCAGGGAAGTGGTGGAGTCACCATCCCTGGAAGTATTTAAAAGACGTGTAGATGAGGCGCTGAGGGACATGGTTTAGTGGGCATGGGGGTGTTGGGTTGACAGTTGGACTCGATGATCTTGGAGGTCTCTTCCAACCTTAATGATTCTATGATTCTAGACCAGGGACAGAGGTGTCAACCCTGTACCCTCTAACCCAGAGGATCCCTCCGGAGCACTGGGAGCAGGACATGACTCCCACTGGGACGCTGCAAGGGGACTGGTTTAACTTTACTTCCCTTCTCCAATTATGGCTTGTGCAAAACTCGGTGGTGAATCACGCTCAGGTTAATTTTTTGGAGCAATATCTAGATCCAGCACTGGGTAAGGGCAATCATTACTGTTTGCCAGAGACACGCCACCACACAAAGCATTTGGGTGAGGGCAGGAGGCTCTGATGGGACACCCTCCCAACCTCTCCACCCCGCTGCAAACATTAACCCCTGACGGCATGACGAGCAGGAGCTTGGTCACGGCAGCCACCACCGAACACGCCACCATTCAGCCCCTTCATCAATGGTGAGCAGGGATGATGGTGACCCTGTCCACACATCCATGTTCTTCCCCATGGAGACCCCTCCATGATGCAATTATTGCAGAATTTAAAGACACTTACTGCAGCCCACTAACATTTTGGTGGCCAATCGAGCAAATTTCCTTCCACCGCATGCTTTTTTCTCCCCAACAGCTAATAGCAATACAACCCAACACCACACTGGAGGGTAGATGTCACCCCAGAGAGACAACATGCAGGTGTGGAAGAAGCGTGCAGACCCGGGGCTGTGACCGCCACCGGCGCCGCGGCGGCAGCAAAGGTCCCCCCTGGGGGACAGTGACAGCTGCCACCTCCCAAGCAGCTGTGGGAAGCCCATACATGCTCTCAGAAAATCCCAAAGCGAGACGCATTGCGCCAAGGGTTAGGGCAGCCAGGCAGCCACCCTGCCTGCTGTGCCAGGCAGCAGCTCTGCCTCTTCCAGCCTGATCTCCAGCGGGGTCGTGGGACCCCTGCCTTGCAGCAAAAAGCCTTTTGAGAGGCTGCACAGGGCTGCAGCTCGCTGTTTTGCAGGGGTAATTATTGCATTACGCTCGGGGAACCATCTTAAATACACAGACCCCAGCCATTGTAGCAATAGGACAAGGGGGAATGGTTTTAAACTAAAAGAGGGGAGATTCAGACTAGATAGAAGGAAGAAGTTGTTTACACTGAGGGTTGTGAGACACTGGCACAGGTTGCCCAGAGAGGTGGTGGATGCCCCATCCCTGGAAACATTCCAGGTCAGGTTGGACGGGGCTCTGAGCAACCTGCTCTAGTTGAAGATGTCCCTGCCCACAGCAGGGGGATTGGACTGGATGGCCTTTAGAGGTCCCTTCCAACCCAAACCATTCTGTGACTGTATGATTCATTAGGTGGATCTGATCATTTCCCCATGTTATTAGGTATAACATGGCACTCCATGGATTTTACTTCCAAATTCCTCAGCAGCTCCCAGTGACCATGAAGGCACTTCCACACGCTGCAACCTGGAAACCCAAACAGTGCTGTTTACTTAGGGACATGGTTTAGTGGACATGGTGGTGTTGTGTCGACGGTTGGACTCGATGATCTTAGAGGTCTTTTCCAACGTTAATGATTCTATGATTCTATGATTCTCTTATTAAAAATGGTTCCTTAATTTTACAGCTTCCCCCACAGCATGGGATGCTGCACAGGCGCACTTGTCGGTGCAAAACATCCATCCCCAGTGTACTTCGGTGACCACTGTGTTGCCTATGAGCGCAGAGCTTGGGTTTTCAGCCCAGCTCCAGGACACAACCCAAATCTTCTCTGCAGCACGTCCCAACTATTTAAACAAGCTACTAATTGCTGTTCTGAAAGGCATTTTTTGCCCAGTGCATTTCAAAGACTTGAGAAGACGCAAACCTCCATTTTGCTATTTCAAAAGGTCCTACCAACGCTCACAGGGATAGGGATGTGGTGCCACAAGCAGAAGGTTTTGCTCACCAGGACGTTAGGACCGACCGTTAATTTACCCCTGATCAAAGCAAACAATCCATCAAAGCAAGCGAGTGCTTCACCTTCACAATTAATGTCCTACCCTCATGTAACCAACCGCATCAGCAAGATGAGCTAAGTGCTGTGCTGCAGCTTTTTAAATAGAGAAGGAAAGCCATTAGTAAGATAGAATGAAAAAAAGCCACTGAATTGAGGTTTTTTTCTGCCAAAAGTAAATCTTTTGAAAGGCTGTAGAGGGAGATATTAAAAAAATAAAACCACATACAAAGAAAAATGCAGCTTAAAAAATAAAGCGTTATCAGCCTCTTCCAAATGAATCCAAACCCTTATGAAACCTGCTGAAGATCTACACAGAGCAATTCCTCGATAATTGGATTATTGGTGTTAAAGAAACATCCTCAAGCTGCCGCCAGCTCCGTCCTTATCCTCTACCCAAATTTACGTGATGAACAACAGAAGCGGCACGTCTGCCTTTCATCTGCGGAGATTTTAGAGCTACACAAGACCGTTTTTGACCAGAAGATCTGTCCTGGTTTCGGCTGGGACAGAGTTAATTTCTTTCCTAGTAGCTGGTACAGTGCTGTGTTCTGGATTTAGGGTGAGAACAATGTTGATAACACACCGATGTTGTAGTTGTTGCTGAGCAGTGCTTACACTAGTCAAGGACTTTTCAGCTTCCCATGCTCTACCGACTGAGCAGGCTGGAGGTGCACAAGAAGCTGGGAGGGGGCACAGCCAGGACAGCTGAACCCAACTGGCCAGAGGGACATTCCATACCATGGGACGTCATGCTCAGTACAGAAACTGAGGGAAAGCTGGCTGGGGGGGGGCCGCTGCTCGGGGACTGGCTGGGCATCTGTCGGCGGGTGGTGAGCAATTGCATTGTGCATCACTTATTTTGTATATTCTTTTATCGTTATTAGTAGTATTATTTCCCCTTCCTTTTCTGTCCTATTAAACTGTCTTTACCTCAACCCACGAATTTTACTTTTTTTTTCCCCGATTCTCTCCCCATCCCACCGCGGCGGGGGAGTGAGTGAACGGCTGTGTGGTGTTCAGCTGCCCGCTGGGTTAAACCACAACAAGATCTCGACCAGCTTCTGAACCACAGCTGGTGCCTGAGCCAGGGCAGCGACGGCCTTCTCACCTGCTTGTAGAAGGTGGGATGGGGTCACCATCCGTCTCACAAGGATGTAGGAAAGCCTCCAGTCTCTAGAATATATCCCATAGGATTTTGCTGCCAAAAGGGATGAAGACTGATGCCACCCGCTGATGACCTTACTCTACAGAAACGCGGCTACATCCTTGACATTTCCTGAGCGCCTGCAGTGGGGTGGGGTTTTCAAAACATATAAAAAATAAGCAATATATCATGCCAAATCTCTTTCTTGACCAGATGATAACTGAGATAGAAAGACAGCGGTCCTAACACAAGCTCTTCTTCTACCAACCAGAGAAAGTTTGCAGAGGACCTGCTAAATCACTCAGCGGTGTTG
>NW_008824359.1:9406676-9407860 GCF_000699105.1 Pygoscelis adeliae | reverse complement strand
AATTAGGGATCAGGCAGCTATTGAAATTTGCGTACAATACAAGATTTGGAAGAGGTGTAACCATCGCTGAGAACAAAAACGGATTACGAAGCATCCCAGGGAGCTGAAAAATACGGGCAAGAAACAAAATGAAACTCAGTCAAACACAAGTTTAATCAACAGCCACAGGGGGAAATAACCTCAGCTGCAGGGAGAAGTGGCTCCTACTGCCATTTACTGGGTTGGGGTGGTGTTATGGGGGTTTTTTTGTTTCAAATACTTAACGGTAGTCAGACAATACTGAGCAAGATCTTGGATGGGAACTTATGCAAAATGCAGCAATGACACAGCAGTGCTCATGGATATCTGGACACGGTCAGCAGAGCACAGAGAATGAAGGGTTTGGGTTTTTAGACGGCATTGGTAGCTATCTATGCATAATTAGCTAAGCAAACAGAGGATTATGCACAGCTGAGATCACCTTCTCAGCAGACAGATAGCAACAATTGGTCCTAAAAGAGCAGCATGAATGGCAAAGCGATTAAAGGGATTTGTAAGAAAAAGATTAAAACAACAAAGTGGGTATAGTTTGACCAAACCCCAGTGAAAAGGAGAAACTGCTTGAACTCAACAGGTCTGGATTGCATATGACATCCCGCCAGCTGCGCGGTCCCTATGTGATCCATACGCTGGACGCAAAGGGAGGGGATTTTCAAACTGAGATGACCCGGGTTGATGAGTCTTGACCATGGAAGAGTAAGATCATGTCCTGGTTCTATCTGGGATAGAGTTGATTTTCCTCCTAGTAGCTGGTATAGTGCTGGGCTTTGGATTTAGCATGAGGATAATGTGCTAACACACTATCCTGATGTTTCAGTTGTTGGTAAGAAGTTTTTATACTAAGTCAAAGACTTTTCAGCTCCCCATGCTCTGCCAGCGAGGAGGTGCAAGCGAAGTTGGGAGGGAACACAGCTGGGACAGCTGACCCCAACTGACCCAAGGGATACTCCACACCATATGAAATGATGCTCAGCATATAAAGCTGGGGGAAGAAGGAAAAAGGGGGGGGACGTTCGGAGCGATGGCATTTGTCTTCCCAAGTCACCGTTAGGCGTGATGGAGCCCTGCTTTCCTGGAGATGGCTGAACACCTGCCTGCCCATGGGAAGCAGTGAATGAATGCCTTGTTTTGCTTTGCTTGCGTGC
>NW_008824359.1:9398824-9405973 GCF_000699105.1 Pygoscelis adeliae | reverse complement strand
ACCCTCCGGGAGGGACTCCAGCCATGGGCAAGGCCATGTTGGAGCAGGTTTACTTCCGAAGGGACTGTGGCTGTGGGTAAGGCCACGCTGGAGCAGGTGTATCTCTGAAGGCATTGTGGCCCATGGATAAGGCCACACTGGAACAGGAGAACATTGCAATGAACTCCTCCCCTTGCCCCTGCTTCAAGGAGCATCCCAAGGAGGATGGCAGAATAGGTACAGGAATTATTTGGACTAATTAGAGTGGAATCTGTCTTTGGGAAGAAGATTAAAGTAGGTAACAAAAGGTTTATTTTTATTTTCATTAAAGTGGCTGCAGAGTAGTTTGCTTCAGAAATCAACCACCTCACCACCACCGGCAACGCCCACTTGTGTTACAGCAAAAGCCCCGAAACACCTCCATAATGTCCCGACCTGCATCCCTCTGCCGCATCCCTGCTGGGGGGCGGGATCAGCCCCCTGGCTGCCTCCTCCTTTGCCGGCATCACACTGTGGGTTGCCGCAGCCGACACGGAGTTCAAAGAACTATGGTTTTATTATCTTCAAACTCGAGCTGTATTTCCCTCCTGCCGCTCCGGAGCAAGGGGAGCCGGGAGCTGCCGCTGATGCCTGAGCAAGGCTCTGAAGAGCAGCCGCTTAGTTCTGCTTATTACAAATACTCCAGCATCCAGGAGTAGGCAGAGTACAAGAAAAAAAGGTTTTTTGAGAAAGCTACAGAAAAGCAAGGAATGACAGGTAATACTCTAGGAGATGGCTTGATTTCCTTAATATTTATTTGCATTACAGGAATACCTAGAAGTCCTGAGCAAGAGCAGGACCTGTTACACGAGGCTCTATGGGGAGGATGCAGCAGCCGCTGCGTGGAAGCACTTCCAAAGGAAAACACGTCGTATGGCAAAAGAACCCCAGGGCTCTGAGATGGTAAGTTGGAGGCCACACAGCAAGCCAGGACCTGCCTCTGAGACACCAATCAATATTCAAGTCAGGCTCAGAAATTAAACTCTGTGCTCTAAACCCGAGCGAGACAGACCAGGACTTTTGCATCCTTGCAGGTACCACCTCACCGGGCTGCCAGCCTGTGGTGGTACCATGCTCCGGCCGGTGGCAGAGGCTTACCTGGCTCTTTAGAGTCCTCCTTAAGATTTTTTTCTTCTCCGCCTCCGAGTTGCAGAGGTCACAGCTATCCCAGCACACAACGAAGATGTGCCAAGGTGAAGCAGGAGGAGAAGGCATGAGGGGGACGAGCAGAACAAGGAGGGGTGAAACGCTAGGTTGGAAAGACCCCTCTTCGAGAGGAATTGGGTAAACTGCAGGGAACGCCACTTCAAAAATGCAGATTATTTTTTCCCCCCATCTTCAGTTATCTTCATTTGTGTAGGGCTTAGATTTCAAAACAGCTCACTCTCTTCTCAGCTGATAATTTAGACTAACCATATGGAGGAAAAGGGGAAAAAAACCAACCACCCAGCAACAGTAGTGCGCGACGGAGGCAAAGTCGTAGCTTGTTGCATCATTATTAATCCCTTATTACCATCACTCACAGCTGCAGCAGACGCCTCCAAAACACGAAGATCCCTGCCCTGAGGTATTTACAGAGCCAGTTAGATGTGATATAATTAAGAGGTAAATAAGGCACTAGGGAACGTAGTGGGGGGGAGGGAGGGGGAAGAAAGACACAACTAACTTCAGCAGCTTTGCAGAGGTTACCCCTATTTTACATTACAGCGTGCTGTACCCACAAACTGTTGAGCTCTTTTTTTTGGGAAGCCATCTGGCATTTTAACCACCGACACCCCCCCCCAGCACCAGCCTCCATCACCCACTGCTTTCTTATTTAACGCTGCTGCCGAGCGGGATGGTACCTTGGCTCTTCCAACGCTGCCCAAACACGCCGTGACACCCCGTTTCTCTCCAGCTTCCAGCCTCCATCCCCTCCATTGCAGACGGCATCCCTTTTCTCCCACCCAGCTGCTCCATGGAAGATTTAACAGGGCAGCAAGCAGACAGCATGGCTCAGAATGGCTCAAAGAGCAGCAAAGCAGCACCCCTACACCCTACACCTGCTTGATGTCCCTTGTCCTTCTTCGACATCCTTTCTGCCCATGTTCTGAAGTCACGACGTGACTTTAGATACCCCCCCTGTTTGCACATCACCTTCCAGGACCACAGCTTTTCCCAATGCAGCGCCTGGTAGTACTTGTAAAAGATACTTTCTAGGTCTTAAAAAGCAAATGGGTAATGAGAGGAGGAGGAAACTCAACCACAAATCCTACTACCCTTCGGGAAATGTCCCACAAACACCAGCCCGTACAAAACTCAGCCCGTGGGGAACTGCTTCAGGAGCTGCCTGAGCAGACGGATGGGCGCTTGCTCTGCAACGACGCGGGCAAATACCGATTAATCAGAGGATGACAGCCATGGGTGGAGATACTATGGGTCGAAAATGCTACTGGAAATCACACTGTGCAAGGACAAAAGTCTACCAGTTGTCAGCGCTGCGCTGCTGCTACATCCACTCATCACTTCAGGCTGTGTGATGGCAGGAGACACGGCTGACCAGCAGCAAACTGGTGCCCAGGTGTCCTTCCCAGTCCTCCAGAACCTCTGACTACAGACCCAAGCACACGAACAGCATCCCATAGCAGATAATTCCTATTAATTTCAGACATGCATGCACACATCACGTCCCTCCCGTTTGTGTGTGAATCCCAGACAGGTCTGGAGAGCGGCACGGATAAAACTGGCCCGGGGAGGGATCCTAAAAGCCGCTGACAGCTACCTGGGTAACTCGGGAGCCTCAGGGAAGGCACGTCAGAAGAAGACACTGCACATCGCACCGATCATGTCTGATAAGAGGAAATTCTCAATGTAGACGCAGCCCTGCCCCAGTCCAGAGCTGGATCTCACCCTGGCTGGAAACCACCACAAGGAGAAACAGGAGCTGAGGATGAACGTGGTGAGCTCTCCCACCCATCCATCCACGTATCCTGGTGACATCAAGCCTTTTCTAAGAAGACAAACTTTTTAAGCCTACCTTGGATACCTGATTCTGGGCTGGCAAAAAGCCAGGAGCAGAGCAGGAGGAGGTCGGGAGTGGTCAGAGCCCTGCAAAGCGAAGGGCCATCGTGGGACCCCGCGGGGAGCCCAGCAGCATCTCAGCATCCCAGGACGAACCTGGCACAGTGTCACACACACCACTTCCAGCCATTGGATCCGGGAGATAACGCCGTATCCCACGCCTTGAATCACAAATATTTTACTTTCATGGTTGAAGCTACCCACTTAATTAAAAGCAGACTTCATAATTAAGGTTTCCAACCAATCCCCTCCTCTGCAGCCCTGCAGGCTACAGAGATCTTCATTTTCTGGGGATGGGAAGAGGGAGAAATGGGGCTGGAGCTTCTCGGTGCCTTGAGGGTTTGAGTCAGTCTGTGCAAGGAGACCGGGGGGAATTCAATGCCAATCGCTAACTAAGCCCCAGGGTGATGGAGCAGCGCTTTGGGAAGGGGCTGAGCCTTGTACACAGCCAGGGATCATTGCAAGGAGCAGCACCACTGGAAATTACTTTCGTTTTAAAACTGCTGCTCTCATAGCACCACAGTAGCATTAAAAGAGGTGGTGACAATTAGCACGCTTAAAAAAATCCTGAAGTCACCACGTTCAGCATCATAACCAACGTTTCCATGACAAGCCAGGCTAAAACATGTTCAAACCAACCGTTAGCAAAAGCAAGGTACGCAAGGACGTTTCAGCATCACATTCCCCCGAGTCCGATGTCAGAGATACAAACCTGCGAGGAAAGGTAAAAAAGGAGCAAAAATAATTGCATCACTTTGTGCCCTTTGAACAACCTTTGGATCCTGATGGCTTTTGACAGTAAGAATAATGAAAGTCAAACTAATTAAGCAACGAACATGCCCACAGTACAAAGTGTGAAAATTTTAAAAGTCTGGCAAGTTGTTAGGAAGCGCTTAGCTCCCGGCTCCGCTTTCCTGCTGTCGTTCTGGGAGCAACCATGATGCAAAACCCAATTTTTAATTTTTTTTTTTTTTTCATTTTAAGCATTAAATCAGAGCTCCAAAATGGGGGTTTGGTGGAAACCATCAATTCTGAAAATATTTCTCATCCTGCTAACAAGCACCTACCTGCTTTTAATGTAATTAATTCAACACTGCTTGTCACAGCTACCTAACCACAGTACAAAGTGTGAAAATTTTAAAAGTCTGGCAAGTTGTTAGGAAGCGCTTAGCTCCCGGCTCCGCTTTCCTGCTGTCGTTCTGGGAGCAACCATGATGCAAAACCCAATTTTTAATTTTTTTTTTTTTTTCATTTTAAGCATTAAATCAGAGCTCCAAAATGGGGTATGGTAGAAACCATCAATTCTGAAAATATTTCTCATCCTGCTAACAAGCACCTACCTGCTTTTAATGTAATTAATTCAATGCTGCTTGTCACAGCTACCTAACAGCCCCAGGAAGATGTCCCAGGACAACCAGCAGACACCAAGCCATGGACACCCTACATGTGCTGGTACCTACCAAGGAGTTGGTTCCACATTTTTGGTTCCTGACCCTCCCTACACAAAAGCTGCCCAGCTGGAGCTCTGCCCAGCTGCAGGAAGGGGTTTTGTCCTCCACCACCTCTTTTCTCTGCTGATGGGAGTATCTAAAGTCACCCAAAATGTCTCACCACCACCAGCAAGCACGTGAAAGCCAGAGCACTCCACCTCAGCTGACATCAATGCAGATCCTGTGTCCTCTTGGCCACCAAGCAAAGCACGTGCTGATGAACCAAACCACCCGCCTGCTTCACCCACCCAAGTCCAGGGTGACCTCTCCAAATATCAGAGATGATCCGGTTTTGTCCACTCGAGAGGGACAAAACAACAATTTCCTTCCTTTGGGTTTCCAGATGGGACCAACAACAACGGCAGAGAGAGTCAAGTCCCTCCATCTCGTACCACAGCTGGGTAAGGACCAGGGAACCGTGGAGAACCGTGAGTATTCAGACTGCTCTGACTGGGTGAATGGGGACGGTGGGTGCAGAAGCGCTAGAAGGAAGAAACAGCAGAAGAAGGGCTGAAAAATGGCAGATGTTGATGGTACTCAGGGTAACAGGTCATCAAGGTCTCAGCACACATCTACCTGCAGCGTGTCAGGAGACCCAGGTTGGGAGACAAAAAAAAGCAGGTAAATCCTGGGATGGGACAGGGTGGATGAACTGACCACTGCCAGCTCCTCCAAGACATGGAAAGGCACATGCAAACCCTCAGAAGAAGCCAGGAGGTGTGAGGAGCACACGAGCTGTCATCTCCATCCCATCTCCAGGAATCCTGCACTGACCTCCTAGACTTGAGCAGCTTGTGTCCAACACACATCTTGGTCCCAATGAGAATGTGAGCATGGATCTGTGAAATCCAGTTTGGACTGGATTCACTTCAAACTAAAATCACCTTCCCCTGTTCTAAGGTCTCACACAGAGACTTGCTTCATCGCTGATGCAATGCTGAAGCATTATTTCCCACAATATGCTGTTGTTCACCAAGATTTCACCCTGGTCACCACCATTATCAACACGTACATAAAACTGCTAGAGGATGGGGTAAGACAAGCCCAGCGGAGAACACAAAAAAGCAAATTTCACAGAGAAACAAGAAACTCGTGACAGATGTGTGTCTGAGATTTCATTTCAGGTCCCAGCTCTTCTCAACCCCCTTGGCAAATCATCATCTCCCCGTACGATCTTTAAAACCGATTTGCCCATCTTCGAGACACACAATACTTCCTGCTACTCTGCCTTACCGGTCTGGATCCTAAGTTTTTAATAAAAAAGAGGTTCTTTCAGTGCCACGGTGCCCCTTTTTGATGGCAGACCTATATCGATAACACAAAAAATTCAAAAGGAGTGAACAAAAGAGCTCTTAAAACGCAGATGAAGATGTAAGACTCAAGAGCAGCATCACGATACCCAATGCTTGGACCTTATTCTCATGCTATTTAGTGATGCGCTGATGTCCTCAGCAGCAAAAAACCTGAAAATAAAAAAAAAGATAGAGCCAGGTTTGGAAATGGGGATTTGCTCGTGCCACTCAAGAGAGGTGTAGCAGTGCCTCCGGCTACAATTTATGGAGCCTTTTAAAGGTTTACGTGAATCCTAAACAATCTTTTCCATCACTCCAGCCTGTAACAGTGATGTACATCAAAAACAAAGGCACTGTCGATGTTGGATTTACAGTGGAAAGCCCTACAACACCTTCCCCCATGCAGCAGGCTCGAGGCGACGACCGTATTTTTATTCGCCCTGCGTAACCCAGCAACTCTGGGGCGGCGGGAGCTCCTTCAAATTGTGCGACGCTTTGCTAAAGGGGACCCATATACATGTGAAATCATTAACTTCATCTGCTGCTTTTACTTCTTTCATCAATGATTAACTAACGTTAAGCAATCAGCATTTTTTTTTTTTAACGAGGAATGTTAAAAAAAACTAATGTCCTTACTTCTGCAAGTCGCTGTGAGGATTCATGCCAGCTCTACCCAGCTTAAACATTTACACATTGATTTTCAAGGTCACTGCTGAAATACGTCATTTTCTACTTAGCACATTCTCCTACAAGCGTGCAGCTGTATTCAACGCTGGAAACGCTGCGCGCAAGGGTGCAGCACCAAAACCAGCCTCAGCAAACTTCAATCCATAAAAGAGATCCGAAGTAAAATGCCCGAGGGAAGGCGGCCTCGGAAAATGCAAATATCATTCATTAGCCGGGCGCCGGCTTTTCTTTGCGCTGTAGTATAAATGCTGAATAAAGTGACAGCAAAGGTTCCCCCCGCCCCCACACCAGCCAGGTCGCAGCAGGGGAACGCAGGAGAGACCAGCCGTGGGAACACCCCACTGCTCGCTCCCAAACCCACCCCCGAAAACACCCCCCAAACCAACACCGACCCCAGGGATGCTTTAGGGGGAAGGAGCTGTCATCCCTTACCTGAGAGCTTCCCAGCTCCGCCGCTCTGCGTGCCAGCTGCGCAGCCCCCCGATGACGAACATGCTGCCGTGAAGCTCGCCGGCTCCCGCTCGCTCCCGCGCGCTCCCCCCATGTGCTCCCCGGGGGTTGGCGAGCCCTTCAGCGCCCGCCGGCACCCGCTGCTACTTCGC
>NW_008824359.1:9397262-9398791 GCF_000699105.1 Pygoscelis adeliae | reverse complement strand
GATAATGAAACCCAACGCATGCTGCCGGCGCTGAGCAAGCGCCGCCGCCGCCGATGCCACCTGCCAGGCAGCTCCGACGGCACGGGAGCGAGCGAGAGCAGCAATGCTTGCAGCTTGCTGTGATTGGAAACAGAACCGGTCCCATCCTAGGGACTCTCATTTTTAAAAAAAAATAAACAAACCTCTTGAAATCAAAAGCAATTTTGCTTTTGTTTTTTAAATTCAGACACAAGGCAGTTTTTAATCTGTGCATCCCCATAACTCACCATCCCAACTGAATGTGCCACAAATGTTATTAATCCCACAGCCCTCTTCTACATCATAGAAAAATTATCATTTCCTCACAGGAGGAAAAACTAGAGGTGCAAGAAAAATTCCTTTACCCAAACCATACCAGCCCTCTTGCACCTCCCAAGTCCAAGCCCAGTGACCAAGTCTGCAGCTGCTCCATCAAAAATGGGCATTTTTCAACTCAAAAGCAGCAGCTTTTTTATTTTCCAGCTTGGGAAAGGGGCTCCTCTGAATGTCAGCTTGCACTTACATCCAGGTGACTGGGGTATAAAACCAGGATCAGGCTGCACGTCATCCTGGCAGTGATCAGGGATCAGGCCCCCCCACCGGTCTTTTCCCCAGCGCTGATGTGCACCACGGATAGTATATTCTGCTAAAATTTTGGATGAGCCTGGCTCATGTACAGAGCTGTGGGGGGAAAAAAAACCCAATTCAGGGAAAAAAACCCAAACAAATTATTGTCACCATTCTGCTTTCCAGCAAAGGGACCTGTGTCCAGGGGGACCTTGGTCCCAACCACCCATCACAAGCAGGAGCACAGGGACTCGCCGTACTTTCATAGCAAGAGTCACATCACAGGCACCATCAAGGTCTGGATGGGTTTTTTTTTTGAATAGCATAAACAAAAATAAATAGGAACCTTAAAGTGTTTGGGCTGTAACATGGCTCTTTTGATCCAGGATCCAAATATTTTCGGTTTTGCCATCAGTGCGTGATCTGAACATGTGATTTTGGGGACCCCGAGGAAGGTCCCTCCTCTGCTGCCCTGCTCAAGAGAACAGAAGTTCTCAAATTCTTTCAATTAAAACCAAGGATGAATCGTTTCCACCATGGGATTTGCACAGCACAGCTACAGACATCATAGAACAGGAGGAGAAAGCACTCAAAAAGCCATGGAAGAAGGAAACTTCAATGAGAAACTTGAAATAATGTGTTTTGGTAGGATGGAGCGATACAGAAATGATGCTCCAGAAGAACCCTACATGGACCTCTGTAAGGCCTTTGACACGGTCCCCCACAACATCCTTCTCTCTACACTGCAGAGGGATGGATTTGATGGGTGGACTGTCCGGTGGGTGAGGAATTGGTTACATGATCACATCCAGAGGGCAGTGGTCAACGGCTCAATGTCCGAATGGAGACCAGTGACAAGTGGCGTCTCACAGGGGTCCGTACTGGGACGAGTACTGTTCAGTATCTTCATCAGTGACATAGACAGTGGGATCGAGCGCACCCTC
>NW_008824359.1:9395103-9396792 GCF_000699105.1 Pygoscelis adeliae | reverse complement strand
GGGGAGACCTTATTGCAGCCTGTCAGTACTTAAAGGGGGCTTATAAGAAAGATGGGGACAGACATTTTAGCAGGGCCTGTAGCGACAGGACAAGGGGGAATGGCTTTAAACTGAAAGAGGGGAGATTCAGACTAGATAGAAGGAAGAAATTGTTTACGCTGAGGGTGGTGAGACACTGGCCCAGGTTGCCCAGAGAGGTGGTGGATGCCCCATCCCTGGAAACATTCCAGGTCAGGCTGGACGGGGCTCTGAGCAACCTGATCTAGTGGAAGATGTCCCTGCCCACAGCAGGGGGGGTTTGGACTGGATGGCCTTTAGAGGTCCCTTCCAACCCAAACTATTCTATGATTCTGTAAGTCAGCAAAGGAGAAAATGCTTGGAGCCACTGCAGCTGTGTTATATCAAGGAATAACAAAGCCCAAATACTTTAAAGAATAAAAAAAAAATAAAAAGAGGAAAAAGAGTAGGAAAAAAAAAGAGCTGGAGGTAGACATGGAAGGAAGTCCTGGAGAACTAAAAGCCTAGATACAGCTGCAGAATAACTTAATTAAAGAATAATGTCCAGGTAGCATTTTCCCTGCTCATTGCAGGGGGGTTGGACTAAGATGACCTTTAAAGGTCCCCTCCCACCCAAACCATTCTATGATTTTATTATTTTTTTGTCCAGGGAGGATGCTGTTATTTGCATGGTAGAGCCTGCAGGCCCGCAGATGTGGAACGGCCAAGCAGAGAAGATGACAAAATGCAGGAGAGAATGTCAGGGGATGTGGAGCAGTAACATTGAGATGTATAAAAAAATAAAAAATAATCAGGTACTACAGGCACAAACAACAGTGTAATAAATATGGTCTTGATCACCAACTGCAGAGACCTCAGTGGTCCAGCTGTGCCGAGATGGCACAAGGGGAAAGAAGGAAAATGGAAGCGAGCTGAAATTGGAGTGGAATTATACCAAAAATCCAGCACCCAAATGAAGACCCTATTTTGTCTACACCCATGGAGCAAATTAGGCTAAAGACTAAACCCCATCACCTGCTCAAAAAACAAGTTTCTGACTGCATTATTTCAAAGCACAGCGTTTTTTGGAGGGGATCCTTCCAGTTTTTCTGCTCTTTGCAGTCTTGGAGGAATTGGGAAGCGCATGATATAAATTAAAAATAAAATAATTGAGAAATATGGGAAATTTCAAGAGTTTACCAACAAATTCCACCCCTTCAGCTGTTCAGTTTTTACAACTTCAGCAGCAAAAAGTTTCCCTTGCTGGAATGGCCCAGCTCCAGCAATGAATTTGATTCCAGCTGCTGTGTTAAATGAATGATTAATAGATGTCTTTGTCCTGGCTGCATCTGCCTTTCACGAGAACGTCCATGTTAACCTGGGCGTACCCCAATTCTGCCTTCAGTGTATTTTTCACTCCATCTCTTCACCTTCAAGGTGATTTGGAAGGGTCGGATGGGCAGAAGCTAATGCAATGTCACCGTAAAAAGGGAAAGAAACTCAGTAAAACCCAGCTCTCCCAATGCAGAGTTAAATAAGACAAAGAATTTGGAAGACAAAGAATTTGCAGAAGCTACAGAGCTCCTGCGAGGAGCCCAAGTTTCATTTTCTTGCCCGTTCTCCTGGGCATGGTGATTAATTATGAAGGCTGCAGAAAACAAGCGAGCGGAGGGGAGCCGATTCCCTGCCGGC
>NW_008824359.1:9368245-9395075 GCF_000699105.1 Pygoscelis adeliae | reverse complement strand
ATCCATCACCCGACCCGCGGGCAACCCTCAGCCGGGGGCAACGTCCGCTGCCCACAACCCAAACCGCGCATCCCCAGCTACAGCCTGCCAGCAAGCTGGGAACTCTGTCTGACCTTCAGCCATCCCCACCGAAAAGAACCACCAAATACAGGTTAATCTACTTCAGTATCTTTTTTTTTCCAAGATCTTTGCTAATAAAACACCAGAAACTGAGAACCTTTCTACGTAAAATAAAATAAAATAGAACAAAACAAAACAAAACAAAATAAAATAAAATAAAATAAAATAAAATAAAATAAAATAAAATAAAATAAAATAAAATACCTTGTGGCAATTCAATGATACCACCAGGTTGCACCATTGAGCATCTCAGTCTCGATTCTGCATTGACGTGGTTATACAAATACTGGTTCTTTTTAAGTTTCCTCCTGAATCAAGGATAAGGTTTTGAGCTAAAAGGCTCCAAATAGTTCATCTAGGGCAAATTCAGCTCAGAATAAGTTTTAACATCAATGATCCCTCCTCCCCAGATCTTCTACCCTCTAAACCTATTGGCATTACCTAAATCACTGCCAGCCCATCACAAGGCACCACCTTGCCATTAAGCCTCCAACTCAAGTACCAACGTTTCCAGAAAAGGAATGAAAAAAGAAGTTAAAGCTGTTCCCCCTGTCAAATATCCCTACGCGGTGGTTAGCCAGGGCACTCCGAGCCGAGATTTTGCTTTATGTTTACTTTTATGATTGCCTTTGAAAGAAAAGGCAGCACGTGCAGCCCCAAACAAACTGAAGCTCTTGGCTTTCCACGTTACACCAACAGCAACGGCACCCAGGGTATCTTCCAAAAGCTCTTCCAAAACTGATGTTTAAAACAACGGTTGGCTACAAGAAGCCAATGAAGAAGCACAAACCACGCAGGGATGGGACACAGTGATCCAGCTGCTCGGTATTTCCAGGCATCATGACAGATCCGAGGTTTTATGATAACGGGCAAGACAGAGAAGTTGTGGATGCCCCATCCCTGGAAACATTCCAGGTCAGGCTGGACGGGGCTCTGAGCAACCTGCTCTAGTTGAAGATGTCCCTGCTTGCTGCAGAGGGGTTGGACTAGATGGCCTTTAGAGGTCCCTTCCCACCCAAACCATTCTATGATCTCCCCATTTTTGGTGGGGTGGCCACACTGACAACTGCCACCCTGGATGCTCCCACACCACCATCCCTGTCACCATTACAACTGGGAGCAAAAAGGTGACAACCGCCCCTACGAGCTACAGCAAAACCTACACCTTGTCCCTCTTCACCCGGCTGCCATCCTGGTGACCAGCACAAACTGCTCGGGGAAGATTCAAGAGCACGCAAAGGCATGGCCAAACCTTGGGGGTTGGGGGGCTCAGGGTGGGGTGGGCAAGTTGCAGAATACACGGTTCAGGACAGGTGTGGGATTCATCATCAGTTCTCCAAGTATCAACCCAAAATTTCTGAGCCTTCTCCTGAGAAGTAGGTGGACGATATATCCTCATGCATGTATGTGTGGTAATCCAACATCACAGGACACTGCCAACAAACTTGAAATCGAAGTTACTAGGTAACAGACAGGAGCTTATTTTCAGTACCAGCTAGGCCAGCAAAGAAATCACTCATTTCTGAATGTTAAACGTGATTACCAGTGCTAAAAATCAGCATTTTCCTTCTACTCACCCAAAATTTGCAGCTGCAAACTCCTCTGTGTATGTCCACCTTGACGTTTTAAGGTTCTGCTCTGGAGGGATAAATAAAAAATTGATAGCCAACCCTTGGAGACCCCAGGCAGCTGGCTTTGTAACCCAGCTTCTGCCCACTAAGGGATACCCTGGAACGGAGCCTTATTCTCCTCCAGGTTTCAGGCTGGGCTTCAGCCAGGATGTCCAGGAGTAAAGAGTTTGCATTTCTCTCCCAAGAACCATCTCCAAGTCAGGCGTGGACGCATCTGACCACCATTTCATCTCCTCCACCACATACTACAGGACAACCAAACACACATTACATATATATCTACAAGCTGCAAGACCTTCTTGGCTAGAAAACACGTCTAATGATGCAAAACCTCTGCGGGCTCTGGGTAAGGGAAGGGTGAATTTTGCTGTTGAAATTGAAACTCAGCCTGGAATTGCTAAGCGACAAAAACAAAAGATGTTCTTCCCAACGGATGGCGTGTGTTATAAACTCTGCAGTGGTGCAAGCTTGATATTCAGCAGTAAGAAGTGCAAACTTAGGGCAAAAAAAACCCAGAGCAGGCTCCTACCCCCTAAATCCCTAAAATGCCCATGCCAAAGGGGTTAAGTACACAGTAGACTGCGTGAATTTGGAGCGGCAACCGAGGAATCCAAGCGCAAAGCCAAAATTATACAAATCAGGGTACGACTGCAAAACCGCAGGCGTCGTAAAACTTCCTCCTCTTATTTTGCTAAAGTGGGGGTTAGTCAACTGGGAAGATGATACAGGGAAAGCTGTTTAAAACAACGCACGCTGCTTCAAGGCACTTGGTCTCTATGAAGAAGAGCTTGATGTGTGCCGCAGAGGACAGAGGTGGGCACTCGGATAGGAATGGGGGACACCTTTTTATCCCTTCTTCCTAAAAATATATGGAGATATTTATTGAGTCAGTAGCAAGACTTGCTACATAATGCATATATGCATTTATATATATATACAAAATTATTATTTTATATTTTTATATATATATATATATATATCTCAATGACAATTCCCTGCCTTCTTGAGGATATATAATCAGGTTAGGAGACACACAGTAAGGACACAGCTCCCACTGTTTGTGCCCAAACCCAAATGCCCGGCATCCCACCCAGAGCCAGGCAGAACTTGGAGCATCCTTATCTCCCCGGGGATCCACACCCGCACCACGCTGGCTCTCTCCCCTTCTGTGTAACTGGGCAGGCTTCAGAACATGAGGATTTTCATGGCTGCTGTGGGCTTGCTGCTGCGGTGGCATTTGGGGAGGTCTCCATCCCTTCCACCACGGCAGGTGGCAGATACACACAAAGCATGTCCCCAAACGGCCCACGCATGGCCCATCTTCGGCAAAAAGCATGAGCTGCTTGCTTAATTCAGGGCTGCCTAGGAAGCGGACGTGGTATGTAGGTAACTGTGCCTTAGGACGTACCCCCAAAGGAAAGGAGCCTATTAAGACACCGGACAATTAACCTGCAGCCCAGTATGAGCAGAGGCCACCCCTGAGGGGTACACTGGTGCACTAATGGCATCGGCCCTGAGGTTGGTGGTCCTGCAGACTGATCCCTTCTGAACTGATAAAACGCTTCTTCAACCTTTGCTCTTCTAACAGCAGAAGGATGTTATTCTTCATACTTGGGGGCACTTTCTGACCCCAAAGCGCTTTGCAAACAACACAGTTGGGAGCGAAGCGCTATGTGCAGACCCTTCCCTTGCCGGGGGTGGGATCGATACCTCCTCACTCCTCTTACTGTAGTTTTAATGCCTCATAAGAGGTTCCACAACAGGAATAATTACAAACTGGTTATGAAAATAGCTGACCTCCCATGAAGCAGAGAGGTCCTAAGGGTTCAATTACATGACAAGAGAAAACAATCAAGAGACACCCTGGGTTCAGCCTTGCTTTTAAAAATGTCTTGCCTTTGTTATTCTTACCTAATTGTAATGGCTTAGGTAACCAACCTTAATTGCGAGCCAGCTGCGTCTGTGGTGCACACAGCGGCCCCGGTACCTGCAGCGCCCGTCAACAAAATCAGGCCTGCTGAGCTGGGATCATCCAGAGCATCCTACCTATTCCCAAATGGGAATGAACATCAAAAAGGTTCGTTATGTTTTCGAATTAAAGCTCCGATGATGACGACATTGTTTTAATGCAATGCCGCTTTCTTCTTGTTTAACAGAATTTGTACCAGGAAAACTTGGGGAACAGGTGGGTTTGGGGATAAGGATCAGCACCAGGAATCACCAACCATGGGTTATCAGAGATGGGCTTCTCATGTGGTCACCTCCAATCCTCCTCCCTCTCAAGCCTGAAAAGCAGGAGAAATGCTTCTCCAACGAACCACAGAGAGGAAAGAAAGTAACTCATTAATGCTGATCTTATTCTCCAGATCCTCAGCTGGAAACGCAAGGCATTTCTACGGTGCCTCCAGAACCACAGAATGGCACACGAAAATTAGTATCACAACAGAAATAATCCCAGTCTGACCACTCGCAGGCTCAGAAACCCACTGCACACACAACGTCTTCAACGGGGGGATACAGGACAGATCCCAGTTGGTCTCCACCAAGGAACACGGTGGTCTCAGTTCCCACCTCATATCTCATAGATAGTCCTGGAGTCAAACACCGTGCAGAAAGCTCTCCTCCAGCGGTGCAACCTGGAGAGAGCACCCATCTCCGAAGGTGCAGGGAAATCAGGGCCAGCCTGCACCCATCCATCACCATAAGGATGCAAAGAACCCAGCCCGGTCTATTATGAATTATTTTAAAAGGAAGATATGTGCTCCTATCATCATCTCCGCGCTGCCATCAGCAGCAGTTAGAGCAAAATTATATACTACTAGCAAAGCAATTTGATAAAATAGCTGCATTACAGAAGAGCGTACCCTGAGATTGCTGAAGGCGGCACGTGCAAAAAGGGACAAAACTCGCAGGAAATTCTGAAATCCTTAACCCTTAGGGATCCCAATCTCATTATGTTCTAAAGATTCAAACGCACACAAGCTTTATCTTTTCATCTGTGCACAAAAGAAAAAGCCCTGACCATTTTCTGCACCGCACTGAGGGTTGAGTCTCTACCAGGCAAAGCACAAAACGAGGGCAGACAAAAAAAAGCAGCAGGGACAAGCAGCTCTCACTGAACGATGGACACAGCAGGAACCGGCAACCTCTTCTTTTTTACAGAAATCCTGCTGCTCAGCAAAGCCTTTGCTCTGAGGCAGGCTCCCACCGACTTCCAAACCCCAGCAGGATCCCGAGCCTCTGCCCTCTCGGAGGCAGGATCCGGATGGTGTGACAGGGGGTTGCTCAGGAGATGGGGCACTGGAATGACCTCCTAACACCCGACACCAAAACAGCTCGCCGCTGCCCTACTTATAATAATTGTTTCCAAGCAAACGAACAAAAAAATTAATTCTCAAATTGCTACATTTTAAAAAGCGACACATTAAGTAGGAAAACTACAGACCGCCTCCTCTTTCCGATATGCAGCAGTGAGAAGATAAAAGATAATTTGTTCCCTACAAGTAGCTGCTATCTGTGGTCCAGCAGCTACCTCTTTACGCCCAGGAGATGTTCTAGGCTCAGTATAATCCCTCA
This sequence comes from Pygoscelis adeliae, assembly GCF_000699105.1. Lineage (NCBI taxonomy): Eukaryota > Metazoa > Chordata > Aves > Sphenisciformes > Spheniscidae > Pygoscelis > Pygoscelis adeliae. The sequence goes on along the minus strand of NW_008824359.1, from coordinate 9,389,748 downwards.
GAATCAACCTCTGCTTGATTTTCTTGCAGAGCCTTCCCGTTGAAGTCAGTGATGAAGCCTCTTGGACCAGAAAAGTTGGCATCTTCATCTTTCCCTCTTCAGAGCATCAACGCGCGCCTCCGCCACCAGAGATTAGGAGAATGACTTTCCCAGGGCAGGATAAGCTGTAGCTGCCCACTCCAGGGATTTTTTTGCGTCTTCTTTAAGCCGTCACCATCAGAGAGGGGATATCAGATCAGCGAGACCTCTGCTCCAAATCCACTCGAGCTGTGTATTACAACAGGACCCAGAGGACCCGAGAGCGGGGCGTTATTATGATTGGCACCGCACAAATACACAGAATTAGATTGTCCCTGCCCCAGATGTCAGACCCTGAATAGATTAGACTAAGTGAAAAGAAAAAAAATGACCATCTCCATTTTATAAGCAGGGGCTCTGGCCAGAGATTTCAGTGTCTTGCCAAAAGCCCTAAGGAGAACAGAGCTGTGCCAGCCCAAACCTCGCAGGAAAGCTGATCGCCGCAAGCAAGCGCTTTGGTTCACCCTCACCCACTTCATGTTGGGTCTGTGAACCCTTCTGTGACCAGGCAGCTGAGAAGATGAAAGCCATGCACTCCTCCTTCCTGCTTACCTTTCAGTTTTCATCTAAGTAGTCACAGCAACCTCCAGACTTAGACCAGGTAGTGTTTCAGCAGCACCTCCGCATCCTAAGGGTGGTGAGATGCTGGAGCAGGTTGCCCAGAGAAGCTGTGGCTGTCCCATCACTGGAAATCTTCAAGGTCAGGCTGGACAAAGCTTTGAGCAACCTCATCTAGGGGAAGATGTCCCTGCCCATGGCAGGGGGGTGGGACTAGACGATCTTCAAAGGTCCCTTCCAACCCAAACTATTCTGTAATTGTATGATCATGTTGATAAACCCAAATTAAAAAGTTAAAGCCCAATCCACAAAGAAAACTATGATTTTACAACTCACACCATCGCTAAGAAGTAGGACATCTTGCTTGTGCCAGAGAAGACCATAGTGCAGACCCTGCTCCCCAGAAGAAGACAGGCCAGCTCTTGTTTTTTGGCCCTGCCCTGGGTTCCCCACGTCACTGAGCATGCGGCAGGTCTCGGTCTCAGGAAACGCGTGGGTGTAAACGGGTGACCGATTTACAGACTACACAATGCGGCGCTTTCCAGCTGATGTAACACAAAATAAAGGCAGGTGATGTGGCCACATACCACTTCTGGGGAAACCACAGCTCGTTCCAGACAGGGGACTCACCAAAAAAAGCCTGCGAGCGTGTGTAGGAAAAAATGAGCATCTCTTCTGAACGAGAGAAAGGAAGAGAGAAAGGCAGCACACTAGTGAGAGTGGTACCCCGGGCGCTCGGGGCAAGGCAAGGAGTCCGGCATCACCGACACCATGGCTCAGCATCCCCAGAAAAAGTCCCGGGGAATTTAGGGAGAAAAAGCATCTTTTGTTCACAAAACTGCATGATTAGACCGATTTTGGTACGGATAGATTAAACCCCAGGTAGAGAGGAGATGATGCTTTAACAGCTGCTGAAGCAGAGGGATGATAATCCCCACGGAGGAGGTATCTCCCCCCTCTTCTTGCACATCAGTCCTGCCAGAACTGGATCCTCGTGCCCTTCGCTCGCCCCACGCTGCCCACAAACACCGGGAATCACGTTGAAACCACACATGTTGGAACAATACAATCGGGTGAGAGGCGGGAGAAAACCTTTGCCCCGAAATCTCCCACAGCATGCAACACCACAAAAGCCTTTCTGGTGATGATGGAGAGAAGCCCTCGGAAAAGCACCTCTCGGGGGTCTGTGCAATGCTCTGGGCATTGAACTTAATCTCTCTTAAACTTAAACTCTCCAGAATTTGATATTCCCTCTGCTCAACCACATTCACTTGCAGAGCAGGTCCTGCAACATTTTGCCCGGGTTGAGCAAGATCGCTCAGGGGCCAAGTCTGCTGGCAAAGCAACGGCACGTTGACTGCGGGGCTCAGGCAAGGTGGTCCCCATGGCTAGCACGTGCAGCTGCAACGCGTCCCCTGCTCCAGGGAGTCTCCAGAGCTTGGAGAAGAAAGGTTCAGGCGGTGTTTTCAGACCTACGTAGGAAAGGACCGGCCACCAGTATGGTTACATAGGAGCAGAGCTGTTCTCAGTCCTACGACCTTGACAGCATTCCTCAGCCATCGTGTGCTTCCCAGATCATGAACAACCCTCCCTAAAAATGCCCTTTGTAATCACACAGTCAAAACAATCACGACTTGAAAGACACCTTCCCCGAACTGAGTTTCACGTTGCAGAGGAGTTTATTACAATCACAGTATCTGCAAGAGCAAAAATAAAAATATACTCGGAGTCGCACAAGGCTCAGATTCCTCAGCGAAGGCTGGGAACGAGCAACTGCGAGTGAAAACTGCTTCGGGTGATGAGGACAAGGAAGATGTACTTACTGCGGTGACAAAGGACTGTGCCTTTCGTTGGGTTTTTTTGTTCACCCGAAAACCAAACGCCACCCCAAAATGCCACCACAAAATACATGGAAATGCAGAGTGATGAAGCCAGCAGCAGGCACTTCTTAAAGCGCAGCCCAGCAGTTTTAGAGATCCTGGGTCTGGTCTGATGGGCCAAAGCTGGAGCTAAAGAGCACCTGGGACAAAATTATCGATGGCCAAGTATCTCCTGGGAACCCCCATCTTCCAGCACCACAGGTACAGAGCAAACCTGCGCTTACTTCATCCTGACAACTTGGAAGAAGAGCAACCCCTCCTGCTTCAGGGATGTATTGGCTACTAATTACCAGGGATTAGAAAGACATTTCTCTGGAGAGAAGCTATTCCATCATTTCCACTGCTGGTTTCTCGCAGGTTCCTGGCAGTGCTGGACGGTGCTGGACACGGATGAACTTTGGGTCCCCGCTGACCGAGGCCACCTGCGTGCTCCCCCAGTCGCACACCCGATCTCCTTGCTCGGCGTAGTTATACCAGCTACACACAAACTGCATTTAGCACATCTCCAGAAACTTCATTAACCCGACAGGAGCGGGAACGCAGTGTGGCCAACCCCATGAAGCAAATCAAAACCATTTTCTAACGAGCGCTGTAATGCTAAAGTCCAAAAATATCATGTTTCTTGGGAGGCTCTGAAACTGAAACCAAAAGTGAGCTGGGAAGCAAAGCCATGCTCAAATTTAAAAGTATTTTTAAGAGCTTTTCTATTTCAAAGTGCTTACTGTCCTACAAAAAAAAGGATGAAGTCTTTTTCTAAAATATTTTTAATGGCTCCCGAGGAGCCGCTGTACTATATAACCCAATGTTATGAGTGTACGTGAATTTCTGTGGCACTCACAAACTGCATAGCTTTGGTTTCCAGATCAACACAATTCCTCCCATGCCCAGGACAGTGAGAAATCCTGCCAAAGGAACTAGAGTAAGCTCATAACTGCTTAAAATTAGCTCAACCAGGGTTTGTTCCCAGCCACATCATAGTACTTTATATATATATATGTATATTTGTATAACAGGTTAATAAGATTGGGGTTGTTTTTAGCTGAAGCTGGATCCTGCAAACAGGTCTATGCTGATAGATTTTAGTACTCGCATACTGCCCCAAAAAAGTTTCCAGCACAGACTAACTTTTAAGGAAGCAGGTGAAGACTTGGGGGACTCCAAGATTCACACATGAGCTGGCACGATAGATTTTAATATCCAGAAAAGCAGGTATTCTGTCTGACTGCCAAACCCAGCACCCCTCCATCCCACTTCCTGCAAACACGAGAAGCCACTTCTGATTTTCATTCCAGATTCAAGCCTGTACCTACAAAAATTAATACCAAATGTGATCGTAGTTGTTAAAGGGCTCCTCTCAGCACGGCTGAACCAGCCCAGGCTGTGATCAAGATGCAACCCATGCTAGCAGAAGAGTTATTTTTCTACAAATGCCGCCACTCCCTGAACAAGATTTACAAACCTGGGAGACGATTTCCCCCCCGTGTCATTATTTCAACACCGCGGCTTGTGCCGGCACGGTGCTGGTGAGGAGACGCCATTTCTTTCCCCGTATTTCGAGGAAATAAGGAGAAAGCTTCAAGGTGCAGAGCAGACCCATGGGCTCAGCTCCCCAGCGCCAGTGTATCGCCCCAGCAAGATGCATCAGCCACCAGAAGCCACTGGTGAGCCAAAGCGCCGTGGTGGGGGGGGGGGGGCTTGCAGAGCTGGATGATGACATCATGACGACATGTCATGATGTCACCGCGCACCTCGGCCACATCCCGGCAGCAGGCACGAGGCATGCGAGGCTGCTCGGGCCGAGCAGCGCAGCAGCCACCTTGGCGCTTCTCCATCCCCACCTTCCTGCAGCTCTTGGTGGGCAAGCCAAAAGCAGGGCATGGCCATGCAAGCAGCCGGATCAAAAGTTGGGTCGCTCTTCTCATTCAAAGAAAGAAGGAAAAATAAATAGCGTTTTACCACGACCCTGTATTCGACAAACAGCACACGGACCCGCAGTCACTGGCAACCACTACGCACCGCAGCCGATACTGCACGTGTCCACGCACGGAAAATGGTTACAAGCAAAACCCACTACTTCAAACAAGCTTTTTTTGCCCAAACAGCACCCCTTTAAGAAAAAAAAAAAACACTCCCTTCCCATCTAATTCTTCAAATCTTCTCAATATTCCCCCAGGACCATATTAGAGCTGTGCAAGGAGTGCTGGGGCAGGAGGTGAGGGGAGACCTTCCCATCTCAACTCCTTCCCTCCCTGACTTCTTTTCCAGCACAGGGGTGAAGCACTGGAGAGAGCAGTAAGCTTTGCATGGGAAAAAGCGCGCTCTCCAAATTTTGGGCCGTAAAATCACCATATCGCGTTCATTTTGCTGAGCCAGACCTGGATAAGAAGCTGCGCTGCCTTTTTAGCATGCAATTAGCAGGCTGTTAAATTTGTCTGTCGGGTGTCAGGATGACGATAAAGCGCCCCTGGACCGTGCTTACCGAGGGCAAAGGGATTTGTGAGTTGGACGGATGAGCAGGGCAGAGCGGAGGCACAGCAAAACCCATGGCTGGTTATCGACAGGTAACACCGAGAGGAACACTGCAACACCGAGAGGAAGAGACTGAGCTGAGAGAGGAAGGAAGACTTAAAAGCTAATGAATAATACCAAGAAATGGAGGTTTTACTGTCTCGACCCTTGACTTTTTGCCCTGTAATTAGGAGAATTATGCCATTATTTAGACGCGTCTTCTGCTCCAGCAGAAATCTGCAAGCAAAACTTTTTCAGGGATTTCCGTGGAGTCCTTCTGTAGGTCTGTCTGTAATAAATTTTATTGCACCAGGTGCCCCAGCAAACCCTGGGGCTATGGGCAGCCTGAGCAGGAGTTAGATCTGAGTTTACAGAGATTAAACTCGATCCCAGGGTCTCCAGGGTCTCTTCCAGGGTCTCAACTCCAGGAGCAAGAGAATTGCACGTGCAACATCAAAAGGTGGTAAAGGGGTACCCCACATTCACAGTGACTACAGCAAAATTGTCATCCAGCCTCTGCAATCAACGCACTTTATGGAAAAAGAAATCTTAGACGCTGATTCTACCCCATTTTTTCTGCAGAGCACTTTCAAATAAATACTTCAGTTTAGCAGCAAAGTAATTTTTTTTTGTCTGCAAGAAAAGTCATTCAGACCAAGAACTGAAGCTTCCTCCTTCCCTACCTGTGCACCTTTATGACAGCCTAGATATAAATTAGATGGATGAGAAAGGTGGATGAGGTGGTTTCCATACTTGGTAATCAAAGTGCAATTACACCGGGAGTAGAAATTTGGCATCCAAATTTCATCTTCCAACAAAAAGAGAAATCAGAGTCAGTCACTTACATTGTAACTCCACTGCAAAGACTACCTAGCATTCGAAAGGTAACCAACCGTGCTTATCAGTCTGCTCACAGTTTCTGTTTGCAACCTACTGAGCACATCATATATTCCCTGCAGCAGAGGTTCGGCAGGCGTAGGGCTGAAGCGAGGTGGCAACCACCAGAAGAACCAAGCACTGGCATAACCGTCAAGGGCTCCTTGCAAGCACTCTAGCCGGGGCTCATCTTCACTCAGTTGAGCCGTCTCCACAGCAGCTCCTCGCCCCAGGTTCCCTGTACCAACCCTGGAGAGGAACAAGCCCCTCCAAGGAACGGCTTTCAGATGTTCACCTGCTTGTATAGGTGGACGTCTGAAACAGGAGATTGCTCTTGCAACCTTAAACCGCTCACCTCTAGTCGCACTTGGACTAGATGATCGTTGTAGGTCCCTTCCAGCTGAAATATTCTGTTCTCGTCTAGTCTAGTCTAGTCTATTCTCCCCATCATCAACAGGCATCATGACCACTACCCTAACTGTAGATGTGCACCTTCCCATCTTCCTGATTAATGCCTAGTTGGAAAGACAGCACGTTCTGGATACTTTACTGCTGGATATTTCACACGGCTGCTAAGATGTGGACTGCTAACCTTACAGAACACACGGTATGACCCTCTGCTCCAAGCAGTCCGCCACGGGCAGACTCCTGAGCCCACGCCAAGTCCCAAAAAGAATAGCTGGGGCAGAGTTTTGCATAGGGTCAGGATCTCCATTTGAAGCAGAAGGGTGCACAGGAGGGAGAGGTGGTGAAAAGAGACGGTTGCTCTTGATTCAGAGGGGACACGTGGGTGAGGGAGGGCGAGAGGCTTAATTCTTAATTCTTCAGGAATGGCATTCATTACCCAAGAATTAAACATGCAGCAACGCTCATTCTAAGAAGGAAGGTACAAGTTCAAGCAAACACACCTGTGTATACTTATATCCTTTGCTTATGTAAGAGTCTGTAAGCTCATATGCAAATTTTGTGGCCTTTGGATATTTTCCGAATTACCATCGAAGCTTTTGAGTTGTTATGCTTGAGCAAGCTGAGCATCAGCCATGAGTCTGCCACTGAAAAACACACCAGATCCTGTTCTTGGTTAGTGAATCTGTCACGACCGTGACCACAGAAGTGAGACTTTGCCCACGCAGCACACCTTGCCACGATTTTAAAGAAGATACTGCTAAATAATTATGAAAACATATAGTTTTGCAGCTGTAGTGCACCAACCAGCACGGCAGCCCGAGACAGTGCAGCTACTGGCACCACCAGCCCCTCTGCCCATCAGGCTTCCCCCTGGGGTGGGACGTTTGACCGCCAGGTTTCCAGCACTGCTGATGTGCTGACACGGGCCACTTTCAGACCCTAAAAATGTAATATACAGGTAACGTCAGCTTAGGAGGATCCAAGGGTTGGTGTCGGCCAAGCTGTAAGCCCCGTGGCTAACCCCAGGCCAGCTGCCTTTCTTGCTGCTGTTGCAGGAGGACGTTGTAGGAGGCATTTCTCTCCACCTAGGAATCGAAGAAGCTAATACAGCTTATTTATTTCTGCAGCAATTAATCCAGAGACAGCGCAAACAAACATTGGCCAATTTTTAACAGAGGTTCAGTTTTGTTCCCACTCATCTCCAAGGCGAGGAATGCCCTCTAAGGTCACCACAACCTGGAGGAAGAGGAGGTGGAGAGCGTCTGTGTGACAGCAAAGTTTCTTCCATCTGCAATTCTGAATTTTCTCCAGCATGAGGAAGCTGTCAGAAATGCACTCAATGATAATCAAAAAAACCAAACCCAACAGCAAAATGTAAACTCAGCTTTCTGGAAACTTTCAAGCAAGCAAGAAGAGCGCGTTGGTGACACGTGAGTAGAGGACAACCTGCTTGAGCATGGGGCTTCACCGGACTCGCCAGCACGGTGCAGGTGAGAAGAAGAAGGGGCTGCAGGCCTTGTTGCACATTGGTTGGGTGCTCCACGCCACCGTTATGCTGCTGGTGAACCTTTATCTGCGCAAAGGTCCTCACCCTTTTCCCAGTGCCACTGAGCCTCCTTCCCTCCCCAGCTGATGGTGGCACTAAAAATAGCCTGGAGAACTTGCAGAACCCCAACCAAACACAACCCATTGCATCACTTGGATATACGGATTCATTAAGCAATCCTCTTCCGTAATCAAGACCCCATCACGACCGTGCGGGTCCCTTGCAGGCAAGCCTTGCCCACATTGACATGCTCAGCAGAAAGTCCACCCTACTACAGGGCTATTTTCAGCAGCGCTCAGTAATTGTTTAATTGCTACTTACTTTGTGCCAAAAAAACTCGGCACCCGGCAGCTGGCTTTAGCCAATGTTTGATTAAATGCAGTTATGTGTCCTTACATAATAACTTCGGGACCGCTCCACCGGCAAGGCGTATAATCAATTATATCGCTGTTCAGTACATCCTGAAATATTAGAAGCTCGTGTCCTAATTAAATAGTTTATTCAGGCAAAAACTAAAATTACAGTGGATAATTATGTAACAAATTAAACATTTTTACACTGTAATCAATATCCCTAAATGCTAGGTAACTAGTGATGCTGTGGCACGACAGAGTAAATGTCTACATTACCGCCCATTGGAGCTAGGGAGTTACAGTAAATAATGAAGTTAATTTTTAATAGGAGGTTGAAATCCACACTAGGTGACGATCCCGGGAAGGTGGCACCTTCCTTCCTTAATGTAAATTGAGTTGCAGAGAACATCCCTCTGAGTAACTTCTGATTGCTCCAGCTACATTTAGTTTGGGAAGTGCAGCGACCTCCTTAGGGTGGGGGGTGGGTGTTAGTGGGGGGACCTCACATCCCAAACACTTTATAATTGTGTATAACAATGAGTTACATACACTAATATAGAAATATATGAACTCATGTATATAACTCATTATATATAAACTTATAAACTCATGTATCAATAATATATAAATATATAAACTCATGTACATAACTTATTGTTATATACAATTATAAAGTGCTATATACAATATATATAGTGTGGAGAGAGGAGCCCCATAAACATACACCTCTTATTTAAAAATAATTTTTAAAAGGGGCGGGGGGGAAAAGGGAAAAAGAGAAATCAAGCCCTTGAAACCACCCCTCTCATTTTGGGGCAGAAATACCAGAAAGAGCATCGCCGGGCGCCCAGCTGACCCTTTTTATAGAGAAGATGGGGACAGCCACGCTCCCCTTCACAGCAGGGTTCCCACCCCCATCCATCCACATTTACAGGTCTCTATTTTTGGTGTACCCCACACACAACTTTTATCCACATTTTTTTCACCCATCCTTCTATCCCTCCAATCCATTTCACTTTTTTTAATGACCCATTTCCTTCACCTGCTTTCTCAAATTAGAACCTGCAAGCTCCGCTTCATTTCAACGCATTTCCTTTATTTTACTTTCAATTTTACTTTGTTCTCCCCCCTCCATTTCTCATCTTTTCCACTATGGTTTCCATTACCTTTTTAAAGCCTTCTGACATAGAATTATTTTATTTTTGGGAGCGCAGGGGAGGTCTCTGTATGAATCATCTACAATGACTCTGGCTATATTCCTCCCTGCAAACTTGATATGCTGGAGTATCAAATAGATCACATCGGGTTCATTTAGGCTTAGTATTAATGTTTGACCACAGAACGGTGGTCCCTCCTTTGGAAGGACCATGGGTCTTGCCCGCTGTTGACCCGCCACACGCTTAGAGTTGGCCAGCGGAAACATCTGGCACATCCCAAGGATGAGAATTCAACACACGGCGTCGGTGCGAGGGGCAAAAACCACAGACTAGGCAGGCCAATGCCACCTTCTGGTCCTGACTTTGGTGACAAATTTTTTACATCCCACTAGGTACTTCTTGGTTTTATTATTATTGGGGGGGTTTGTTATTACTGAGGCCAGTACAGGGGAGTTCGATGGTGGGAGATGAGCCCAAAGGGGCTGACACTGCAAAGTGAAAAGTTTCCTTATAAATTGTCACGTACAATTACTAATTTATTTTTTTTAAAGTCACCAGTGGATTTCAGCACCTAAGCCAACACCACGACATAAAGCTGCTTTTGAAGCAGACCTAAACCCGAGAGTCAGATCTCACATGCGAACATGGATGGGCGGATGAAGATGGAAGAAAGCAGATGCTAAATTCCAGTACGCTCCTATGCCCTTTGTCAGGGAGCAATGCAGCAGTAGAGGCTACAGCTGATTTTAACTTAACCCGGGTTTTGTCCCAGCTAGTAACTGTTATTTCTGAGCTTTGGTAAGCATCTAAGCACATCTAAGAGGAACCAGAAAGGCATTCCTACGTTGGAGCTACCAGGGGTCCTGCTACATAATAAATTACAAATTATAGAAATAAAAGATTATTAACTTCCCCAGTGATTACCTTAGTATCTGACAAAATACCTTAAAATACATTTTGAGCATTCGCTCCTGCTTATACAGAAATTAAACCCCTTACCGATTCCTCCTTAGCCAGATCTCAAAGGGGCTTGGGGTTTCAAACAATAAACAGCCTTTTTCTAAAATCCTGTTTTTCTCTGAATACAGACTTTGCAAGATTTCCATTCTTATCTGGGTATTTTTTTTCCAATTATTTTTCTTTTTTTAAACCCCCACCAATGCAGTCAGGTTTTTTTTTTTTTTTCTTTTTCCAAATCCTTTTTTTTCCAATTATATATCATATATTAAACCCCCAACAATGCAAGTCAGGTTTTGTTTCTTCTTCCTTTTTCCAAATCCCACCGACCCGAAGCAATAGCCTCAACTATGTATTGAGATTGCCCGATAAAGTCTACCATCCAGACAGCAATTTTTAGGTTAACCACCAACAGATACATAAATTTAGATTAATTTAGATAAATTAGTAGCGTCGCAAAAATTAAAACTATTGATATGAGTTAAGGAGGAACACCCTACGCCAAATCTATTGGGAGGAAAGCGTGCAGAGGTCCGTGCAAAGACGTAGTTATTAGATAAACTTTAATTCCTCAATCATAGCTGAAGAGCTGTACAAACCCCTCATCTCTCTCCCTCTCTCCTCAATCCAAGCGTGTTGTCAACATGGCTAAAGCAAGAGAAATCTGCAAAGCGTAATTACACCTTGGGACCGCTAACATGACATTCTCTAATCAGTACTCCCCCGAGCATCTGCTGATCTAATAACTGGCACTAGAAAATACAGCACGCTTATCTGCACGGCCATTAACTCATTGACTCAACACACCGGCAGGGAGAGGGTAAGGAGAAGTGCGGTGAGCAAAGGAGAGAGTCGATCGCAATGTTCGGGTATCTACCTGTCACTGTGTGATGGTCTCTCGGCTATGTTGGGCATTTAGGTGCTGGCAGATGAGTGGTAAAGCATTTTAAATCTGTTGTGGAGTAGATCAGAGTGCCTGTCATTGTAAGGTGTCCTGCAAAAAGGAGAAAAAAGAAGGAAAAGGAAAGAAAAAAGGAAAAAAAAAGGGGAAAAAGGGGGGGTAAGGGGGGTGAAAGGGAGGGGAAAAGGGAGGGGAAAAGGGAGGGGAAGGGAGGGGAAAAGGGAGGGGAGAAAAAAGAAGACAAGAAAAAAATAAGAAAACAGATGAAAAAAGATAAAAAAGGAAAAAATAAGGGGGAAAAGGGAAAAACAAAAAAGGGAAAAAAGAAAGAAAAAAGGGAAAAAAGGAAAAAAGACAAAAGACAAAAGAAAAAAAAAGGGGGGGAAAAAGGCGGGCGGGGGAAGAAAAAAAATCCCTACCTCATGGGAATTTCAAGAATGCCATTTTTCCATCACTCACTCAAAATGATGTTTTCATTTAATTTGACGGCAGAAAACACTCTCTAACCCAACTGTCTGCGTAACCTTTACAATACGAAGCCTCCTTTTGTCTTCCCCATCTATGTAAGCCAGGGATGGAGCTACAGTTTAGGATCATGATCATTTTTAATTCCTATTCTCTGGATTTCATCTTGGCACTGGGATTATACTACTGAATCTGAAGTATTCTTCGAAGATGAATACTCTCCGTCATGACTCGGACACCATGTTCAAGTGCTCGCCTGTGGCTCTCTTGGACACTACGAGGAGGAGGAAGAGGAGGAGATCTTCCTGCTGGGGCCAGGTCTGGACCCACGCAGAGACTCGCTCTTGCCGGAGCATCACTGAACGCGTTCCTCATGGAGCAGAGCCTCACCCAACACGCACAGGCAGAAGGCACCACTCGCATGAACTAAGCCAACCCAGCGCCTTCAATGCCTGAATAATTAGCTAGTGGGTGTTAAGGCTAAAAGCCTGCCTTAATTGAGTTGAAGAGGGATGGGTTAAATCCTGAAGAAATTTCAGATCTGGCAGAGAGCAAAGCCTTGTGAAATCTCAGGACAAGTTCGCCGTTCCCCAAAGCGGAGCGAAGCTTAGATGTTGTAGAAGCACCTTGCTGCCTTCAAAACACAAATAGGAACACTGCCCGTGCTACCTCTTAGAAAAGCACACCCAGTAAAACGATTAGAGTAAAAATAGCGTACTCCGACACGACAAAAATACATCTGATTTCTCGCTGCCTTCTTGTGCCAAAACAGGACAAGATTTTGCTCAGAGTGTGTTTCACTAAACCTCCACGTGCCGAGTGCCTGCCTGCCGCACGCCGGGAAGAAGACAGCTCAAAGATGATGGCCAGAGGAGAGCTGCACATACCCCATTTACAACTCACACTATACCATAAACAGCATTTTATAGAAGCAGCTCTTTAAAAATTAATCTTTTTTGCCTCAGGCCTTGGAATATGCAAAAAATTCCCCTTCCATGTCGTCAGCTAAATATGGTCCGTAACTTTGAGGAAGGTCTTGCTGCGAAGAAAAACCAGGCAACATCCCATCCCAGCTGCACCTCCATCCCAGGTGCATCCCCCCCGTCCCAGCTGCATTGCCCCCCCAGTCCCAGCTGCATCCGCCCCAGGTCCCTCTACCTCCAGTGAGTGGTGGGAGGAGGTGGCAACCACCATCAGGTGCAACCATCAAGGTCCAGCACAGCAGTTTCCAGAGTTAAATGTCAAAGCCCCAGCTGAAGCCCACGGGGGTTTCACCAGCCACTTCTCCAGGCACTGATGTTCAGCACTTCTGGAAATCCCCGCATGTCTTCCATGGAGGAAAACTCGCTCCTGCTCAGCCACAGCAACTGATAAAAAGTCGATTTGATAAGGAAAGGTCAATCGTTCAGAAAAAAATGCACAAAGAGCATTTGTTAATGGAAATTGCCATAGATAGCTGGGTGGAAACAAAGTTGGGTTCAACTGACTATGGCAGTTTCCCTCTACTGCCATAAACCAAACTCTTTAGGGCAATATAAGATTTCTTCTACGCTCCAACAGACCACAACCCTTCCCAAGAGCTTCAGCAGCACCTTGGCAATAGAAAAAATTAAGCAGAACTGCACCCATTTTCTGTGCCAAATGCTCGTGCTCAGCAGGCAGGGAAAGACACAGTGAATTTGAGAAATTTCTTCGCTGAACACCAAAAATCCCCTGGCATTCCCCTGGCCATGGGGAATATCCTGGATCACGTTTTAAGCAACAAAAAAGGCTCAGCATCGCAGGTACGCCTGCGATGTATGATGGCAGATGCCATACGTCTGATGTTGCAGGGAGAGAAATCACCTGCACTAGGCAAGAGCAGTACGAGGATTCCACATGATGGGAGCACAACGTGCAAGAGATTTACAGTTTGTTTGGTTCTTATCGTTCCATTTTAATAAAGCGAGCTTGATTTCTTTCTAAACTGAATACATATGCTCTCCCAGTCCCAAAATCATGGTTAGTGAGGGGCTGGGTGCAGGAATCTTGTGTTTAGCCCAACTTCAGCATCCGCTGGCTGCTCGCTTATAGTGGAGACCTGGGAAACCCACCCGCAGAGCGGGGCTTGCTGCAGAACCACAGCAAAATAACACAAAACCCAGCATATTTCAAACTAAGCAATTTTCAAGCCTCTTCTTGGATGGCTGGGAAAGCAGCCGGCTTTCCTGGGAGGCTGCTCCAGGTCTGCACCGGCCACATCCCCCGGGTCGGGGGTTTTAATGATGAGCAATCGCCCGACAAGGACAAAGTACTTTTGTTTCAAGGGCTCACTCTGCTGCTTTGCAGAGCGTAACCCTCTTAAGCAGATATCATGGAGTAATGCTTAAATGAAGAGAATCAGCCAAGTCACTTCTAACCTGCTAAATTCACCTTCTCATCTCCCTGGATGTAGCTCCAAAAATGAGTTTATCGCCATACTTTGCACTTTCATAGACTTGGTGACCATACTGAAGTATTTTAGGAGTGTTCAACTTCACAGCGCAACTATCTGGTAGATATTACTTTCAGAAAGAGTACCAATAATTTTAAAAAGAGACTATCTTGCCAACAGCTGCCGAGAAATACAGGGAAGAACCCAAGTGATACTTTCCTAATCAACCACCTGCATTTTAAGAGCAGAATGTAGTCTTCAGGTTAATGGCAGATAACCCGGCAATCCTCAACTCATGCCTTCCCTTCTCCAACAGTAAAAGAGAACAAAACAAGTAAGAAATTACTGCAGACTGGTGGGTTTTTTTGGTGTAAGGGGCTTTATTTCTTCCCCAGAAATTCCCCAGACAGAGAAGACAACTCTGCCTTCCCAAGCTGTTCAATACAGAAAGCTCAAACTTGAGAGTGCTGGTGACACCTCCTGCAGATAAATCTTCCTAACAACCCAACCTTTGCAAATTCCAGATGGGAACTGGAAGATAAATCCTTCTCCTGAGAAGCCTGGAGGTTGCTCTGCCTGTGCCGGGGCTGCAGGGAGGACTCGGCTTCCCAGAACCTGTAGTAGGTGCTAAAACACAACCTCAAAGGGCACATCTCAAAATAAGTTGATGGGGCTGTTTTAAAGCACTCTGCAGACTGAAAAAAGACCATGATAGCGTGAAACTCCAAGCAAGCCGTCTTCTGGCTCATGCCCATTCACCACGAAACAAGATGACAACTTAAAATTGGGATGGAGAGACCGGAGACGGGATATGGGAGAGGAAATAAAAGTTGATCATGGTGGAAAGCAGCCTGTCTCACATACAAACACATTGGCCTGGGAGAGTATGAATGAAGCAGAAATCCCATACTCTGACTCAAATAAATCTCTGCTATTCCGATGGAATATGGACTTTCAGAGCAGAAAACACAGGAAGAGAATTTAGGGTCCTTGCCCAAGACCAAGTATTGCCAGTGGTAAAGCAAATTTCTGACCCTACATTACTGCAATCTAATCTCTAGATAACATCTGACTCCCCATACTGTTGCACACAACAATATCCTGCTTTTAAATGCCAGTCTGCTAGGAGCAAGAATCGACAGCATACTCTCAAGCATCATATAAACGCTCAAAGAATGAAAATTAATCACAGCAGGAAGGAAAAACTTATCAGTTTAATGTAGTATTAATTACTGTTTCTTGTGACCAAGACGGAACTTCAGCAAGAAGCAGAACTGCTCGTTTGGCATGAACACCACAGAAGCTCTACCAGATATCGCCCTGAGGAGGAGCAGGCTGGGGTTACATGCCCAATTGAGTAATTTCCAAGTACCACCTGCATCTCCTGAGCCCGAGACACAAAGATGCTCAGCTTCCCAACCTCCAAAGAGCCGCACAGGAAGCTATCAATGCTCTGTACCTTCAGAAACAAATTGAAAGCACCCTTACTGAGTCACCCATATGAGAAGCCAAGACTCCAGCCTCAATTCTACACTTAGAATCATCGAATCACAGAACAGTTTGGGTGGGCAGGGACCTCTAAAGGCCATCTAGTCCAACCCCCCTGCCGTGGGCAGGGACATCTGCAACTAGAGCAGGTTGCTCAGAGCCCCGTCCAGCCTGACCTGGAATGTTTCCAGGGATGGGGCATCCACCACCTCTCTGGGCAACCTGGGCCAGTGTCTCACCACCCTCAGTGTAAACAATTTCTTCCTTCTATCTAGTCTCAATCTCCCCTCTTTTAGTTTAGAGGGGAGATTGCACAGTTGAGGTGCAGCACTTGTCCTGTCGCTACAGGCCCTACTAAAAAGTCTGTCCCCATCTTATAAGCCCCCTTTAAGTACTGACAGGCTGCAATAAGGTCTCCCCAGGGCCTTCTCCTCCCCAGGCTGAACAACCCCAACTCTCTCAGCCTGTCCTCAGAGCAGAGGTGCTCCAGCCCTCTGATCATTTTTGTGGCCCTAAAATGTGGCCCCTTCTACCCCCACAAGGAGAAGACTCTTCACCACCATTTGCAACGTGCTTTGGAGCTCCACGGTGAAGCGCAAGCTCAAGGTATGAACATCTCGGGTTATTAATCCACTGTTTATATTAAGACCTGCCACTATTGACACTATTCTACTTCTCTACACAGAAATGCACGTACGCAGAGCAAATATTACATCAGCAAGCGCAGCACGTGCAAGGATGGGCTCCTCCTCTCGCCAGGCTCTCCAGTGCCGTCATTCCGGTGGCACCAGCTAGAGGTTACCTGGGGTAAATGCATGGTGCACTCACCAAGTTTTACTTCAGTTTTGTGCAGCATAACTTGCCAAACTGATGAGACGGGGGATCCCAAAGATGGAAACCATGACTATTAATAAAGGCACTTCCTCAGATATGTGCATTGTAAAAACAAAACAACCACCAAAAAAGAGATTGCTCAATGTAACAATTGCTTTAATTTTCAAGGCATGTCCAAGCTTTTTGAGTTACTGAACTTTCAAGCATGGCTACAGGAAATGTGTTTTATAAAGTTATACAAAGAGATGCCATTCGCATCCCGGCACTGCTGGGGGAAGCCGGGCGCGCAGCACTCCTGGTACCCGGCAGGATGCTCTGCTGGTCCAGGCTGCCCAGGCTAACGTTGCCATTTGCTTCATGGGGAAGTGCTGCACCCCAACTGTGCTTACGGTACAGCAGACCGGCTTGGAAGGGACACTGTCCATTTGAAATCTAATTAAAAACACGAATTTTAAGCAGCTTCAGTGACAGAGGCAAACAGCCCCCCCCCCTTCATAACCAGGTTTTTCCAAATACTATTCTCTTCACGCAAATGTAGAAATGGCTCGCGTTTTCCCGAGTGTTTATCCCCTTGATTCATCCAGGGGATGAATCCGCATTTCCATCCGGATAGATTTGCCGAGCAATGCGTTTGAGGAACGTAAGGATTTTATAGGTCTTCAGGGTTCTGTTTGTTTTCCTTAGAGACCTGCCCTTAGAGTCAGCTCCAAACCCTATCCCAAAACCTGGTATACGTCTAGACACCACTTTCCATTTTTGAAGGAAAAGCTTACACCATTTTGCAGCTGCATCCCACTCCCTGGGGAGGGAAAGCAGCCCAGCAAGGGTGCTGGGGCACCCTTTTAGCAATACATTTATCCAACACATGATTTCTCTTTTTTTTTTTTTTGCTTTACCGCAGCAAAACTGATCTGCTTCTTCGTTATATAATTTCTACTTACGATCTCCTTTAGGCTTTCTCCTTGAAGCAGGCTGCAGAGAGCTCAGGAGCAGGAGCTCTGCAACAAAGGCATCTGCCATAGCAAACCTGCAAAAGCTCAGGAGCACCTGCTGGGAAATACTCCCCAAAAATACATTAATTTGCAGAGAAAAATAAGATAGGGCTTCGTTTTGTACCACTTTTCCTCTGCATCACACCTCCAAGTTACATGGAAACACCACGAGCCGTTTTGTTTCACGTGCGTGCGAATGACTGATGTGATAAAAACGCTGCAGGCTGAAGTGCAGAGTCCCCTCCACTAAGCTAAAGCTAAAGCTAAGCTTAGCTAAAGCTAAACCGAGAATGTTTTGCACCCACTTTGCCCGCTGTCAGGCAGCAGGACCGGATCCTCATCCTCTGCGAGCACAAGCGCTGCAGGCACAGATGCAACCTGCCTCCCCAGCTGCTATTGCTTAGGTTTGCAAAAAAACAATAAGCATTAATAAAACGAACAGCAGAAAAAGCAGTTAAAAAAAAAAAAAGAAGGTATTTGTAATTAAGTGCTAAGAATGAAGAAATGGGATGGGGCAGCACCACGAACCGTACCCTTGCTTCAAGAAACCGCAGGAAAATTATGCACTGGGTGCATCTCCTGCCCTAAATACAGTGGGTGTGTTAAAAAAAAAATCAGAGTGGTGGTCAAGTATATTTAAATAGGGAAAAAGGGCAAGCTCATACCACAAAAATGGGTGTAAATGTGCCTCGATCAAGGAAAAATGAACATCTCTTGTAAAGAGCCGGAGCACGAGCGCATGTAGGCAAATGCACAGAGGCAAGGGGAAAACTAGGAAGGGGTCAGGGGAGTCCACCTCCCTCGTGGAGGGAACGTGAGGCTAAACTAATTAAAATGCAGAGCCCTTGGAGAGTTTTGGGAGGAAAGTACTGCAGAAATAAGTCCAAAATGATGCTATTAAATCACAGATAATAATAGCGGAAGAGATCCACAAGTATTTGGTCTGTTAAAATGGAGGACAAGAGATGCTCAAGCCATTTCAAGAAGCATTGCAGAGAAGCGACCGCATTAAAATCCTTTACCGATGCTACTCAGCACTCCTTAAAACTGTTTCTACAATACAAAAATAGGCAAGCGCCTGAGAAAATACAGCAAAATGGCTGGGCTGCTCCATATAACGTTTCCGAAAAGTAGGACATCCTTTGAAAGATGCAGGATCCCACCGAGGTGACAAAGGGCTGCGAGCTATAAGTAACCTAGTGTCACTTCTGTTAAATTCTCCCCCAAAGTTCTTCACTGCTCCAGAGAAAATAACTTCTTGCTTTGTCCGATGAATTAGGAATCATCGCTAATAAATTCAACGGTTCCCAAAAGTGCAAGAAATGCAAGCAGAAGACCCAATCTTTTAAATAAAACATCAAGTGGGAAATAGAAGGGAGGGAAAAAACCCTACCTGGCTATAAATCCCTGGAATTTGGTAGAAGACAAAATATCTTCCAGCACAAACTGGAAAAACTGAAGGCCAGTTTACATAACAAAACTTGTACACGTAACAAACACATCCTCTGTGCAACTGTAAAGTCAGCACTGCAAAAACATTTCTGCAGCAACATGCTGAAGCTGCCAGCAACGTTTTGTTTGAAAAGGGAAGATGAAACTCAATGTAAAAAAAAAAACCCCGAAACAAAAAACCCCTGGTAGTTATTAAACCATTAAGAAAGAGGAAAAAAATTGCCAGTTCACAATGATCTGTAAATGTGCATGGGGCTAAATTTCAGGACCGCAAAACAGATGTGCATGCAATTCCTGCAGCTGCACAAACAATACAGGCAAATAAGACAGCTCCAGCACTTCAGCGTGAAGTTCACACTGGTGCAAGGATACGGCTTATTTTATACCCATGCCATCACACTATGATATAAGTAACAGTTTTATTTTCCCCCTCCATAATTAAAGCCTGTGAAAACAAAGCGATGAAAAGACTCAGCTGTGGCACGGCACTCGCTAGCTGCTGCAGCGCAGGGAAGGCTGGGGCTGGAGATGCTGCCTTTAGAAGATGGCAGCTATGTGACACCTGGGTAATCACTGCTGAATCACATTAATTGAATTAATATTTAAAATGTTTGGCCTCGGGGGCTCTTTTCATAAGGAACAGAGGCTATTCCTCCCCTTGCTCTAGAGGATGGTGCTGAAGGCACCAGGGAAGGACACGGCAGCTGCCCCAGCAAAGGGCGATGCCACCCTGGGTGGTCAAGCTAGAAGGTGACACCCATCCTCTGATGGAGAGCGTGGCAATAAGAGCATGCACCCGCAAAAAGATCTCTTATGGGCATCTAATGTGTTGTATGAAGTCACATACCTATTACAAACCGAAGGAGGGAAATACCGAACTATTATTTTTGAGAAATGCTGCACCACCAAAACCAAATATCAAAGAGCAAACCGATAACTGAATTGACAAGTCTCACCCCCCAATCCTTGCGTCAAGGCAATCAGTCCTTTCCTTCACTAAATTACTCTTACAAACAACAAAGAATTAGGCTGTTACGTATACTTTTAATTTTTATTCTTCTCTTTAAAACCACAGCTTTGAAATGAGACCATGTCAGAGGTGGACACCCCACCACACTGGAAAGGAAAGTTCATTGCAACCACCTGTAACACTCGTGAGCAAGACAAATGGCTTTCACCAGGTCTCGTGTCGAGGAGGATGCCATTCGTACACATTAGAGCAGACATTTAGTTGGCTGTCATGAAATATTTATTAGTCTGCTGATGAGTTAATTAAAAATTTTAATAAGATTTCAGTACTTAGTGAAATTATTTACCCCGTGTACAGTCACGGTGTTGACAATGGATGGGTAAGTGGTATATGGAGTGATTTCATTTTTTTAATGACTTATCTACTTGTCTGCAAATGCTCTAATCATTGCTAGCAGCTGTAGAATTTATCTGCCCTTCATATTTAACATGCAAAATAGTTACTAGATCGCTTCTACCCTGTCATTCATCCATTATTACCCCATTATTTTCAAAGACCACTGCAGCATCCCAAACCCAGACCTAGTGTACAAGTAGATGACTGATGAAATACTTCGCTATCAACACTCACATTAATAATGGCAGGGTGGAAAAGGTCTGGAGTTTAACTGCAGACCCTCTCAGGAAACAACAAGCAAACAACATCTAATTGTAATGAAGCATTTTCATCTGCTGGAGAAATAAGGATGTGATGGGATTACCATTGTGTTGTGCAGCAATGCCATTCTTCATGGTATATTCATAAATAATATGCTTACACAAAGTGGAAAAGCTTCCTCCCCGGTTTTACATCAGTCAGGAGACTGCTGTGCAGCTGTATTTTCCATCTAAAGATAGATGGAGTCCGGAGAAATATAGAGCAAAGGGAGCTCATTTGTGACATTATACTATTATATTTAAGAAAAAAACGCTGCAGCTGTAGCTGTATATCATCACTCTGACATGTGCTTGGGTCTCTAATTACTTACTTTCATGAATTAAAGACACAGGAGAGAGGGATTAAAGATGAGAGTGCAGAATGCGAAGAGACAACAAATGTAAGAAATTTGGAGGAGCCTCCCATTCAAGCGAGATGAGAGTCAGCACCATTCGGCGGCTTCACTTCCCTCTCTTCTGCAGGGATCAAAGCAGGGAGAAATATTAATGCTCTGAAGTTACAAAGGCGTATGAAAACCCTAATGAGCATTTTACACTGCAGATGCGTGAGCAGAGCCTCACTCGGCGCCGTGCGAGGCAGAAGCTGCGACACAACCAACTTTAAATGTCCTCAAATTCCTAAATAACCCATTCAGAGTTTTACTGCGTTTCTTTAGAGTGTTTGTTGAAGTTTTTTTTGTTAAACCTTCCACTTCAAGTATGAAGTTTCACTTCTTTTCCATCTCTGGACTATTTACTATTATGGTTGCCATAAACTTAAGGCTGCTTAAATGAGAATTTTATTGCAATATCTTAATAAAAGATTTTCCCTTCATTTGCTACGCATTCAGAGATATGCAGAAACGGCTCAGCTGTATAAATCCAATGCTAAAAGACATACCATCCATCTGATATTCCGTTACTTTGTTATTAAAATTTGCTAATTAGTTTGCCTTTCCCTCTTCACACTTG
>NW_008824359.1:9365918-9368203 GCF_000699105.1 Pygoscelis adeliae | reverse complement strand
AGATAAAATTGGTCCCTTCTTAACAACCCATTCACGCTTCTAAAAGGAATATGCTTTCTCCCAGGTGACATTTTGATATGAACTGTAACAAGCAACGGGGCAATTTTCCTTTGATTTTGAATTTCATTTTTACTTTGCCAAATGTATTTTAATATACATTCCACAGTTCATCTGTAGCTGGGATTCGTGACAGCTCCATTAAACAAATGTGTGCCTTTCATTGTATAAAGAAACTCTGGGATAACAAGGTAGAGGAAGCAGGGGTGGGGAAGGAAAGCACATTAAAGCTAACACCAGACTTCTCTGAAACCTGCAAGAGGAGTCTAAGGTCTTTACGAAAATAAAAGAAAAAAGCATCTATGAGGAGTTTGCTATATATTCCTACATATTTTTTTGCTATATATTCCTCCTATTGCCTCATCCTCTTTGCAACTGCTAGCGCTTTCCTAATCCCTAACTCGCAAGTCCAAAAGGTAAGTAAATTCAAGGCGGAGACAAAGTGTTGTAAATGTAGGGGAAAAAAACAGATTTTATGGAAAAACATCACTCACCTTTCCACCTTAGAGGCAAGAGTTCCCTGTGTATTAGCTACCCTAATGCCATAGACCCAGGCAGAGCCTCTCTCCAGCCTCTCCATCCCACTCCAGCGGGGCATCAGACGATGCAGACAATTTCTCTGCAGATGCTGAATTTCACCCCGAGTTGATAATTCCTACCAGCAACGTACTCTGAAGTTTTAAGCATCGTTTGAGGTGCTTTGAGATGCTGACATGTCAGGGAAGATGAGGACAGGGTGCCACAGAGGAATGCTGATCAAGGATGAGCAAAATTAAGATTTGCATTCCAAACCATCAGGATTTCACAGGTGTTGTGCTCCTAAAACTTGCTTGTAATGAAAATTATTTACCAGTATTTCTGGTTCTTAGAAAGTACTATTGTAGGTGATGCTGCTGTCTCCAGCTCACAAGACTGACTCAGTGGTAAATAACAATTTAAACCAGTATTCGGGCTAACCCTAAACTGCCAGGAAATACTTTAGATTTCCGTCTTTTCCTGGTAGCAGCAGGTGTGTGCGCATGTTTTAGCGCGTATACCTTCATCTTCGAACCACAGGAACTAGGTATCGATAGTTTTCTTTCTGAGAAGCAAACAGAGCCACGTACTTCGCAAAACCTCCCTGGCGCCGGTGAAAGGTATTCACCAACAACTCAGCACGGAAGCAAAAAAACACCAGAAAAATTCTTCTCGCTTTTTGTCAGCCAAGCAATAGCTTTTGGCTTTCATGTTTATCTCTTGAAAGTTTACCAGAAACAGATCTTACCACTCTCCTGAGTTACTGACAAGTGGTTACGCAACTCCCATCAACTCTAAAAAAATGTTTTTAGTGATAACTGGAAGGAAAAAAAGACTTCTCTAACTAAAAGCACAAATAGTCCTTACTAAGGGTTTAACCCGTCCAAAATTTTCCTTTTTCAAAGACAAGATCAAAAGTAGGGAAACAAACAAAAAGGCAGTTCTAAGCAGGTTTTTTTGTTATTTTTAGACGGTAAAAGGGCCTCCTTTTCAGATATCATGCCGTGTCACACTTTCCCCAGAAGCTGCTGTGAAGAGCAGGTCTGCCCAAGGCGACGAGGGGGAGCAATGACCACGAGCATCCAGGAGCAGAACCTGCCTCTTGCAGTGCTGAACTCACCGTCCCCAGCTCTACTCCCAGCTGGCTTCACCCCATCTAAGAGGCTTCAGACAGAAGACAAAACCTCGTGGGAGGAGGAAGAAACACCTCCTGAATGGATAGCTATCAGCCCATGAACACAGCCAGGGTGGCGATGCCCATGTAGATGTGTCACTGCCCAGCAAGACAAACGCTCACCCATGTTTTTATTACTTTATGATTTTTTCCTCCTTAAATGCTTCCACGCTGAGTAAACAGAACTGTGTTTCGTACAAAGGGCTCAATGTCCAAACGGAGATCAGTCTCAAGTGGTGACCCTCAGGTGTCCATATTGGGACTGATACTGTACGATATCTTCATCAATGTCCTAGATGGTGGGACTGAGTGCACCCTCAGCAAGTTTGCAGATGACACCAAGCTGAGTGGTGCAGTTGATTCACTAGAAGGAAGAGATGCCTTCCAGAGGGACCTTGATGAGCTCAAGAAGTGGCCACATGTGAACTCCATGAAGTTCAACAAGGCCAAGTGCAAGGTCCTGCACCTGGGTTGGGGCAATCCCCCCTATCAATACAGATGGGGGACGGACGGATGGATGGATGGATGGATGGATGGA
>NW_008824359.1:9362424-9365854 GCF_000699105.1 Pygoscelis adeliae | reverse complement strand
CAGCGTGGCCAGCAGGTCAAGGGAGGGGATTCTGCCCCTCTACTCCACTCTCATGAGACACCCCCTGGAGCACTGTGTCCAGTTCTGGGGTCCCCAGCACAAGAAACACATGAAGACATGGACCTGTTGGAGCAGGTCCAGAGGAGGGCCACAAAAATGATCAGGGGGATGGAACAGCTCTCTTGTGAAGGAAGGCTGAGAGAGTTGGGGTTGTTCAGCCTGGAGGAGAGAAGGTTCCGGGGAGATCTTATTGTGGCCTTACAATACTTAAAGGGGGCTTATAAGAAAGATGGGGACAGACTCTACC
Organism: Pygoscelis adeliae; assembly: GCF_000699105.1. Taxonomy (NCBI): domain Eukaryota; kingdom Metazoa; phylum Chordata; class Aves; order Sphenisciformes; family Spheniscidae; genus Pygoscelis; species Pygoscelis adeliae. The sequence continues at coordinate 9,365,547 of NW_008824359.1, read as the reverse complement.
AGGGCCTGTAGCAACAGGACAAGGGGCAACGGTTTTAAACTGAAAGAGGGTAGGTTTAGACTGCTCATAATGAAAAAATTTTTACCATGAGGGTGGTACAGGTCACCCAGAGAAGTTCTGAATGCCCCACACATCACTGGAAGTGTTCAAGGTCAGGTTGGACAGGGCTTTGAGTAACCTGATCTAGTGAAAGATGTCCCTGCCCATGGAACGGGGGTTGGACCAGATGATCTTTAGAGGTCCCTTCTGACCTAACCCATTCTGTGATTCTATGACTCTAATCCTGCCAACCTCTGGATCATCTTCTATGAACAAAAAAAGGCAGAATTTCTCATACTTCTCTGGCTTACAGAGGCAGCGACAACGCCGTGTCCTTGCAGTGAGAATCAGCAATCGCTGGTGTCTCACCTCCAGAGAGCTGACAGCCAACAGGAAGCCTGACATGGAAGAGGTGCCCTTGAGAAGGTCAGAGCAGTAGCTAACACAAACTGACAAAGAGGTACCAAAATAGCTAAAACAATGGAAGAAAGTAAATAGGTACTGATTTATAACCTTACATCCACAGGAAGGGCTTGTACAGCAAATACTACATTAAGCAAAGAACACCAAATCGTTAAATCCCAAAAACTGACAGACACACTTGGGTGTGGTTTTCAATTAAACGATACATCATCTTTGTGGCCCAGGAAGTAGAAATTCCTCGAGGGCAGCAGAGAACCCAGCAGACTAAAAAGCCATTAACATATCCAGCACCATTTACTGTCCTGTTAGATGCTGATTACAATCCTGCTCAGCCAAGACACAAACACGTTTCCACCTCGTCTCCTCGGCACAGCAAGAGCTACCTACATGGTGGGGCTGGAGACAACGATGAATTAAGCTTCCGTTGTTCAATGAACCACCACAGACCCCGAGGAAGGGGTTACAACTTGCATTAACACTGTAGCTGTACACTAAAGGTGATGATAAATTGATCACTGCAGCAATGGCTGTGGTAGATTAAGATGTTCCCATTCCCGGGTTGTCTGTGAAGAGGATCATAGAATCATAGAATCATAGAATCATAGAATCATTAAGGTTGGAAGCGGCCTCCAAGATAATCCTGCTCAGCCAAGACACAAACACGTTTCCACCTCGTCTCCTCGGCACAGCAAGAGCTACCTACATGGTGGGGCTGGAGACAACGATGAATTAAGCTTCCGTTGTTCAATGAACCACCACAGACCCCGAGGAAGGGGTTACAACTTGCATTAACACTGTAGCTGTACACTAAAGGTGATGATAAATTGATCACTGCAGCAATGGCTGTGGTAGATTAAGATGTTCCCATTCCCGGGTTGTCTGTGAAGAGGATCCCACGCTCACAGCTGAAGAGTTCACGTGAGCATTTCTCACATGCTTCAGCACAAGAAGCTTGGGTTGAAAAGCCGCTGGAGAGGGCTCAGCCCAGCCTGGAGGACTTGGCAGCGCTGCAGATGAGGAGTGCTCACAAGAACCATGCTGTTGGATGAACTCATGGAAGCCACCAGCTTTGCCACGTAGGTAGTGACCAACAGTGGAGGGACAATGACATCTCAGACCTTGGCAGGGTTTCTGCAGCTGCTGTCTGGTCATGGTCGAAGAATTAGGCTGGATTTGCATAGGAATGTGAAAGCCTAAGGAAAAGGTGCATTTGCTTAAAATTTCTAGGAGTAGTAAGGCAAATGGATGAAGTGGTTTGTTCCAAAAGATAAGCAAAACCGCAATCTGTATATTAAAACAAAGTAGTCAAAATAGATCTAATCAAAGCTCCTGGGCAAGCAATGTTTAATGGAAGATGACCAAGTCCTTACTTAGACATTTTAATTTTTTGAAGGAGCTAAGCACCGAAAGTTCTACTTAATGGAAGAGGTGTGTGTCTCAAATACTTTCTGTATAAACAAAGCACCCAATCTGACTGTCCAACTATAGGATTTACGTGTGAAAACAAAAGCATCTAATGGTATTTTTAGAAAAAAGGAACAGAAAGAGTTCTCAGATGTGAAACTACAACCAGCTCCCGTATCAAAACAGTTCTTCCTTAATTTCACACAGAAGAGCCAAAGTCACTAGCAGACATCTGAAATCCCATCAACTGTTTTCTTCTCAACCTATACTTGAAACTTTTGTCTTTAGCATCGTGCAGGTGCCCCTAACATATAAACATCTAACAGAAAGAGGTATTTCAGCATTACACAAACAAGGACTGCAGCAGAATCAAATGACCAAATAAAAACAAAACAGGGGGAGACTCAGTGAAGACTTGAACACCTTCAACAGGGTGAATGCTTTTAATATAAACTTTTTTGCTAGTGACAGCTGGTTATAACATCTTCATGACAAATATGAAAAGAAATGTGTTGGGGGCCTCCACGTGCTCATTCTAACTTTTCTTCTAAAAAAAAAAAAAACAAACAAACCCCAAAAAAACCAAAAAGGCTCAACTCTTCAGCATTTGTATTTGGCAACCTAAAGAGAGAAACAGATCTCCTGTTATTGTGGCTGCAGGCTGGCCAGCAGAAGTACAAGAAGCCTGACCTGAAGTTGCATTATTGCTAGTGGGTGTCCTCTGCAAAGCAGCAGATGCTTCAAACCTCTCCCTGCACGTGGTCTCATCCAACCTGGCCTTGAACACTTCCAGGGAGGGGGCATCCACAACTTCTCTGGGCAACCTGTTCCAGTGTCTCACCACCCTCCCAGTAAAGAATTTCTTCCTAATATCTAATCTAAATATACCCTCTTTCAGTTTAAAACCGTTACCCCTCGTCCTGTCACTATACTCCCTGATCAAGAGTCCCTCCCAGTCTCTCCTGTAGGCCCCCTTTAGGTACTGGAAGGCTGCTGTAAGGTCTCCCCGGAGCTTTCTCTTCTCCAGGCTGAACAACCCCAACTCTCTCAGCCTGTCTTCATAGGAGAGGTGTTCCAGCCCTCCGATCATCTTCATGGCCCTCCTCTGGACTTGCTCCAACAGGTCCCTGTCCTCCTTATGTTGGGGGCCCCAGAGCTGAAGGCAGTGCTCCAGGTGGGGTCTCATGAGAATGGAGTCCTGTCTGTTCTCTACCAGGCAACCCAGAGAGCCTTCTCCAGTGGGCATGGCGGAGGTTC
>NW_008824359.1:9361358-9362211 GCF_000699105.1 Pygoscelis adeliae | reverse complement strand
GACAAGCCTGGGATTTCTTCTTCCTAAGTCCCCAAAAGTGCTGCGCGCATCTTTGTGTTGATCAGCAGGACTCCATTTCAAATACATGGCTGAAACAACATCCCTCTCTAAAACTAACAAAAGAGGTAGAAGAACAGATGATTTAGAAGTATGGTGACTGCCAAGCCCGTCATCTGTGTCCTTCTTAACCCGGCAGCAGCCCCCGGGAAAAGGGAACGGCAAGGCAGAGGTTATGACTTCAAGGAAACTCACCTACGGTAAATACCTCTCACGAGATACCATTTATAAAGTGTTGCAACACTTGAAAATGCTGTTAACAGCAGGAAATCTATTTAAAGTGGAAGGAATATAATCACTAAGGAATAAAGAAGGAGTTTTGGCTCAGCAAAGACCGAGGGCTAGGGTGGGGGAGGGAGCATCTCAGCGACTGCATTTACATTTTTTCATCTCAAAGCCCCATCGCAGGATAAAGGGGATGGGAACTCAATCACAGCAACCGGATTTCATGCCAAGCCAAAAAGTCCATTTGCTAGAGGAAAGAATGAAATTTAATAAGACAGGTGGGGGGAAAAAAAAAATAAGGAAAGGCTGGGAGGTGCCAGGTGGGATGAAAGCAGGGCTCCCCCCAGCTCACTGCAGGGGCTAGCCCGTCAGTCCCCTAAATTAGGGGAAATCCAGAGCAGCCAAGGAGGCACCTCACCCTTAAAATTAATCTAGAACTCACTCTTCCTCGCCGCAACAATATCCAATTTCATAGTTAAGAATTTAACCCTTTACTTGCCTGGGCTGCATTCGTCAAGCTGCCTGGTGTTAAGAGATGTCTCAGGTAAAGCCTGGCCGCTGCCAGGCGCAT
>NW_008824359.1:9345483-9361232 GCF_000699105.1 Pygoscelis adeliae | reverse complement strand
GCCTGGCAGCTGCCAGGCTCATGATTTGTACCGATGTGTTGGGGGGGGGGGGGGAAGGAGAAAATTAAGAACACAAAGCTGCATACAGCCCATGCTCCAGCCCGAGGCCATCGGTCTGCAAGTTCCCAGCCTGGACAGGTATTAATCAGCACCTGGAAAGCAGGAGGTCAGCAGCGGGGAGAGCCCACCACCACCCTGAGAGGTCACCTCTTCAAAAGCTGAATCTGGTCAGATACCAGAGAGAAAAATAAAGACATCTTAAGAGTCGCAGGAGCTAAGATTTTTGTTTGTGTGTGATACGGCTTACCCGCTTCCAATCACAAAGTAGCTGTTCTGTCCGGAGCGAAAGGTGATCTTTTTGCAGTAAAAAATGCTGAATCCAACTGTGCATTTATCAGGCAAAGCGCGGTTTAATAATTAACTCTGAGCAGCACTTCCAGCACTGGATTTGGGCTCTGCTGGTTTCTTACCACTCATGGGCAGCCCCCCAGCTCCTCTCCACCCAGGCAACTCTGAGCTAACAGGTCAGGACAGCACACAGCAATACAGAAGCGATATTATTTCCAAATTTTACAACCATGCCTAATTATCGCCATCATTTGCGCTACAAATGGAAGACACCAAGGCAGAGAGCAAAGAGCCTTGCCCAAAAGCGCAGGGCAAACGCTAGACAGCCAGACAGAGCGGGGCAAGGGGGGATGGCTCCCAGCTACCACTACCCCTGTGCCCCATCTTGGGCATCCGATTATCTGCCCTCCGGCCACCAAACCAATCGGAGGAGGACATCTAGAACGGGGCACTGACATCTCCAAGCCACCTCAGTCCCTGCTGCAGCGATCATCCCACCACACCACAGTTCAGGGAAGCAGCCAACTCAAGGACAGAAACCAGGTAGCCAAAGCAGCTTACGGAGGACACACATCATCAGTATCTTACTGGGACCAGTATTTACACTGCACTGAAGAGGAGCATAGCAGCAGCCACACTCAGTCCAGAAAGAAATATCCCATTTTCCATTGCACTCCAGCCAAAACCAGCTCCGACGCAAAAGTTTCTTGCAACACCAGCCATCTCAGGAAATTGTGATACAAGCAATATAAAATTTCATCAGACAAAAGCAACTGTAGTGATATATGTAATTTTTGCCTGACGGCATGTCAGCTAGAAGCTGGTTTTCCAGGGGAATTAGCAGGGGTACAGGTCCTCCCCTCTCCTGCGTGCTCATGGTCCACAGCAATAAGCACTCCCAGTCTTGATGGAGAGAAGCTGCAAATCCCACAGCCATACTGTAGCTGCAAGCCAAGCCATCACCCAACTGCTACTTGTTTTACCATTTTGTTCATTTCTAAATATATTCTACTGTCTTTCCAAGTTACTGCTCCATTACAACAATTTTCCTTCAAGATATTGCTGGCTGTGGGCAAACCACAGAAGTGTTCAAGTTGTTACGTACATCAGCTAGTAAGGACTACAAGGATGCTGAGTACACACTTCTCGCTCCGGAAGTTGGAGTGGCCCTTGCCATAAAACATTTTGATTTCCCAAGTTTGTGACTTTTAAAATTCTCTAGTTATGAACTCAATTCACCTGAGCAACACCGCGAGCCAGCCTACAGCATAACACTGACTTACCAAAACCACATATTATTCTTTAGCACAAATCCTTTGCATACCATTCTGACACCGCAGCAATTAGCTATTCAATTTTGCAAAACATATTGAGAAAGCACAGCTGATTCAGGCAATAATTTCATCTTTATGAGCTTTTAAAACAACTCTCATAGCTACGAATGCAATGCAGACTGACTGCACATCTCATGTACGGAAAACAACCCAAAGGATGCCAAGGACAGAGAAAAACAGTGACTTTTGCTTTCAGCAGTCTCAATAATTAATTCCGCATGAAGAGGTGCTCCAGTAAAAAACACCTCCATGACAGGTTTAAACATTTTCCGCCAGAGGAAAGAAGAAACAGAGACCTGCAACCTTACCTCTATCTTCCCGAGGTGAAAGATGGTTCATGGGAAAAACTGGACTCTTCAGTTAATTAAACAGCAAACAACAGAATCCTAGAGCCTCAGCAAACGCAGGCATCGACCTTCCATGGGAAGTCTTCACATGAACTCTTCTGATAGGGGACCAGCATCAATTACTGAGTCCTGTGGAGGAAAAGACAGTTTTTCTGCATTATCTTTCATTTATCTTTCTGAATTATTATTCACACGATGCAATTTTCAGTGTTTTAAGTAGAAAAACAGCAACGCTGAGGTCAACTATTAATTCACAGCAGCAGCATTAATAGCTTGCTGACCTTCTCAATACTATCAATTTGCCAGGTATCTTTTTTATTCCATTAGAAAAGAACTCATCAAGGTTCCACAAGCTTTAAGCTACTTGGGGAAATAAAGTAAATGAAAGCTTAATACTCCAACCGATACAGGTTTTTTTTTAAATTCTCCCCTCCCTCTTTGCCAATGCCACTCCTAAGAAATAAAGATTACCCTCCAGAAAAACACAGCACAAAATCTAGTAGCAAATCTGCCATAGCGAGACAGCATCTACGCCAACATGGGAGATAAAAACTAGCACCAGAAAATTACAGTTGGTGTTTACAGCCAACAGGCTGCAGACCACCGCCGAACTCATAAAACTCAAAGATAATGAGATCCTTCCCTGCCTCACAAAGGCACGGATAGTAAATTGCTGTTGTTACTAAGCATTAAGCTAGAACTGGATCAAGGGGATTTCTCCAGTTCCTCCTCTTCTGCAGACTTTCTGTATCACCTTCGATAAGCCAGGTAGCCTCTGAACCCGAGATGAGCATAATTATTTCTCTCCCGAAGCACGTATGCCATAAAAAGATACCAAAACTGCAGTATGTCCATTTTCTTCAGCTATCCCCTCTCCTGTAAGTCATGCCAGTCTGAACCTTGTTCCTCTCGAGCCAAATGCTAGTATGGCAACTAATCTGTGGCTTGCAAAGACCTTGCTTGGTTCAAAAATTTAAGTTCATAACATAGGGCTCTTCATATTGTAATGCATTCTAATGGAAAAGTAAGTAATTTAAAAAAACCCAACAACCATGGAAACGCTGAGATAAGCTTCATAACCTTTCTTCCAAGCCACTCCACACATTGCAGTTTCTATAGCCAAGCTTGCTACCCACCCATCAAATGCTCTGAGACAGAAGTCCCAATACTGTTTTTGAACTTTTATTTGTAGTAGCTATGGGATGCAATTCATCTTAATCAACCTTAGACACCTAAGAGCTGGTTGGAAACTGGAGCTGGTAATTCCAGGGTCCCTCTGCAGTCAATAAACAGGTCCACGAAATCTCCCCTTGAAGATGGTGGATGGAGACGTCTGCAGTCCTCAGCAGCCCAACCAGCCCCAAAGGCTAGCTGCTGCTTCAGCGGATCAGGTTTGGCCCCTGAGGAATCACCAGGTTAGGCGTCCACATTAAATTACTTCCAGGATGAAAACATTTTCTTTCTCTCTCTCTCTCTCTCTCTCTCACAGGGTTACTAGGATTATTGGGTTAAATTTATACATCTAATTCCGAGTATCTGAAGTTAGATGAGGGGAGTACCATCATTAGTTCAAAACCTGCTCGTCCCCGTCGCCGCTCCGCTATTACAAAAGAAATTACTTACATGGACACAGTCATTAGAATACTGTCTTAATAATGCACCCGTCATTAGCAACACAAGACTCTTACAAGTCGCTCGTTGCAATTTATTCATGAAAAATCAAGTAGGCAAAAGGAGGGAGGAAAACTCAGATGGCAGCAGCATCTCCAAGGCACTGGCCGAGAACAACTCTGGAAGCTTATGGGTCCACATCCGAACAGACAGGTGTGACTAGAGCACATCCCGATGGGAGATGGGATGCCTGCCTTGTTAAGCATCCATTTTTATACACACGTGCACATAAATGAACACAAAAGATGCACAAACTGCTGTATCGCTCAGGCTTCCAGTCTGAAAGTTGCGTTTTACCAGTAGGAGACGGTCTTTGAATTTCTAAATAATACGTATGTCCCAGCTGCTTTCACTGCCCCTACAATAAATAGACAAAATGACGCTAAGGAATGAACACTAAAACCAGAAAAACATAAATAATAATGGAAACTTTAAGAATATGTTTCCAGATTCCTGGGGCAAGGTGTGTGTCTGGGGGGGGACTAAGTTCCCCAAACTAAAAAGGGAAGATGTTCCTGTTTTAAAAAAATAAAAATACTTATCTCAACCTGGCTCTCATGAAAAGGAAAGCAACCATCAGAATAAAAAAATATATATATTAAAGAGAAGAAAAACTAAACGAAACATTAAAATACATCAGAAATGTAGTGATATGAAACAGCGAGAGAAGCAAAATACAATGGGAGGAACCACAATACTCACAGGTTCGAGCGTATCACATTATAAGAATTACCTAGGAACAGCAAATTCCAGCAACGGCGGAGGATCGTTACCGCACAGAAACAGAGCAACCACCAGCAACATTATAGCAACGGCAGAAGAATGCAACAAATATTTCTGTTCATTAATTAAGAAAGAAACCAGATGGTATAGTCATGCCACAGGAAACATTTTCTATTCCAACAGCAATGCAGGCAGATGTGAAACAACAGCTAACAGAGCTGGTCGTTTTTAAGTCAGGAGATCTTCAGCTGCATCCCAGCGGCTTTAAAAGAGCTGGACGAGAAACCCCCTGGACCATTTATTGTCGCCTCCCGCAAGCGTTAACTTGGGAGGTTTGAGAGCATTGAAGGACATGCTGTTGTGTCAATAATTTAAATGCGTGAGCAGGATGACCAGGCTAATACCAAGATATCGGTCCAGCTCACATTCCAGGAAGACAAGGAAAATGCTGGTATAAAACCTAATTAGGAAATACAGGAAGTAAATAACTGATGTCTATCGACACACAGGTCTTATATCAATTGTATGTGTTTTTATTAAGACTACAAGATTGGCTGCAAACTGTAACAGCTCAGCTGCAACATACTTGGAGTTTGGTAAATCATTTAACTTTGTAAAGTATGATTTCTCAAGTAACTGGAATTACATTACATAACATGGAATATATTAAACAGATTAATAATTGGCCATGCGACAAATCATAAAATATAACTAGATCATCATTAATCACGTGCTCGTACTGAAATCCCAGAAGGAGCAGTTCTTGCGCCCTACATTACTCATCCTCCTGCAAGCCATGAGCAAAAGCCACTGCAACTCGGACTCAGACTGACTCTGAAAGCTGCAAAGGACATGAGATCTGCCTCCTCTACCAACGTGACTACAACCAAAGACCTTGCACAACTTTATAACCAAACACAGAGTTGGAGCAGAGACCCTTCCCAATCCAGATGAGGTGTAACAGAGGAGGGACACACCAGCAGTCTATGAAGGCAGCAGCAGCCTGCTCAGTGCAAGAACAAGGAGGCAAGAAATGAAAGTAGCAGGTGGCAAGTCCAAAACCAAACAAGAGACAGCAGTTTCTTCACACACAACCCAGCTAAGCAGTTTAGCTCCTTGCCACAGAACGTTGTGCTTGCTAAACATCTGCATGAGCTCAAGGGAGGACTGGCCGTGTCACAGAGCAGACACCCACGATGGTTACTAATAAGATGGACATCATCTCTGGGTGGGAAAGTCCTGGAGATGTTGAAAGATCAGAGGCTGGAGAGTTGGGAAAGTGTCATACAGGGTTTGCCCAGTTCTCACATCCTTTTAGAGGCTCCACTTTTAGAAACAGGGTGCAGATCATCAACGCTATTCTTATATTCTCACTTAAGAGTAGAGGAAACTGTACTTTGGAAAAGATCTCAGTGATGGTGGACCACCAACCACACGTGACTCCCCAGTGCAGCTTCCTTTGGCAACGGCACTGCGTTGTCCACACACATGAAAAACTCCTGAAAGTGGGAGCTCAACCCACTATTTCAAATACAACTGAACTCAGGGAGGTCCTACAGCCTCTCGTGCAGGTGACCTTATCAGATACTATTAACAACCTCTCCTTTTCCAGAGATGGTGAAACCATGGCTTCTGAACCACAGGCAGCCTACAGGCAGCCACAGAGTCACTCCCAGAGTGCAGCACAAGAAGTAGTGGGGTGATGCCGTCCCAGGGTCATCGGATGATCTGAGCCCACAGCAGGAGAAGAAAGCCGGTTTGACAGGCAGACAGAAACCCACACCTCATTTAGAGAGCACCAAAGATCTTCCAGACATAATCCCCTGGCAGAACCGCTCCATCCCCTCAAGCTCTCCCATGTCCCACACGTTTTCTTTGTCATCAACCATATGAAGATTTTGCTAAGCTTTCCCAGGTCATTATTACACAACCTGTCTGCAGACCACTACCCATAGTCTATTAATCACAGTAAGAAGCTGAAGGAGCTGGATCTTGGCTTTTCCTTCCAAAACATAATACCTTGAGGCAATAATAAAAGACACTTTACAAGTGCTATTATGCACAAGCTTTCAGTTTAAGATACAGAGAGATCTGGAGGACAGATAAAAGAAATAAGTATCCATAGATTATATACATCAACCGCCCAGGATATTTTTCCCTTTCATCAGAAAGCATTTTAATTAGTAGGAATACGCACTTAGAGATTTCCAACGTAAAAACCCCAAGGCCTTTCACTAAAGCTTGCATTGACTGGTGACCTTTGCTCTTCTGTTTTCTTCCCAAATCCTGTATTCAGCATTTTTTGCTCAAACTATTGACAACTTTCACTGAATGGTTTGAAGTTATTTGCTTTAGGTGTATCCATGTTTTCCCCCCAACAAAGCATCAAAGTTGGGTTGTTCCCTGCAACCCAACAAAGCAGAAAGAAGAAATATCCCATACAAGTCGATGGACCGGATCCTGGTTTTAAACAGTTGAAGCTGAGGGCAAGAAGTGGGTTATCCACGATCTTGTTAAGCCTATCCTCTGAAGCTGCTTTGAGCAAGGTTCAGACCAGATGGCCCCCTGACAACCCTTCCACCTAAACTATTCCGCGTTAACTACAGCAGATTCAGCGTATCAGAAGTTCTCCTTATCCCATGAAAATGTATTCAACCACACATAGGAGAGCCTGGTGTGTTGCTGAACCCATCAGCCTTTCCATCCGTATGCCTGCTTTGAAATTCTACTCATCAGTTGAAAAATTAGTGGAAAGTATAAGGAAGCTAAAATCTAGCATGGTGTTTAGGCGCAAGGTCAACTGCTAATATATTTTTGAGTAAAATATATCCACTAAACCATTTCAGACGTTCCAGCGACCAGAAGAAACAACTTCCTGTCATCCTCCATCCATGCTAGATCTCACCCAAAACCTTTCATCTTTAGCTTACTACAACATTTTCCCGTCCCTCGAAGTCATGTGCTTTCTACTGCATCCTCAGCCATGGACCTACAGGGCATAAACGCTTTGCAGCTGAGTTCTCACACAGCCCGTGATGGACCAAGCCACCACAGCACCTTTGAAGCAGTCATCATTTAGCATGTGAAACACACATCTTTCAATACCTCCCTTGTTATATTTTACTTAAGGCTCTAAATATTTTATCGGTGACTGTTTAATACTAAAATGCATAAACAAGGGTCTGTGGAGCCAGGACCAGAAACAGCACTACTCTCTTCGCTTGATGAGCGGGCTCCAGACCACAAGGTCATGAAGGTTTGTCATGAAGACAAACATGAACATAGCTCTGGGTTTGTCCAACCTTGGCCCATGCTGTGACCATAGGATCCTCTCCTGTCTTTCCACTGCCAAAGTTTGTTCCATTTAGCCTGGGTAATCAAAGGTAATAAATTGTACCCAACTATAAAAAGCAAGTGGAAAGGAGTTAGGAGGGATTTAATGTTTATTGTATGTTGACAAAATCCATAATTTATTTACTTGTTTTTCATTGCCGTGCTATATATAAAAAGGGCACACTACAAAGTAATATTAAAAAAAGGACAGCTTTGTTACAAGGGGTTGCAGGGAGCCTCCCACAAGGACTTTCCTTTTCTGCCTGCTTACAAGTAACGCGCAGCACCAAATATTTTTTTGCAACTCCTCCGAACTCCAAGGCTGTTGGGCCAGAGTAAGTGCTGCATTTTTAAAAGGGATATTTAATGTCCCTGGAGTAAGGACATTCAGGCAACAGTTTCAAGGCAATGCCAATTCTCACTACATTTTCCCCCCATGAAAGTACTCCTTCAGGTTCCCTTTAAATTTGATTTTGCTTAAGAACTTATACATATTTTTGGGCATCTGGAAAGCCTGTTTTCCACCTTATCTACTTTTTCATGTACTACTGCCTGATTTATACACAATACCAAATAAGTGTTGCAGGAGACAGAGAGAAAAGCCGTTTTGCAAGAGGGCTAAATCCATTTGCCAGTTAACTGTTGCAAATTAAAAGGTCAGAAAAACAATCACTGTATTTGGAAAGAATAATTTTACACAACTAAGACCTCAACGGAAAAAAAAAATAATATTAACTTTGTTCCAGTAAAGCGAGTTGTCTTATCTACCCATGAGGAAGTTTAATAAACAGCTTTCTGTACTTCTAAGGTTTTGAACGCGTGCCAGGTTTTGCAGGATTCTCACTCGTCCTAGATGAAACTGCAGGGCTTTAACTGAAAAGCAGAAAGTGTAAAATATGTTTTAAAATAAATCTGAAGGAGAAATTGATTGTATTTGTTCATTTAGGCACTCAATAACAACAGGCAACACTAATACTAAAGTTACATCTGCAGATTGCTCCTACCGTTACAGATCAAGACCGATCAATTAACCTGCCGGTTCCCAAAGCCCAAGGTACTCCTGCAAGACAGGAGAGGCACATCACGGAGCCCAAGCTAGGAGCCGTGCCAGACTTCTGCAGGTCTCCGCAACAATCTCGTATGTCCATGAATGCTCAACCTGCCACAGGTCTCCTACACCATCACCGGCTTTTCTTCATTTACCCGCCTCATCGCAACACAAAGCCCAGAGTTCCCAGTTTTGATATTTATGCAAATTGCTGTAATTTTGAACCAGCTCAAGATTTCACAAGTGCTGTGAAGCCGTAATAGCACTTGCTGGCAGAAAGTCCCCAGCTGGACCACTTCAGGAGCTTCAGGCGGTGGAAATCACACAAGTCAAAATCTCTCCCTTGCCATGGACTTGACCATCATCAGCTCTGGGGAACACTGACCATGGACTTGACCATCATCCGCTCTGGGGAACACTGACCCTGCCACAGGATCCCGCAAAGAGAATAAACCTGAAAGCTCTTTAGCAGATGACACTTTCTAAGGGTGCTTCAGCCACCCCTGCCGCAGTACATGCAAGCAGGACTCCTGTTTTGCATCCTGAAAGCAGAAGTGTGCTTTAAGGGGAGAAAAGAAAATCCCCAAACCAACACCCGAAGCGTTTTTCTATCCACACAGAACCCAGCACCCCAGGTGCCCACTCACTACATTTTGCCAAATTAATCCATAGCTTGCTCCTAGCCAAAGGAATCATTAGATTTATGTCCAAAAACTCTCAAGTCATTAATGGCCTTAACTGCATGCTTTATATCACTTTTTAATAACCTCCTGATATAGATTAGATCCAACTTTATTACTCCCTCACCGGCTGAACGTGAACTCTACGAACACCCTAATTTCTGGAACGGCATCCACATTCTCAGAATATTTGGTTTCTCTCATTAGGGCAAATTTGGTTTCAAGCCAAACGACATATAAATAATTATTTACACAGCGCAGTACTCCTGCGGTGCTCAGACTCCTTTTCTTCCAAAGCCTCACAGTTATCTTAAATGTCTACCGTCATTTGCAAGCTATTTTGTCAGACTGATGCCAAAGGGTGATAACCGCTTGCTTGCTTGATGTCAGCTCCTTGGAAAGGCTGAAATCACATGACGTTTCCAAAGGTCTATACTTGAAGCTTTCTCTGAGTAATCTAGGAGAGATGATCTCGTACAGAAGAGAGTAACTGGTTTGAAGAGCTGTGCAAATGCTAATTCCTCGGGCTGGAAAGAAGATGCATCTTTGAAAGTGGAATTTAAGCTGTCACAGGTTCCCTGTTCCAACAAAACCAGCTCCTACCACACTTTAAAAATAAATCCCTAATCTGAGATCTCCTGCAAAGAACGATCTTGATCTTAGGAACGTGAGACTGACTTTTAATTCTTTCCTACCTTTTTTTCTTTCTACTCAAAGCCAGTGACAACAATTAAATGATGACAAACGGGTTTGTACGGGTACCATCGTGAAACAGGCTGCTGTCCAAGTAAACCTTAAGTGAGGCACAAATATGCTGTTATACCAAGTGATGCACAGACACTGTGCTGGCCTCAACCCTTCACGATCACTTGAACAGCTGTGCACTGGATTACAAGTATGTGGTACAGTACTTTAAACTGTTTACTTTCTTACTATCCATCATTAAAATGTGCTTAACAACGAGCACCAGCAGCCTGGGACAGATGTTCTTGCCTTTTTTTCTTCCACAACAAAATGTAATTTAAAAAAAACTAATGGAGAAGGATATAAAAAATAAAATACATAAAAGATATTGTATATAAAATTACAGAGTTCAAAAATTTTCATTAAGATATTAACACAGAGAAGGTGTACTAGAGAACAACAGCGACAACTTTGCTATTAATTCGTATGTCTGGACTTTCAGCTCTTGATTATCCTTGTCTTACATTTTTAACTCTAAAGATGCTTTATTGTCCTGGCGTCAAAACAATGACGGGGGAGGCATTAGACATTGTGAAATCCTAATTTTCTTGATTTCAATGAATTTAGAATTTCAATTACATTAGACCTCAAACATCGTTTCAGGAGGGCCTGGGTCATGCTGAGTCAAGCTTGGGAGTAAGCGTAAGCTGAAGATGCAAAGCACTCTGCACCACCACGGGTACACATCTCTAATAAAAACATCACTGTCCTCAGCCCTGTGATTTCAGATCTGTATCTCATCACCTTTATTGAATCCAAACTCTGGCAGAGCTCGTTATATCCAGAAGCAATTTAGAAGTTTCTGAGAAGCTGACTCAATAGGTTTCTTTAAAAAGTAAAGCCAACAAAATAATTTCAGAATGTTCTCTGACGCTTCTTGAGTGTCGTGTCTTAATGATTAAATATATTGGGACGACGAAGGGGAAAAAAGGAACGAAGATGACTTTCTGAAACAAACGCCACTTCAAGATTTGAAAACTGCTCTTCTCTCACCGCCCCCATTACTCACATAATTATATCTGAGATTTTTATACAATGCAGATAGCTCAGATAAACAGACTGGATACGAACACCGAAGTTCTGTGCTTACTATAATCCCCAGCTGACAATTAAATAACACAAAGCATATTAATACTAAGAAAACAATTATACTGGAGTTATAACTCCATATATTATGGAATAGCATAAATCCATATATGCATAATACAAGAATATGTAGCTATAGCTACAGAAAGAAAACTCAGTAGTAAAAAGGTAATTTTGAGGACTCTAAAGAGTGGAAAAAAATGTAAAGCGAAACCTTCATCACTGCTATGTTACTGCACACTAAAATACAATGCTGTTTAAACAGTTTAAATGCATGTTTATCTTTTTAATTATTTCAATATGGTGCTCGAAAAAAATACTGAGACTTCATAAAAAAAAAATTACTTAAAATGGTAAGAACATTTCTAGAAAGTTTCATCAAAGTCAGGACCAAGGATGGCAAATGGCATATGCTTCTTGTTCTATGAGAGAGGGGAAAGGTGGGTGTAGGGGGAAGGAAATTCCATGTACAAGAGCATCCAGCGTGCAAGCTGCCACTGCAGCTGGCAAAGCACAGGTGCCACCGAGGATGAGGACCACTAAAGGCAGCTTGGAATATATCACCAAAGCTTTTAAGATGACATGCTTATCAGCCTGAATGCCTAACCAGTGCTTTAGAAATAAAGGATTACTGGGAGGAGAGGGCCTGTGTTTACACAGAAGAGCTGTAGTGAACTGAAAAGCTTTACAGCTCTTTCTCATGTATTTATGCTTATTAAAAAAAAATCCAAGATGCCATAAGCTTATCTGTATTTATAACTTCAGCTATTTGAAAGCTTTGTCTGAATTGATTCCCAATGTAAGCTGAGAATTCCCTCCCCTGCTTTCATGCGCTATTTCAGCTTAATCATTTCACTGACAACGCTGCAGGTGAGCAAGGGTGGACTCCTGCAAACAACCATGATGGCCATGCATGCACTGTGGGGACTGAGATGACAAGGACAACCGCTTTACCTTCTCAGCTACTAGCACCCACTGACAGATCAGATTCAATAATCATAAATTCTCATATAAAGCCTATTCCGTGCTATAAACTGGCCTTGACTGGGCACAGGTGGAAGAGCAGCTCCAGGGCAGTGAATGGGGGACTGTATACGGGAAACAGAGACAACTCGAACAGAAAAGTCAAGGGTTAACCACCGCTTTTCCCTTTCTCCACTGCAGCCTCAAATAGCTCGCGAAATTTCCTACCATCCAGCTACGCTCCTCTAAGCCTGAAAGGTGGGGGTCGGTCTCTTCGCCCAAGGAACAAGCCTCAAGTTGCGCCAGGGGAGGTTTAGGTTGGATAGTAGGAAAAATTTCTTCACCGAAATGGCTGTCAAGCATTGGAACAGGCTGCCCACAGACATAGTTGAGTCACCATCCCTGGAGGTGTTTAAAAGACGTGTAGATGTGGCGCTTAGGGACATGGTTTAGTGGTGGACTTGGCAGTGTTAGGTTAACGGTTGGACTTGATGATCTTAAAGGTCTTTTCCAACCTAAATGATTCTATGGTGATTCTACGCTCCTCTAAGCCTGTTTTCCACTAATTTTAGAGAAAGGGGATTCCAGCTGCACATGCAGACTAGCAAAGTGTCAGTGCTAATATACGTCCTCCCACTCCTCTGCTCTTGCAACCATCATGTCCTACCATCGGTCCGGAGCCACCCCAAAAATACAGCATCGCGCTGGTTTTCTGTGTGGTCTGCCATCAAAAGAGGGCACGGGCACGGAAGGAAAAAGACTTTTCAGAAGCAGATGACTATAGCCATGCAAGTTGAATGTAACATTATAAAAGAGAGGAGAAAAAAAGCTGTTCATAAATTGCTTTAAGTCAATCCATCGAGATGTGTTTTCTGCAAAACGTGTCTCTTGCAGAACTTCAGAACCTGCAGGCAAACCAACCCCTTAACGTTCAAGTTTCTCCCATCCATCAATCCAGAGACCAAGCTCCCTGCTGCTCTGATCCTTCCAGGGAAACCAGCTCCAACAACAGAGGATTTGGCTGAGAATTTCCACCTGTGGCTAGCAGCAATGTGAACAAGCCTTTTTCTGTGAAGCTCCTCAAACCAGTCCCAAACCACTGCTTTTCCTTTTCGGAATTAAAAGCAGATGGTAAACTCATCAAAGGACAGTTATCTAAACAGTTCCTGAGATTCAACATCTCTCTTCATTATCCAGCTGAAATATATTGTTTTCACATTCATACTCCCAACTCCAATCTGTTTATTGGTTTGCAATAGTGGGGAATTCCCTCATCCTTTTCCAATAGCAACTTGGTAACCACAGCACATTTGGCAATTTCTTAGACAATATTCCTTTGAAGTGTTAACCGAAAGGGGCTGGAAATGAGGAACAGCTACGCTGGAGGTGGTGCAAAGATGCACTGCACTGTAGAAACTTCAGCAAAGATCAAATCTCCTGAAGTAAGTCCTCGGTGTCACCGTTTGAGGGGAGAATTTGATATACCCTTTTCTGACAAACAAGCTAGCAGCAAAGCGAAGGATTCAGAAGTGTCACCTCCAATATCCATTCAAAACCTGTACAACACGCAGCCTCCAAATCACTTTGATCTACCGAAGAACAGCACGTTTTGTGGGTAAAGCCACCTTAAAGAAACCGGGGCCTGTAGACGCTTCAGATGGGCACGTACAACGTGCCCGAAACACGAGCACAGTGAGGCTGAGCTCTCTGCACCCCAAATGGATGCTCCTCTGCCCTGTCCCATGGCACAGGACCCCCCTGGCAGATGCCATACCTGCACCACAGGACCGCCAAGCCTTGGCTGTCAGGATCTTTTTAATTGCAGACCCATGTCCTAAAGCAGACGGGATCACCATAGTGAGAAGCAAGGCATATTTGGGCAGAAGACACCAGGGTGGAGAAGAAGCACAGGAGACACTCTCCAGTAGTCCACAGGTCCTGAACTTCCTCCATCAGTTCCTCCATCAAGTAATACTATCAAAGTAATTCCTCCATGAAGCCCAGAAATTCTGATCTTCTACAATTATACCTGCGAGGAGCAGGGAGTTGAACTCGATGATCCTTATGGGTCCCTTCTAGCTTGAGATATTCTATGATTCTAGAATGAGAGATACAGGAAAACATGGATCTCAACTAAAGCATCCATTTTACTTAATCCCCAGATTGCTCCAGCAGTGTTTATACTCTAACACGAGAGCACTCCAGCTGCAATTTGCTGTATAGAAACACGACCAGAAGGGAGAGAACATTGCAAATCCAGCAAAAAAACACCCACTCCTGCGTTACATGTATTAACCAAAACGATCTCCTAACCCACTAGCACGACATCTCGATTTCAACGCCATCCTGAGCTATACAAGGAGGTTTGCTGACCACGCGTTCCCCTTCCCATCACGTGCGCAGCACTGGAAGGAAACGCACCCTCATCCTCACCCGAGCAACAAGGTGGCTATCACTAATTGCAGCAGCAAAACAACTCAACGAGATGGCAAACACATGCATAAAAAGCAAAAGGGAGAAGGAAAATTTGGAAACCTAGGCAACCTTCGGTTTCTGTAGGTGTAAAATGGGAATTAGTGATGCGGACACCTTTTTTTAAGTGCTGTGGGCTTTGCTTACTGCACCCTGTAAAGCATCAATGACTCCTGCGCAAATGACTTTGAGAAACTGTCATAGATCTGGAAAAGGAAATTACATGAATCCAAACAGATGGTTAATCAAAAGGTTAGCTTCTGGTTCTGCAGCCAGAGGAAATAGGTTTTTCTTTAGCAAAAATAAATCATATAAATAATATAAACACCAGCGGCTTAAGTCAAAATAATAGTTTAGGTCAATCTGGACTTAACACCTTCAGCACCATCCTGCTTATCTCAGCATTCCTGACTTTCAGTAGTTAAGCCTTAAAATCATTTAAGTCATTACAGGTCTTCCGGGGTTTTGCGTTGCTTCTGCAGCCACCTCCTAGGGCGACGTGGGCAAGCAGCTCAGCAGCATGGGCTTTTGGTCACATTCCCAAAATGCAAACAGGTACAAAGAGTGGCATCTTTGCCAAACGGCAAGTTCGCCGACGACACCGAGCTATGCGGTGCGGTTCACACGCTGGAGAGAAGGGATGCCATCCAGAGGGACCTTGACAGGCTTGAGAGGTGGGCCTGTGTGAACCTCATGAAGTTCAACAAGGCCAAGTGCAAGGTCTTGCACCTGGGTCGGGGCAATCCCAAGCACAAATACAGGCTGGGCAGAGAATGAATTGAGAGCAGCCCTGAAGGAGGACTTAGGGGTGTTGGTTGATGACAAGCTCAACATGACCCGGCAATGTGCGCCTGCAGCCAGGAAGCCAACCATATCCTGGGCTGCATCAAAAGAAGCGTGGCCAGCAGGTCGAGGGAGGGGATTCTCCTCCTCTACTTCGCTCTCATGAGACCCCACCTGGAGCACTGCCTTCAGCTCTGGGGCCCCCAACATAAGGAGG
>NW_008824359.1:9340462-9345221 GCF_000699105.1 Pygoscelis adeliae | reverse complement strand
CACTGGCCCAGGTTGCCCAGAGAGGTGGTGGATGCCCCATCCCTGGAAACATGCAAGGCCAGGCTGGACGGGGCTCTGAGCAACCTGCTCTAGTTGAAGGTGTCCCTACTCAGTGCAGGGGGGTTGGACTAGATGGCCTTTAGAGGTCCCTTCCCACCCAAACCGTTCTATGACTCGATGATCTGCGTTCCATTTCGGTGGCAAGATTTTCATTTATCAGCAGCCAAAAATGCTGGGCTATCACATAACCCCAGCTGTGGGCTGGAGGAGCATTTTGGAGTTTGTTTGCTTGGTGTTTTTTTCCCCAAACACACAAAATTGGAAGGGACAGCACTACAGTTTTAGAATCATACAATGGTTTGGGTTGGAAGGGACCTTTAAAGGTCATCTAGTCCAACCCCCCTGCAATGGATCAGGGACATCTTCAGCTAGAGCAGGTTACGCAGAGCCTCAAAGTCTCACCACGTGCCAGTAAAGCATTGTTAAGCGCTGGACTGCAGCAAGAGACAGTGTTTAAAATAAGCTCTTTGGAGATGAGCTTTATATATAAAATTTCCATGGTTACCTCCATGCAAGTTACCATAGATTAGATGGGACTAAGTACTTATTTTTCCAAAGCCGTTTATAAGCATTTAAGAGATTTTTTCCATTCTTGCCTCAAAGTATTTCATACCATTAGCCACTGTTTTTCTGATCTTATACATTTTATAGTAAGTCTTAACCAAAACTTAATTTTATACTTTTACAGTTTACAGGAACTGCATTAGAGATAGGTACGACAAGAAGATACATGTTTGTATAAAATGTCAAGCTAATCTTGACAGCTAGCAAAGTTCTAGTGTGAATTAAAGGCTACAAGAAAGTATTTTATCATTCTACCAGATGAAACAGCTATTGGATGAGACAGATTTTTCCAGATGTTAGAAGAGAACTCAGGGGCCATACTCGCACCAATAACCATGACTAATACCTATGCAACCGTGTTTAAACAATAATAATGATTCTTGTCATGACTGAAGGAACTCAAGCTAAAATGGTGGCGTTTTCAGTCCAAAGAATGAAATCCATAAGATTATCCAAGATGAGAGCTATTTCTGCTCAGCATCACTTATGGAAAAACTCTTATCTGCGAAGAATTTTCTTGATTTGTATTTTTAATGAAACATTTGAGGCTGTAGGACACTACTTCTGGGAGGCCACCTACCACAACCGATGTGCAGCAAGTCTAGGAGCTGCAGACCTACATGAACATCATACTCTACACTCAGCTCAGTCACCTGGCTGGTTGAGCAACAAACACACAACCTACCTACCCCAGCATTTTCTTCAACTGAAAATTGTGAGAAATAAACTTTTATTTCTCACCTTTGAGATTTAGCTTAAACGCTATACCAAAAAAGATAAATACTACTTCACGTGGGATGCCAACACATGACAGAAGATCCCAGCTGGAAAGCCAACTGGTCCATCAGAAAGAGACATTCAGTTCAGCGAAATGGGTCCTGTCTTTCATGTCCTGCACTGCTCGAATATGAAAAAACGACAGCCAGATGTACACAAATTTTATTTCCGTCCAACAGCCAGCCTTGCTTCGCATCACACGCCCAGAAGAGCCAAATCCGAACAGCCTCCGTTCTACCACCCCACAAATACTCACATCTTGTCCTTTCTTTCTTGGGCATTAAAATAATCCCCACAAATGTAAGGCAGAGCAGACAAATAATTCACTTAAAAGGTCTCAGTCCCATCTGACTGGGACTATGGGTGTGTTATAATGGAATTAAGATACAGAAAATGAGTTACACACCCCTGTTATTTGCAGTCCTACTTATCTTCCTCAAACTGCCAGAGGCAACCTAATCCCCAGTTTCAAGAGAATCATTTCTTAAAAATGAAAGGAAAGCAATTTTCAAAGCCATCCCACCTGGCAGGAGCTTGGACGCCAGGCGTGCTGGCAGCACGGGCTTGGCTCACCAGACCAACGTTGCCCCCAACGCTGGTCAAAGCCAGGCTGCCCTTTGCCTCCTGCAACAAAAATTACAAGCTCCTGTTTCACGTTGGATTTCCATCGGCTTCACGTGGCACCGTAACGAGCGCGCGGCGCGGAGGCAGCCAGATGTGCCCCACAGCTGTCATTGAGGAGCGATACCCAAACCCTGGGAGGAGATACGGTTGGGAACGCGTGACTTTCTGCTGGATCAGCCAGTCCATTCATCCCCCTCCTCCCTTCGGATCTGCTATTTTAGCTCTGCCATCGCCGGGCACGTCGCCAAGAAACAGTAAAGACGATTTAATTTCTGGAGGGGCAGTAGGAAAATTGCAAATCTGGGATATTACGATAAAGACATCGTCTTCTTTGTGACTTGCGCCACAGAATCCACGGATATGACATGAAGATACCTGTCACTAAACGGTTTCTTTTCACGGCGTTATCACTCACTTAAGCAGAACTTCTCCAGCTCTACCACGTCCTGGCAATCTGTTGGTTTCAACCACGGAACCATTCCCTTAAGTTAAAACAGCTTTCCATGAAGTTTTACAAACAAAGTGCCTTTCTTTTAATTTGGACACTGTAAGTGTAATTTCTCTACCTCAGTACACTTTGAGAAGGAGATACAGATAAACAGTGATTTTTAAAAATACTCTGCTGAACAGTAGTATATGCAGACTAAAGGGAACTATTTTATTCCCAAAGAAAATACATTGCAAAGCAATAATGCATGTAAAATATGCTTCAAAAAGGAATTATTTTTTCAGATCAATCTTAAACAAGAGTGTGATCAAAACCATACAATCTAAAAATATCTGGCCAGAGAAAACACTAAACAGAGAAGCAGCCCTAGATTATTTGTTAAAGGGATTTATTCCCCTTTTTTTCCTTTCTTTAGAGGTTCTCCAGTGCTACTTAGGGTAGGCCAGGTAGCAGGACACAAACCACCAAGAAGATCCAGACCATTCGCGCCACAAGGTGCAGGATGAGTGTCCTCGCACTATCTCCGCGTGGGTTTTTGTTCAGCTTCTCAAAGCCAGGCTCAGTGTTCCCGATGGGTAAGACAATCCAAATATTATCCGTGCAAATCTGCACCTGCACAGGGACACTGTGTTTTAAAAGAAATGGCTTTAAAGCATGTTAATAGTTGCTGAAATTCTTCATCTCGGGAGCAGCTCATTTACAAACACTTTGTGTTTTCAATCACATTAGAGCAAATTAACTCCCCGGTGTTTGAAGTCTGAAGTGAACTCGCTCCATGGTAATTACCTCCTGTTCTCATACAAGTAGCTGCTTGTGCCAGCCCAGCTCGCTCTTGCTTTGAGAGGCGATGCTCCAAAGTGTCGCCGTAGTGCTGCGGCTGTTTACATTTCTGAAGACAAACCTAAAGAACTGTTTTTCCTCCCCTGCTTTAGAAAACTCTCTCCAAAAGAGCTTGTTTAGCAGAAGACCGTGGAAGCTTTTTTGGGGGGAAAAAAAAACCAACAAAACACAGAGAAACTTTGACAAACACCATTTCAGAACTGCTTCCTAGAGCGAGCTGTATAAAATTATCTTCGATGCATGCTTTTCCCACTCAGTTAAGCCAGGCTGAAAGGGAGAATTCCCTGGTGATTCAGCACATCGTTTGAAAACGTGATGCTTTTATTAAGCCCGAACAAAGCAAGGCCTCTCAAGGAGGCACTTGATTTCCAAGCACCTGGAGACGTTCAGCGCTTTGCCAGGCGCTGGGGGTGGGTCCATGCACAACATCCGCACAGAGAACAGCGCTTTGCTGATGAAGGTACAAGGCCACAGGTAGCGGCACAATATTGACAGCACCTTCAGGAAGAGGATTTATTGGCTCAATTTGGTCCTCCTAGAAGGGTTCAGCACAGTGTCAGCAAGTTAGTCCGGGCTTCAGACATATAAAAAGATGCAAGGTGCTAGAAAAAATACGTTGCATGTTGCTCCCTTTCCATCCCTCAGTTATCCACCTCTCCCACCCTCATCTCCTGGAATTTTCACTAGTTCTACCTGTTAAAAATTCTCACTCCCTTAAACACAAAATGCCCAATCCCAGAGACCACCACCTCTCCGTGTCCGGTGGTTTTATATTTAAGGGTGCTCTTCTCACTTTGCAACATAACCAACGTCACCGTGTGGCTCAGCAGCAGCAGCAGCTGGCCTTTCTGTTCCCTTTAGCTCTCGCCAGAAGATCCCAAAGTGCACAGAAATTAGTCCAAAAGTCCTCCACAAAGTTGCTGGTGAAGCTCTTGGCATCCAGGAGAGACCCTCGTGGTTCTAATCCAGATCTTGTTCTCCAAGTGCTCATCACTCCCCTCTGAAATTTCATTTCACAGACCTTAAGGATGTGCAATATAAAGGGTAAAAACATGGAGAACGAAACCAGAGATCAAAGACTGCCCCGGCAGACAGAAATCAAACTTAATATGCCTTGAGAGTGCTCTCGTATAAATAAGTATTTTGAAGCTGATCAAGTGTTAGCAAGCATTAATATGCTTATAAATATCTGCTCACAGGAAGAAAAAAGATCAGCTAGGAGGATTTGGCTATATACAAAATGTACTCATTTCCTAAAATGAGCAAATTAAAGGAAAATATTTTTATTTGTTTCCATCTAGGAATATGATTTTCAAGTTGATTGTGCCATCTCTAGAAAGCTATCCAAACGGGTAGGCAAAACTGGGGAAGTAAGCAAAATTAGAATCCTAGAATCATTTAGGTTGGAAAAGACCCTTAAGATCATCGAGTCCAACCATCAACCCA
>NW_008824359.1:9303342-9338462 GCF_000699105.1 Pygoscelis adeliae | reverse complement strand
TCTTTCGGCACATGGGGACAGCCTGCTCCTGCGCCTTGAAGATTTCCTTCTTGAAGAATGTCCAGCCTTCCTGGGCTCCTCTGCCCTTCAGGACTGCCTCCCAAGGGACTCTGTCAACCAGTGTCCTGAACAGGCCAAAGTCTGCCCTCCGGAAATCCAAGGCAGCAGTTCTGCTGACCCCCCTCCTTACTTCTCCGAGAATCGAAAACTCTATCGTTTTGTGATCGCTGTGCCCAAGACGGCCTCCAACCGTCACATCACCCACGAGTCCTTCTCTGTTCACAAACAACAGGTCCAGTGGGCGCCTTCCCTAGTTGGCTCCCTCACCAGCTGTGTCAGGAAGTTATCTTCCACACACGCCAGGAGCCTCCCGGACTGTGTCCTCTCTCCTGTACTGTATTTCCAGCAGACGTCTGCTAAGTTGAAGTCCCCCATGAGAACAAGGGCTAGTGATTGTGAGACTTCTCCCAGCTGCTTACAGAATATTTCATCTGCCTCTTCTTCCTGGTTGGGTGGTCTATAACAGACTCCCACCATGATACCTGCCTTGTTGGCCTTCCCCCTGGTTCTTACTCATAAACACTCAACTTTATCGTCACCATCATTAAGCTCTAGACAATCAAAACACTCCCTAACGTACAGGGCTACACCACCGCCTCTCCCTCCTTGCCCATCCCTTCTGAAGAGTTTATAGCCATCCATTGCAGCACTCCAGTTGTTTCCATGACGGCAACTATATCATAGTTTTCCTGCTGCACAGTGGCTTCCAGCTCCTCCTGTTTGTTGCCCGTGCTGCATGCATTGGTGTAGACGCACTTCAGTTGGGCTATTGATCCTGCCACCTTTTTACGAGGAGAAACCCTAATTCCTACGTGACCATTCTCAGGCACTTCCGTGGTTTCTAACACATCCATAACCCTTCCGTCTTTGCTGCCGCATGGATCTCTATCCCCTACCTCCACCAAGACGGCAGACCGAAGGACCTCGCTAGCACACCATCCCTCAAACATTGGCGTGCCGCCCCCAGGCTTATCTCTAGCAAGCCTGGTTTTATCCCTTTCCTCTTTTCATCTCGGAGAAATCCTGTAATAACGAACCAGGCACATTTTCGCCCATAAGAGTGGGGCTACGTGGAGATCGTCAGTAAGAATGCAAATTAAAGAGCAACTGGAGGGTGGGCCAGGCAAACTACATCGAAATCCAGAAGCTAAGTTCAGTCAAATAAATACTGTTTACTAAAAATGAGGATTGAGATCCTGACCATCTGGCAAATGTCTGAGACATCCTCTTAAAGCTTTCTTGGCTCTGCAAGAGCAGAACTTTATCCTCTAAGGAAAAGAGATGGGAAACAGCTCACAAACCTCCTCTGTGCAGATTTTAGTCCCTATGGATGTGATCTGAGAAACAGTAGTTTCTTCTCTTTATTCCCAGCATAGGAAATAACAGATCGGGAGATGATGTTATCTTTTCCAGTTTGCCTAATAAAGAAGGCTGAACCTCTTTTAACATCTAAAAAACATAGTCTGGCTTCACCTTTCTGTGTTTGGGATTTGGAAAGGGATATACACCAATTTGATTCCCCCAAAAATACGCAGCTGTATCAGGCAAGCTGGAATAAGGGATGTACATATGGGATAAGGGACATACATAAGGGATAAGGGACACATGACTTGGTAGTAATGCAAAACCTGAAAATGGTGGACCCAATACAAATGCCTGTAACTCGTTAACTCTCCTGGCAGAGGTGACTGCAGCCAAGAACTTTAGTCAACTGATGAAATAAAGAACATTTGCCCCAGGCTCAAATGGATATTTCATTAATTATGTGAGAATTAAGCTAAGATTAAGCAAAGACAGAGACCTCTCTTATGGGAGCAGAGGTCAAGAACTAAGAATTTGTTTAATTTCATGGATAACAACAAACTGACATCAACAAGAAACAACATCTAACAAATGCACTCTTAAACACAGGCCTGAGATTTTGTAGTGCTAATATTTGTGGATAGACTGGATTCACTGAAGCAACCCCATTAATGCTTCCCAGTTTATGAACCTTCTCCATGTGGGGAAAAAGACTCAATTTGGGTAATAACATTTATAGTTTACTGGAAACTGCTGGCCCCCACCAGAGTAAAGTATGTTTTCAGCGGTATTTAGGGATTCTGCAGGCAGGGTGGGATGAAGAGTTAACTTTGGGTAAAAGGCCTGACCATTTTGTTGGACCAGCAGATCTGAAGCTGAGCCACCAGAGATGTTTCTGCATCACCACTAAGGAGTGGGGCACATGTGGGAGCATCCACCACCTGCCCAGGATCATGCAGCAACGATCATCTCAACCTCCCCTTCCTTGACAGGCGAAGAACCTACCCGACATGAAAGTTGTGCCTCACCATGCTCTTTGCAGCGATAGGACAAGGGGGAATGGTTTTAAACTAAAAGAGAGGAGATTCAGACTAGATAGAAGGAAGAAATTGTTTACGCTGAGGGTGGTGAAACACTGGCCCAGGTTGCCCAGAGAGGTGGTGGATGCCCCATCCCTGGAAACATTCCAGGTCAGGCTGGACGGGGCTCTGAGCAACCTGCTCTAGTTGAAGATGTCCCTGCCCACGGCAGGGGGGTTGGACTAGATGACCTTCAAAGGTCCCTTCCCACCCAAATCATTCTGTGATTCTGTGATTCTTCAGTTCCTCTTGGCGTACTGCGTTCTCCTGAGCTGTGGGGTGCTCAGGGTTCAGATGATTGCAGCAAATTAATTTCCCATTTAATATGCAATTTTCGGTGACCATTCATTGAGCTTCTTGCCCTTAATCGTTTTGCTTAATTCATCTATCAAGGTCGGCTCTTCTCTATGCTAAATGCAAGGCCACAGGGCTCTGAGCAAGCCTCGGGCCAAGACCTCCACAGCCCTGGTTAGCTCACAGCCCAGGCAGCAAACACCAGGAGCCGACTTCCAAGCACAAGCAGTGCTGCTGGAGGCTGTTGCTCTGCTCAAGACACGTTCTTCCCAAAGAGGCGCTACTATTCCACAAAGCTGGTGAAACAGACATCTCCCTCCCCGTTCACATAAAGCATTACGGGTGTGTCATCTTAACGCCGTGCAAGAGATGAAGCAAAACATGCTAAAAACTTAGAATTTATATATTAATAATACAAAAATATTATTAATACATTATTATATAATACATATATAAATAATATAAATATATTATATAAAAATATACCATAAATATATTAAGAATGTTCTTTCAAGGGGATTTTGCTGACCTCTGACCTATTCTCATGTTGCATTTCCAGCTGCAGGATGGCCACACAGGTGAGTGGAAGACTAAATGTCATGATCTTGCAAACAGTGGCCTCCAGCTTTCTAATCTTAAACCTGCCTGTGAGACCATCTAAGCTGAACCCTAAAAAAGGGTAATTCCAAGCTGTTCGCAACATGTAATTTTTTCCAGGCAAGAATATGCATTCTTTTTTTCTGTCCAAACAAGCACAGGTATGAATCCTTGTCATTTTAGGTTCTGAGCACAAGAAACAGTTTATGAATCGTCTAAACATAAAATAAGGGCTCTAATGGAGGAACTCGGTCTGAACCTGACCCTTCCCTACTTGGCAAGCACTTCCATTTTAATCCTCTGTCCCTAAACAGATCCATTCAAGAGCTAGGGAACAACTCCATCCAAGATCTGGGGAAGAGGGGAAGAAGGATTGGATGCAAATGCATAGATTACTATATGGAAATGACATTTTTCAAAAATATTATGCTTCCAATAGTTCTGGCACGAAGAAAGGAATTACATCATTTATCAGAATCCAGGAATTCTGGACTCCTGAATGCCTGGGACTTCCAGTCCTAGCAGGTCTTCTCCCCAAAAACCCACAGCAGATGCCGAATTATCTGTCCCTTCATGATTTCTTACTGAAAGTGCCTTCTCTTCCTTTGAAGAAGCGGCTAAAGAAAATCTAACAAAGCTTACTTGTTACCATTTCTTGGAAGTAAAGGGCCCACAGCCTATTCAGCCTCTCTTCTTCCTCCTCCTCCTCCGAATAAAACGGCAAGCCCCGTACCCTGAGCAAGCACCCGTTTCCATGACAAGCCTGGCACTCGTGTTGGAGTCTTTAAAGTCAGAAGGATGAGAAGCCATGCAGCATGCCGCTTCGAAGGCTAGCCGAACTAGAACCAATTCTCTAGGACAAATACGCTATGTAAACACTAATAACATAATCTACTTAAAAGCACTATTACCGATGATACAGAACCACTGTGAATTTTCTAACACAAAGATAAATGCTAGCACAAATATTTGTTTAGCGCTAAACAGTAAGACCTGAGCAGAAGCAATTCTGGCCCAGAGCAGCTCCCGATGAACCGGAGCTGCCCGAGCGCCGCAATTGCTCCATCAGGGCTTTAAATCCGCTGCAGAGAGAGGGGTTTTTTAATTTTATAAAGCAGTATTAATATTTTACGATTGCATTCTTCTGCATTCCAAACATATAAATAACTCCAGATTGCTGAATGCTTCAACCGCCAAGAATATATTCTCTTTACCCTTTTCTGCCTTTTTGTTTGCAGGGGGGAGAGAAAAAGTATACTAAGTATAATGAAAATGCAACCTGACATCATGAGTAATTCTAGGCTTGTTCAAAGACTCTATATCTCTAAAAGAGTATGAAATCAACCTAGCAGGTCTGTTTAACAGGGACGTGTAGTAATGCAGATATAATGAAACTGTAAAAACTGAAAAGACAAGACAACAGGCTATGCAGCAGGAACACTGTACAAAGATTATTCACTAATTTCTCCTTTGATTTAATTCTGTGTAGATGTATTCTACGGTCAACTACTTGCAGTCAAGCAAGAGAAGCATTTTGAGGTTGCTATTGCAAATTACAGCGTCGGAGAAACCGGGATCGCTGCTACCAGAAGCCTCTGTGCTGAGATCCCTGCTATCACAACCAGCAAGGGAGTTTGGGGGTGAAGTCAGAAACGATATGGTTCCCAACTACGAGAATACGCCCTGAAATTTTCCACGCACATCCTAAATTTTTGAGGTCATCCTTTCCTCAGGACTTCCTCCAGTCATTCTTACGTATTAAATTCTCAACATCATACACTCAAACAATTGCCTTTTTAGATGGGAAAACAGAAACAATCCAGAAGTCTCACCTCAACCTCCATTCAGTATTTCCATCCTTCCTCCCTAAAACGCTTAAACCCCTGCAACTTGTTGCTGAAAAATATCAGCAACAAACACGTTTCACTTAAAAGAGGAAAACGCACACAAAAAAAAGTCATGTAACTCCAAGGGCTAGCAAACTCAGGTCTGCTCTCCCAATCGCACTGTTTCAACCTGCTGCTTGTAATTTCTATTTTTGCAGGACGGCACCTTCACGTTCATAACCAGCCATCAAATATTTTGCCCCAATGCATCGCATACCATTAGCCCATCACAGCCTCATCCCCGCTGCTGCTTGCCTTGTGCCGTTGAAAACTCCTTTTATAGGCAACTGAGGTCCCACCTCAAAATTACACATCAGGGAGATACTCCCAGACCTGGGACAGTGCTAAGATCCAAAATATTGACCTTGTCTCAAAGAAGTGGAGGGTTCAGGTTAAGCCTGTATGGACCAGCCCCACCACTGGTGCCGCGCACTGCAGGAGAGCCTCTTGAATGGTGGACCACAACACATACTGGTCTTTCCAAAAAACAAGCTGTCAGACAAAGAAAATAAAAATGGAAACCACAGCAAAGTCATTTCACAAAATAAAGGGACATGACCACCAAGGCTATTCAAGAACAAAAATGCTACGCCCATCTATTTCTCATATACCATGTTTTTCTTACAGCTAAAGCATGCAAATAAAAAAATCTCGGTCTAATTTAACTACAGCACACTCTTAACTTAGCACACTACTTAACGCTTTAAGTTACACTCACCAGTCTATCAGCATACAGAAAAGGAATGACACTAGGAGGAGGAAAAAGCTTGTACAATGGCAGACCGGTTCAACAGAGCAATAGTGTATGTTTTTCTAATACATAATAGATCAAACAGCTTAATAAAAAATAAGCTCATTTCTGACGGAACATATATTCAAGGGCATGAAATACTGTTTTAAATTATTTCACTTATAGAGGAGAAGAAAAAAATCTTGGCTGAGCAAGCCACATGCAAAATTGAAGTGCTGCGCCAGCAGCTGTGGGGCTTCGATGCAAACCACGCCAGCAGAAGGCTATCGCAGCCATAAAGCCACACAACCATTTCTTATTCTTCCCATTTATAAGCTACACTTTCACATTGTACATCACAACACCACGATACCCTGAAGCCCAAATACGTCTGCAGCTCCCGTCATGCCAGCGCACTTTTTTCCCCCCCTCGTCTGATTGACGGGAACCACTTCGGTCGAGAGATAATTTCTTGCTTCACTGGATGTGTAGTAACAGATCCTTCCCTCTCCATGGCAGGAGCATTTTATGTGCTTAATACCGACAAACCCTCACGGTGCCAAGTCCTCAGTGCAACAACAGGAAAAAAGATTCCCCAAGTTTCCTTGAGAAAAATCCTTAAGAATCTTTCTCCAGTACATAAAGAAAAAGAAATGCAACCTTATGTTCAAAATGACTTATGTCAAATCTGCTCAGCTTGCAAGTCATTTTTATTTTTTCTTAACTGCCTGCCTTGTAAAGTCACCTGGGAGCTAAATGTCAATATAACTTGTGCTTTGGAACAAAGCCTCTACAATTAGAATATTTCATTACAGTACCGGGTATATTAGACACATTTATGCCTTATTCTTTTTTGCTGTTTTCTTACTTTAACTAGTAATTTTGCTTTTGTTTCTTCTTACAGAATGCCAGTAAGGTTTGTGTTACTAGTAAACAAAATATTTAAAATCATGTTCTCCTAAAAAGAGGTCTCATGCGTTAACATAAACCAGAAGTGAGCTTATTACTTATATGCCCCTTAAAAGAACAAGGATATTTATACAACAGCAAAACTGCAGTAGGGTACAGGACACCACAATATGTATTTCTATCTTGAAAATCATTGAACAAATCTACTTAAAAAATACCAAGCGTAGCCCCAAGGCCACAAGGAGAAGAAAGTGGTTTAGCAGGTAAAACGAGACAGCCCATGCTTTAGGAACCCAACTGAACACACGACGATGGTTCTTACATAGAAATACCACACAGCAAGCGACTGTATCTGGTCAGTAAGTGCTTTTTAGCTCACTATCAGCCAGCAAAACGAACTGGCTCTTTCTTCAAAATGCCAGGACCTCCAGCAATTACCCCCCGACATCCTAATTGACTCAGCAACTGGAGATTTTAATTTCTGAAGCCTCGTCTCTGCAGTTAGCCTTGATTTAATTTCCCATAATCTTCAGCAATAAATTACTTTTACCAGGCTTTGCCTCTATGAGATTACTCATACAGAGGTAAAACACGAGGAACAGTTGAAAAATAACTTATGGGAAAGTTAGCAGTCATATTTGAAAGGTTGTGATTTACAACAAATTATGCTGGAAAAAAAAAAAAAAGCCTCACACTATGAGTCAGAAGATAAAGGTAAAAACCTGCCATGAGGCCTGGAGTCAATATTAGCAAAATGAGAGTTTTCTAGAGGTCCCTTTTCCTGTACAATTTGCTCACTAAGTGTCACATGTTATTAGTCTCTACAAGGATACACCGTAAAGTTTTCAGTGTTTTACAGTTTCTCTGGTTCTCATTTGGGGTTTTGAAAAATAAAGCCTAAAAAACAAAATTGAGAAAGCAAATTCTTCAAATCAAATACTGGGCAAAATGTAAACGGGCACATACAATGTGAAAAAAAAAAAACCAAAAACAAACCAAACCTTGAAGACTTTGGCACTTGCTTTTCTGAAAGCCAAAAAGACCATTAAAACCGTATTTATTTGGAAACGAAGCCCTCGCTCCAACACAAACCACGCTCCGGCAAAACGCTCCGTGTTTTGTACATCGAGACAAACCCAGCACGCAGATAACCATCCCAATTAATAAAGCAAAAGCCCTTTTCCCCAGATTTAGCAAGCCTAATAGGTTAAAGTACATGTCACACCCTTTCTCTACACCCACTACATAACTCTCGGCTTTGTTATGTAGACAAGCAGGCAACCAGCTTAGTAAGCATCTTAGTGTATTTACAAAAGGCCTCTACATTAGCACTCAGATATTATGTAAACTAAGCCTTTGCGAGAGAGAGATCCATTGCAGAACAGAGAAAAACAGACATTTCCCAAAGGGATCACTACTTTGAAACAATACTTTGTCTCTACCACATGCTGCTGACCCATACAGACAATTAAAAACACAAGCTCACCAAACAATTAAGGGTTTGTCATTGGCATGAAGAAAAGTGGAATAAATTCTAAAAGTAAATGTCAGCTTCGTAGGGGCATATATGGTGATTTGGAGAGGATAAATGAGCGCAGCTCCAACGTTCCCAGCACCATCTATTTTTGGTATAAGCTGGTAGAGAAATAAGGCTGAAGGAATAGAGTGAGATTCAGCGTGCTTAAAAGCAGAAGAGTTCACAACGACGTTACGGTTCCTTGCAGCATCTCCAACACAACCCGGCCCTCTCCCACCACCCCCAAAATCCCCGGGCATGCCAGACTCCGCGTCTCCTGGTCTCCCACAGAAGGAAACGAAGGGGCCGAGATGAGACAAACAGCGAGGGAGGCCAGGCACGCAGCTAGCCAAAAAGAAAATGTGAGTCTTCTCATCCTTACCTCAACCCTCTTCATTTCCTTCGTTCACAGGATGAGCCTGTAAATTCTCAGGGCGAGGAGCACATACCTGTAAAGCACTGACTTTTGGGTGGTTATACCCAATGTTGCACTCTTCCTAATGGATTCCCAGCCCGGTCCAGACAAGGAATAGAGAACAAAGACGGCCCCAGAGAGCCGTGGCGAGACCATACGCTTCATAAACTAGGTCATTTATATTTTTTTTAAATGAGGTGTGGACCATAGCAACATCCCTATGGCAAGCGATGCTGAGGCTCCACATGCCTCCAGAAGCATTCCTCCCTCCTCGTGCTCCTCTGGGTTATAATTACCGGCAAGAACCACAAACACACGCTCAACCTTCCTCCTCTGCTGGGTTTGGGCAACTAGGCTACAAACCGATTTACAAGGCTGGTATTCCTCAAGACACAGCTCCAGAAGACAGTGTCATGGGCATTTCTAATTGATTCCTGCTTTGGAACGGAGCAGCCAGACCCCTATGAATAGAAGCTGCAAAAGCTCAGGAAATAGTCTTTTTTCCCTGTTTTGAAGGAGGGGATTTTCTAGCTCCATTATTTTCATCGTTCTGACTCAACACAGGCATTTGCGTGCGTGCATAGACATCAGATGGAGATGGAGCTGCTATTAACGGAGAGTCAGTCTCCTGGAAATGACAAAAAGGTTCATTTCTGCTCATCAAGGGGTCTTGTAAAACGCCAGTCAGCACTCAGGCTCGTCCCTCAAGCACGAGAGCAGGTTTTTGCAGAGTAAAATTTTCAGGAGCTCAGAAAACCACGGCTGTTCAAGCCCCATGCAAATGCCAACTCCCTAGCAACACAAGCTTCCTATTCTGGAACAAAAGCTCTCCAAGAAAGAAAAAGCTCATCCTCCAACGAGGTCAGAGAAAGCCTGACATCACGGAAAGATGCTACCGCTCAAGCTACAGGAATGTGCCGAAGCAGTGTCAAAAAAGATGTACAGAAAAGCTTGTTTTCTTTCAAACCAGCACGGCGCAAGGCAGGGAGCTGGGTGGAAGCAGCAGCGTCCCCAGGGGTGCAGCTCTGTTGCATCCGCGCTCAGGCACTACACAACAGCAGCCGGTACCTGCTCCTCCAGTGCCCATCTGGCCTCTCCAGCCCAACAAGCAGCGCTCGGCATAACCCCGAGGGGTTTAAACACAAAGTGGGATCTGTCCTGCAAACCAAGCAAGATTGTAGAAGTGGTGGAGCAAAAAGTCTGCAACATTTAGAGAGCAGAGAGAAGAAACGTCGGATGCTGAGCAGTTACTCATCATAGATCACTGGAGACAGACATTCATCTTTTTTTTTTTTTTTCTTTTTTTTTAATCCTCACCCTTGTGCTGGAACGGCATTATTTTACTCCCCGCACAGCACTCGGGGTTCACGTTGACCCGTGGGCTGGCAGCGCCAGCACTGGTATTTCTTGATGCTGGTTACACGACCTGTGCCGCCACGCTGCTTCGCCTCCTTTCTACACGCTCCTGGGTTCACCCTCATTTACAGTCTTTTATCGTCAAGGGAGGTTTTGTGGCAACTTTCTTCTGGTTACAACTGCACATTTCAGGCTCTAAACATGTCTCTTCTTAATTCCTCCTTTTGTAGCGAGTGCGGCACTGGTAATGGTTTCCCCACTCGCTGCTTATTATCAGTCACCCAGATCCCTCAGAGAAGGGCTTTTTTTAAACCAGTTGAGCATATCACACCAATGTAAGAATGACTTAGGCTACAATCTGAAGCCTTCTGAAGATTAAAGCCAATTATTTCTAGACTTTTACTCTGGTTTTCTTATTTTCTCACAGAGGTTAAACAAGTTTGTGAAGGTTACGTGACCTTCTGCAAACCTATCCTGCCTCTTTTTAACTCTTTTTTCCTTGTTCTAAGTGTTCGTTTTTGTCAAAGAATGGTATAAGAATGGTATTTATTTCACAAAATGATCTTGCTACCTATTTACGGGGTACCTTTCTGTTGGAATATTAATTCCTTGTATTCAGCATTCTTAGTCAAAATTTATTTCATTTTATTTTGAAAGGGACAGGCAACAGCTTGGGATTAACCTTCCTTTTCTTCCAATATACCAGAAGTAGTGCTATATAAGAAGTCTTCATTATTTTATTAGCAACAAGCACAGCATCAAAAAAATCTTTGGCGGCCTTTAGATTGCTGTGGGGGTGCACAGACAACATTGTTAAGGAACTTTCCAAGCAAATAAAAGTCCAAGTAGCAGCCCTGAATACTGCACTCCTTAGAGAGCTGTACCTGAAGCAGGTGTTTGGGATTTGAGTAGGAAAGCTTGAAAATTTAACTGCTTTTGTAAAACCACTTGATAATGTCGATAGTGAGGTGCTCCTACCACTGAAGCATCAAATATTGAGCTGTTTAGTACCCGGCACCACACAGGACAACCAAGACAACAAGTCCTGGCTCAGCTCTGGTATCTACCGATGTGAGCAGCTTTCGTGCTCCTCGGGACTTGCAAGACGGTTGGGCTACACAACCCCCAGCTCGCTGGTCAAATCTGCAGACCACCAAGCAGCCATTTCGCTTCCCAGAGATTTTTCCTAATCCAGAATCCTTCAGGTCTGAACACGCGCAGCAGACAGTTTTTAGTCTTTAGCTGGAAGCCAGATCAGTGTTAGGGAGTGCTGAATCAGTCAAAGGAAATGTTACAGAGAGATTTCAATGAAGTAGTAATTAAAAGAATTCATAACATCTGAATTTGTTCCCCTTACAAGCTTCCTATTCCTCATTTTTTTTTTTTTTCAAAATCTTGGCTGGCTGCTAATTTTTCAGTGCATCTCATCTCTATTCTGCAAGCAAGAAGGCAACTGAGCCGCCTTTTGTCTGGTCAGCACAAACAAGCTGAAAAGATCTGGGTTACGCAGCGGGCTGGAGCTGCAGAAGTTCAGACACATTGCAGGAAGTTGACTGTGCAGAATTAAATCCCAGTTTCCTCTTTGGGATGTATATATTGGCTGGAGATAAGATGGTTTTAATTTTTTGCAGCAAGAAAGGGGGTTTTTTGCATGCTTTAGGTTGGAGGTGTTACACCAGCTGAAGAAAGGGATCAACAGGACTTTTCACCATGGTTGGTCAGTTATGGACACTAAAGCAGAAGCATTTCTGAACTATTTCTGTGATTTGGCATTTCCCCTTCCTCACAGCTTCTTTTTTTTATAGACTCTTTATACAGCAGAAAAATATAATTCTCAGGAAGCCGATGTGAGAGGGGAAAATTCTGTGAATTCATCTTGCACACCCCAAAAGCTGGATGGGTCCCGTAGTCTACTCTCAAGTGCTTTGCTGAATGAGGCAATGAAGCCCCTGCCACCATACTAATGAAATCGCCTATTTGGAAACATTTACTTTATATATTGTAAATTTAGACTCGAAGATTTTTGTGTGTTTAAAGACTGCTCCATGCAAGCTGATTTGTTTTCTTCCAAATCCCCAAAATCTTGCAAATAGTCAAAACTGTCCAAAATTCTTTTTAAACTCCTTACTACCCAAAATCTGATAATTGCTTTTAACCTTCCTAGTTTTCCCTGTCTTGTGTTCCCATTGCATTAGTTTCTTTACAGTTCACACCTTCAATGTTTTAATGCCAGACTTACAATTTTAAACACGCTACTCGAGACAACAGAATTTACTTAGCTTTACAGCACAAGTTTTGACAAATGCATTTCTTAAGTTCTTTCGGAAGGAAAATTCATGGCACCTCCTACCAAAACAGCCAGGTCCAACCCTAAGACCCGATACAACCTGGAAAACCCTTGCTGCCACATCTCCTGTTTTGGGAGTGGAAAACTCAAACTTCCAAAATGCCCGGGCTAAGGGACAGGCTGTCTGTCCTCAATGTGAATCTTATCCTCACGATGAAGGGTCTTCATCATCCTCAGTTTTTAAATAAGCCACTCTCCAAATAGAAATAAGATCTTCCACAGTGTCTAATAACCTCAAGTCCATTACTGATCCGTGAGCATTTCCCTGCACCTTTTCTTTTATCAGGTCTCATCCACCTCTTCCAGCATTCCCCAGTGAGCTACAAATTTCCTCCGCGCACATCCCTACCTGGAGTAGTTCCTCAGGATACACCCTCCACCAGCACAAACCATCAGTTTCACTAAATCCAACAGATAAATTTATAAGATCTGAGATCATCTCCTCTACTCCCACCTCTGCATAGCTCAAATCTCATCTCTTTACTATGCTGATGCTCTCATTTCCCATAAAGGTGGGCCTCTACAGTCCCCTTCATCCATCCTGATCCACCTCTTCACAGGTGATTTGTGTTGTCTGCTCCATGTTGTAATTTACTACTTACGTACATTGGCTCTTACAGATTTGACAATTATGAAATACCTCCTGCGGTGTTGGTCACAATGAAATACCTTATGCTGAAAAAATACTCCTGGCTAGAATACCTTGTTAACCAAATCACGAAGGATGCCATCAGTAGCGAGGGTACGTTTTGGACTCCGAGCTGTTCTCACACGCACTGTAGCTCCCTCCGTAAAAATCAACGTTACACTTTTTTATACCGATTGAAAAATAAATAAAGCAAAATAAATCCCATTCACTGCTGGCATCACATCTGCTTTCCCTTTTTGTGATCTCCCTGTTAGAGCTTTTTCTAAATAAATAGTTTTATGGCCTTATTATAGTTACAATGGTCTA
Source organism: Pygoscelis adeliae (assembly GCF_000699105.1). Taxonomy (NCBI): domain Eukaryota; kingdom Metazoa; phylum Chordata; class Aves; order Sphenisciformes; family Spheniscidae; genus Pygoscelis; species Pygoscelis adeliae. The sequence goes on along the minus strand of NW_008824359.1, from coordinate 9,325,016 downwards.
AATCATCTTATTATGCAACCTGTTGAGACAACATTTTGAAAGCATGACAACTGGAAGCGGTGATGATGTATTAATTATTACAGGGTGAATAAGTAGTTTCATCCTTCTGATGTCCAAGGATGGGACTTTACACAACTTTTAAAGGGAACAGGAAGATTTCCATCCTTAGATTGCTCTTCAAGAGGCTTCTCCTGAAGTTCTCAAGTCTTGGCTCCTGCTCTGCAGAATTCCACCAACAACTTACTACAATCTCCCAGGCAATTTATGATTCTGGCAAGACTTAGTGCAATCTATCACTCGGGTGACAGACAGAACATAAACTGTATCCTGGCTGACATCACTGCTGTAGTCTCTAGTGAAGTCAGAAGAAACTATTACAAAATGAAAAACAATGCTGTCAGAAGTGCATGCTTTCTGCCACTCCTAGGTTTCCATGTTTCTTCCTCAACGCAGGTTATTTTGTTTAAAACAGACTTGCTTTATCCACAAGGACTTGTACCATCACTATTAACTGAAACACTCAAATAAAAGACTAAATAAAATAGTAGAAAACAAGACTGAAAGCAGGAAAAGGAAGCTTGTCAGAATTCTCAAAGCAGCTGCTGTGCTGAAACTACATAAAGCTTAAGTATATTTTTAATAACTAGTAAGGCCTTAAAAAAAAGTAAGTACATCAACAAGAGTTGAAGCTACTAGAAAATGAGCAAATGATTTGATGCTACCAAGAAAAAGACAAACTGGAGAGGACTACAATTTGCTAAAGGCATCGTAAAATATATTCTGACCCTCCGATAATGAAGTAAGGCTTTTACTTGGATCTAATTCACTATAACTTGCTACACAACAATTAAGTCTTGTTACATAGCCCTAACAAAACCTTACAGAAAGGTAATTAAAACTGGTGGACTCTTTGCATTCCCTAATTCTATAAGCAAGGCTACAGCAGGCTGCAGAAGAAACATATCCAACTCCCAAGGGAAACATGCTTGCTAAAATATTTTTAAAAATGGAGAAAGCCTTGGGTAAATGCCATTCATACATCAACATCAGAGATAGGTCATCAGAAATTCCAGCCTTTGTTTGAGGATAATGCCTCCTACCCAAGGAGATGTCTCACAAAGCTCGTCATGAACTACAGGCACATCACATCCAAGCTAGCACACAAGCAAGGAGGCTCTTCCCACCAAGACACCAACGACGAGGACGACTGGCTTATCAGGTGAACCATCAAGGTCACAGACATCCTCCCATGTTCTCCTTCCTCAAACAAACCAAAATGGAAGATAAATATTTGCATATCACTGCTAAATCCAAAGACTCAATGCCCATTATTAAACACGAGTGCGCAGTAGCTCATTACCACCGGTGAGAATCACCATTTTCCAATAAACCAGTGGTTTGCTCAGGGATTAAAATTTCCAGAGGTAAAAATGTGCAAAGTCGCCAGCTGCTACAGCACGTAGCGTCAGTCCCTTCTCCTCGTTCCAGTGCTGGAGAAGACTTGCATGACAGCAGACTACATGAAGATTGACACTTTTACCTCCCACCAATGACTGCAGCAGCCTAGAAACTTTTCCCGAGTACCCTGCTATTCTGACAGACATTTGTATTATTACCATATCCTTTGTAAACTGAGCAATTAATGCAACGCTGACTTGGCAACTCAATCAAACACAAAAGAAACCTGTCCTATTTAGCTGCCTAACACATCCAAGCATGGGCAAAATTTGCACCGTTCTACCAAAGCCTCTCTTCCCACCAGAAAAGGAACAATAAGACATTTTTCTACAAAAATGAAATAGCTTAATTAGCGTGCATAAGTACTTCCATCTATCCTTTAGCCTTCTGCCTTCCATTCCAGCCTGCTCTCATCTTCCCTCTCTTCCTCTTCCCTAATACCTTTATCCAGTTTTCCTCTTCCCTCTTTTCTTTTCGTTGTCCCTTGTTTCCCCTCCACAAAGAGAAAGGTTCGAAATATCAAAGCAGCATCCTCTCCTCCATGGACACTGGTCCTTCTATTCCTATAATGGCTTTTAGAGTTTTTCTTCTTGCTCACTCACTGTTTCTGCAACCAAGATGGCGAGGTGTTCCCTTCAGCAGGGGCTTTTAAAGGCGAGATGCTTTGTTGAAACATTGCCTGCCCAGGGGCACGTAAAAGGAACTCTGAGTGCCCACCACACACATACACAAAAGGTTTATAATTTTTTTTAACATTACTAATACCAAAAGAATGCAGCCAGAATCACAGAATAAATGAGGACCAACATTAAAATATTTGTGTACTTGTTTACTTCTCTTGCTAATGGTCCTAATTACAGAGGCTACTGTGGTTTAGTAATTTACCTCTCAGGGTACAAAAATTATTTCTAAAAATTCAGTAATGCCTATGAAACTTTATTTAGAAAAAGAATAGGCTCAGATCAAAAGAAACATACCCGACCTGCATCCATGGCCAAGAAAGTAGACCGCGGCAAAGACAATGCATGAGGGCATACGGAATTTCTTCACCGTGATGCTACACGTTGAAAAGTTGAAAGAGCAGAGCAAAGATCCTCAAATAGCATTTCAAACCAGAGAGAATACGCTGCAAATAGTATTAGCCACCAAGGCTATTCATTTAACAGGTTTCTGCTGCAGCCGCGGTGTGCCAAGGAGCTTAGTAAAGCATTCAAAGGCCTGCTGGATCACATTACAGACAGCACTTTCATACTTATGTGCAATAAAGATTGAGTTTAACCTAAATATACATCCACTTAAAGTGACAGCTATCCTTTTAAAAGTAAAAATACTGCTGAACTTTTAGAAAAGTTTTTTTAAACGGTTTAACCTTGCTTGCAAAAGTTTCCGAGCAGCCTGGTATCAGTACATCGCGCTCCTGCGCTAAAGATTACGTTCAAGACCAAATCTAGCTATGCGTCTACGGGGAACTGGAACACCAAGCCTGTAGATGTACTGCAATGGTCTTTTTATCTAAATCAGTTTAAATAAATAGAATTTGCATCTGGCTGGAGACAGGGTATAGATAACAAGCATTCCTGACACACCAGTTGCAAAACCTGCATGCTGTGGTTTGAGAGTTGTTCATTTCTATAGTCCAAGGCGCCTGAATTCTGGTCTCCTCTACAGCCACAAAATCACCTAAGGGCAACGGCCCTTGCTGGCATGGCTAATAAATTTACTCATATTGGAGATACTGGTTTTCAGCCAACATTTTAACAAACTTAAACTTCCAAAGTAGCTTAAACTAAGAGAGCAACTCTCGAGCTGTGATGAAGGTACAGAAGAAAAGCAGTGACAAGAAAAGAATCTACATCAGCTGCAATTTACCCCCAAAAATGCACTGAGATGATTCTTTGATACCATTTTTCATTCTACCCCCATAATATATCTAGCATGTGCAAAAATACAGGGTCAGGAGCATCCTCTGCTCTTGCTATAGCAGAGCAACCAAAAGCATGATGGATTCAGAGCCTTCTGCAGAGGATCCTTAGACTAAAAAACATTAATAATCTTATAAGCAAAGAAAGTCAAAAGGCAAAATAAAAATGAACGGAGAACAAGGAAGGAGAAAAGCAAGCTAAGACTTACGATATTGCAAATGACCACAGTTAGTCCGCGGTCACGCAAGACGGCTCTCGCAGGGACGAGCACCACTAACTGCCTAGACCTGCCCAGCAGCGACCAAGATGCAACGCGGGTTTCCATGACCAACACAGGAGCTCTGCTACAGGTCTGGCCCGTTTAGCCCAACATCCAGAACTCACAGCCTGGCGAGTGGACACTGGCACTGAAGATTACCATGGCTTTTCCCCAGGTTTAAGTGAACAGGGTCATCACAGACGTAACAGCCATCGTTATGTTGCACGAAAGCAGTTCCCACTTGCTTCTTCCTCGCCGGCACAAGCCGAAGCCTCCTCCTGACAAGGGCTTCTCTCCAGCGATGCATACAGCGCTTGTCCTTAAAGCAATTACACAGGCTATGAGCTATTCACCATGTCAACAACAATCTCTCTCCTACGGACCGAAACGGCTTAGAAAAACACGCCGCTGAAGTCCGCTTCCCTGCTGAAGAGCATCTTTTCACCTGAGCACACGAGAACAGGAACAAACAATGGCTCCTCTCCCCAGGCAGGGGATGGATGGAGAACGTGAAGCTGCTCTGTCCAACTCCAGGTAGTAAACGCTACCCAACCGGCATCGTTTGGGAAGGACAATAAACACGTTACAAACATCATTCATTTTTCCACAGCTAGTGCAAGGTTATTGCTGCAAGCTTTTTGAAATTATTTCAGTTTTACTGGTTTCTGGAAATAACCGGGTAAGCTACTGAGGCTCTTACAGCTCCCGGCTCCTCACAAATTCATGTTATGAGCTGTGGTTTCCTGTTTGTTATATTTTCCAGTATACTTAAGACATTGATTGAAATAAGTTACTTTGCCCCTGCCCCCCGACAGGTTGAGATTAAACTGTGTAAACATCTGTTTGAGGTAACAAGTTTGTCTTGCTTTCAGAAAGGGAAAAATGTCTAAATTCAGGGTTTTATCGCATCCCTTTGTAAATATATACCTCCTATATATTTTTTTTAATAAACCACTCCTCAATGAACATTTAAGTGTTCAAAAATAAGCTGAGAGAAAGCTTGAAACTCATTTTAATTTCGCTTTGATAAAAGAGTCAAGCCATTTCTTCATGCACTGAAAAGCAGTCATTTAGACTGTCATCTTAGCGAGTGAATTAATTTTCTTAAAAGCAAGTGAGAAAACGAGAATGATTTAAGTTAACGCCGAGCACCTAGTAAACGCTTGCAGCATTTACCCAGGTTATGCATTATACCACCCTTCCTTTAGGGAAAAAGGTCAATCGCGTAGTAAAAGCAAAATACTGTTGAGTCAGGACACCTGCAATCCAGCCCCAGTTCTGAAACCAGGCAGCTGCAAGTCCTTGGCCGTGCTGCTGAAAGCTTGTGACTCCGTTTAGTCATCTGCAAAATGAAATGTTCAGTGACACTGCAAGAGCACGTCTGCGCACGCGTGTGAAGCGCGATCTTTGGAACAAAGAGGCTGTATAGGCGTCGTGGCTCAGCCTGGGGTGTTTAACAAAGTCGGGCCAGGTATTGTACGTGGCTTACAGCAGTAAAAGGGTATTCCTGCGAGCAGAGTTTACTTTACTCAGGGTGGAGGATGTGTCAGTGTAAACCGTATTAACACGCAGAATGCTTCACCAAGAAGAGGATACAGCTAGAGCAACAAAGGTGGCCTTTGAATAAACTACTTTGTTCTCCTTTTGGAAAGATTACCAAAAAAAAAAAAAAAACCAACCCAGCACGGGCAAATGCTCTCTGCTGAGCTGCTCTTTATGGGATGGCGATGTTCTGCTGCACTACAACGCACGTTGGATCTAATTACCCTAATAGAGTCACAGTAGGGATGCACTAACTATATTGTCTCCAGTAGGTCACCGGCAGGAGCTCTCTCACCCTCTGCCGCACCAAATCTCTCCCAAAGCCGTGGAGCAGCACGCTCCTACTAGCCGGCCAAGGAGTATCCCGAGCAAGCCAGAGGAAGAAGCTGCCGTCGATCGGGTTGGAGTAGTAACAAGGAAAAGAGCGTTTCAACCTAGCAGGCAGGAAATCACTTGCTGTGTGCTGCCGAGCTCAGCTGAGATGTCATCTGTGATCCTCGGATGATGAGATAAGCTGGCTGACATAAAATGGAAGCAAGGGAGCTGGAAGGAACCTCTTCTCGGTGTTGTAAACCCCGTAGCACAATCCCCTTTCCTCTGACAAAGCCAGTGTGCGAGGTGCTTTATTCTCCTGGGACTGCACGTGCATTTGGCAGATTGAGAAATCTGTTGCACAAGACTGTGTAAGATTTCAGTGCACTAGTATTATTTTTAAACATAGCTGCTTCTGGAGCCCCATTATACATAATTTTACAAAACTTTTATGAAGGAAGGGTGTGAAAAGTTATATTCGAGAAAAATCTTTAGGTTTTTCTGCCCTTTTTTCCACAAGTCATCCTTCTCATTCTCTAGTGAAGTCTGCAGAACATAGACTTTAACCAACTGTAAGCAAAAAGTATTCTATGTAACTACACGCAAAATTTTATACTTTCAGGTGATGTTGGTAATTAATTTCTCTCTAAAAGTTACCGTACACGTCAGCCACCCCGGCCTGCCGTTGACAGATGAGACATGTTAGAAGTTCGCCTTCTAATAAGCAGAGGCACAAGTCTGGCAGGCTGATACACGTGATGCCTTTAGAAACCCCAGGTATAAAACGCACCGATTTCACGGAGCACGCCACGGGGCGTTGCGGCTCAGCCCGCCACTTGAGTTTCCAGTTGTGAAAGTGCATTGTATCCATAATCCTAATGCACAGTTTTGGCTTCAGTGACTCTCACCAATAAGGTTTTTTTTCTGTTGATAAGGCTATCGCAGCTATAGGTTTTTGTCTTTGAAATGTCTTTGAAATACAAGGAGTCAGAAGTTTCTGTATTAACAAAATTAGTAAAAACTATTCTCCCGGAAACGCATGAACTGGATCACAGGGAAACGGACAAAACCTCAAAGTAACTCATGCCATCTGAAAACACAATCTATAATATAAAGTTATAAAAAAAATTGTTCTAGGCTTCCCACGAAATACAGTTCTGTTCATTTTTTGGTATTTTGCTACTCAAACATTTAAAGCAGCTTCTTCATCATTTCACAAGGAAGTTGAGAGCAATAGTGTTGCCAGGTTGTGCCAAAGAAAGGGATTCTAAGAGACTTTCTCCCAAACATCCAGTTAAATGAGAAACAAGAAACCTCATTTCTTACAGAAACCTGTACATTAGGCACAACAACAGCTGAAATCTTTATTGAGGAAACCCCTAAAAATTCAAGTTATGGTTTTAGCATCAAAATGGAAATAGGTGGGAGCCAGCACTGGCATCTTCCTTTCATTCCACTGGGAAGCTTTTCTATTACTCTGTGCTTTCAGACTGCGCGCAATTCACCATTTTGCTTGAAGCAAATAGGCAGTGCGAGGCAAGGCACGGAACGCTGAAGAGCTCCGTGCCAGAAAGGACCAGCTCGGCTCACCAGCATGATTCATCACCCGGCAGCACGACCGAGCTCTCTCCAGCCCTGCGCCGGGAGTTCAAAGCAATTCTCCCCCCCCCCCAAAACATCAGGGTCGTTTTCTCAGCAGAATATCAAATGCAAGAAAATCAATTATTTATGTCATTCTTTTAGTGGCAATTTGAAAAAAAAAAAGAAAAAGAAGAAAGGAATTCACTGTATTTACACAGCACACGCATATCCACTACATTTGGAGCAGAAATGTCATTTAAACCATTCTAAGCAGAAATTACAGTCAATTCCAGAGATCCTGATAGGGTATAATACCCTGAACAAATGTTGCCAAAACATAAAAAAAAAAAACAGATGGACACCACGTGCATCTGTTGGAAGCAAATACAACCTTGCCCAGGATAAAAATCTTCATAAACAACAAAATAAAGCCCTGCATATTTTTAGCTTGACTAAGAGGATTACACAAGGGTTTTATGAAGACATTTATACCAGTATTGACAAACTACGCGGTAGCAATATGCCCACTCATGTAACTGCAGTACACATGGCAGCCATTCCTTTGGGAATTGCTTTCCAATACCAAGAGAAAAAACGATGCTTCACTCGCGACACAGGACTTACCCAGCAGGAAGGACAAAGGTGCTGTAGCAACGTTAGGACAGCGCTATTGCATCCAGCCATGCTCATTTCCTCAATGCCACAGTCCCAAGGACACTTGGAGTAAGTCCCCAAGATAAGGGGACTGTTAAGGTCTAGTGCCACAATTATTGTATTATAAAGCCCTGGGGTGGGGCTTCACTTGCAAGCTTCCACATTAAGACGCAGTTATTCAATTAAAGCAAAAAAAAAGAAAACCCATGCTACAAGTCTGACACGGGTCTCACTGTACCCTAGTATCAGCTTTGTCACCATTAGTGAATTTAAGTTGAGCTGCAGTTGAAAGCTACATGAAGAGATAGGTTATTAAGCCTAATGGGAAACAACATTCTACAAATTTCATAAATTTAAGAACAAATTTGCAGTCTGAAGCAAGACAGAGCAATACAACACCGCCTTGTTCCCTCGACTTCAGCTACAGCTTGCAATCTGGTACAGTTACATCAGCCATAATCAATATTTTTAAGTCATCAAGTGTCCGTCACGAGCAAGGTGGAACTGTTAACCACGGTTAACCACCACCCCACACGCACAACCACGGGCGAGTTCGTCAGTCCACGCTCCTTGAAGAATTGCTCAGCCGATCAACTTTACTCCAGCTGCACTTAAGGAAAACTCCTTCCTCTCCACCTCGGTTGTCAAAGTGCACCCAGCAGCCTCCTCTCTCAGTACGCTTGTTGATAAAGTGATATTCAAATGCAAAACCAGATTTTTAAAAGATGCTAATTACTGGCAGCATCTTAATGGCTTCATTAGAAGCTCAAGCTCTCCATCAACACCAGGGATCGTGCCAGTACGTCAAGGAAAACAAACATTGGTTTCCTTTATTAAAAAAGGTATTTCTTCTTTAGGTATTGCCACAGCAATAAAAGTAGAGAGCATAACTCAAGGATTACAGTATTTCTTTTTTCAAAGCATCATTATTAAATATACACACCTCAATAAGCAGCAGAGATTTTTCAATATGTAAGTATCATTTTCTGCGGGAACCATCACAAAAAAAAGCAAGGACATTTTGCTAGTCTGTCACGACTCCCTCCACAGGTTTAACTGTGGATTAAAAGGTCCAGTATCTGTGCTGACTAGAAACGATCACTTTGTGGTTAAAACACGGGGTTACACATCAGAAAAATATTGGATCTGTTTTCAGCTCTGCCATGAACATCCACCAAGATCTTGAGTGAGTCCAGTTAAGCCAAATCAGGAAAAAAAACACTCTTCCTTGAGAATCTGAGAGTAATTCTGCGATGAAAGTGAACTGTACTACTTATACCATGGAAATACATCATAATTAATCCCAAATAAACCAATGTATGAAATGGTTAATTCCCAGTGTTTGCTTGTGTAGACAACCTGACTTTTCTCAATTTTTAGGAAACAATCGTATTTACATGGGTGAAGTATTTCCATTCTAATTCCTTCTCATCACTCTTCTGTAATTCAGCTTTTTCAGAAAAACATTTTCAGATTTGATGGCTGAAACTTCTGCCTCTGAAGTTGGTTTGGACCTTTTTCCTTTTTGGTTGAAGGAGAGTTCGGGGGGGGACACGGACCGGGGACGGACACCCACCAAATACCTAACAGCCCTGGAGAGCCTGTCAAGCTAACAACCAAAAAATGCCTACAGCTGAATTTCCAGAGTTGGCCTTGAACTCCTGGAGCCTTGAATCTATTGAACAGAAACGGTAGTGCTTTCATATCTCACAAGAAATACTAAAGACAAATTCAAATGAATTCAGTGATTGTGAAGCTCAACTACCATAGCTGCAAGGACTATAGAAAAAACAATGGAGCAATTCATAGAATTTCAAATTCAGAGCAACAACTCGAGTATCAGACCATACAAATGAATGATGAGGGTAGGAAAAAAAAAAAAACAACCCAACTGAGCCACTGACCAATGCTCAAGCAAAATCCATCCTCTGATCTAAGATAAGTGTCCTGATGCAACAAAAACAATATATAATTGTGCAACAGTATTTACAGGCATGAAAGCAGTGCCAGAGTGAGGCAAAAAATTCTGGCTCTTCTGCGATGAAAAGGCAGTAACGTTATTTAGGCAACAGTTTTTATGTACATTCTTAAATATTTAGACCTCTATGCCATGAACATAAATTACTCATCTGGGACAGGCTGCAAGTAAATGTTGTTTAATAGATATCACCAGCTTCAATAAATTAGGCTTACATGGAAAATAGTTAATAATGCTTGAGTTGGCTATTAAATACTTCCCACTACTTATGCAGCACATATTAAAGAAGTGCCTAGGTAGTAACTGAACAAATTCCCTTTAAAACACAAATACAAATACCATATTTTAAAATTACGTGGATACAGTGACGGCTGTATTTGCCCAGCTCATGGTTGACTTCACTAAGGGTTTATCGTGGAACACGGACAGCTCGCCCAAAGCAATTTTCATAACAAAAGTCTAAATATTGAAATATTATTTCCTCAAAACTTTCAGTAAACTGTTGTAGCTGCATAAGACCCACAGCCCAAAACAGTAAAGTGCAGCTGGAACTGAAAAAGAAGAGAGGGTAAAAAAAAATATTACATGTTTGAGAAAACAGGAGGGTTTTCAGCCATTTTTTCTAATTTTTTTTACTGTAAATATACACTAAATCGTTACTCAAGTATTTATCTCGACACTTCATGCCTATGAAAACAGCTGATATACTTCTAGACTGAAAATCCTTAATCACAAGCATGCCAGCGACAAAGAGACTACAGTCCATATCAGTTCTTACGTGACATCTTGTAAGTATGCCACGACTTGCAACGAGGATTATTTGAATTTAAAGACAGTTGAAGACAGAACTTAAACACAGCTTGGGTGTATCAACCCAACAGGAATCAAGGTAAGCAAAACGCAGACCACATATATTATTAAATATTATGCTTACATGACTAAAAAAAAGTGTACTAAATACCACATTACACGACATTTCAGAGGTAAGACAAGAAATGACAAATATACTTGAATCATGGCAGTCCCTCCCTAAGTAGCTTATTTGTTTGTTTAGTTTCAGGCACAAGGGGAGCTTGGGCTAATTCAGGTTGCCTGTTACTACCTCATTATAAATACTAATTACTGCTATTACTTACTAAACATTTATTTGGGTTAACCTATAATACAAGCCAAGATGCCTTTTCAAGCCCATCTCAGAAGCCCAGCAGGAGCAGTTGTGATTCCAAAGCGAGTGCGAAGACAGCATTTTATACAGACTTTCTTCTCCTCTCTAACAAGCACTAGATTTTTAGTGAGAATTCCAGTCATTCCGTACACCAAAAGTCCTTCAGAAGGACGCATTCGTTGTGAGAAGTAATTCATCCGAGTCTTCACCCACAGCAGCATGGGGATAACTCTCGGGAAGTGCAGGCAGGGCAAAGCCTCTCGGGGAGGGGAGAAGGGGGAGGCAAGGTCAACTCTTCTCCCTTTAAAAAGTGAGGACTTTGGTTTCAGTTACGTTAATAATGTTGTGCAGTTATGTTCAAAGTGCTTTCAATCAGCTAATTAGTCCTTGATAGAGGGAAGTGACACACTTGTTAATTTTGGATAGGAGTAAAATCAAGGAGGACAAGCAAATTACTTAAGCCAAAAAAAATCAGGTTTCAAGCCATCTCAAACCAATGAAACATAAAATGTTCTTTAGCAAACAGCAGCACATCCTCAGCCTGAAGACAAGCAATCACCAGTTCGTTCAGGCCCTTCTGGGCTGACTTAACAGATAATGTTTTGATAATTCTCTTACCATTTCATAGCATAGATGACTGAAATAGGTACTATAAATGAGGCCCGAGAGCTCTACCCACCAGTGAGAAAAAAAAAAAAAAACAAACCCGACAAAACCCAGATAAATTACTCTACAGACAGCCGTATCCAGTGATTTCAATCCAACCAGCTTCTGCGTTTCTGAGTTCCGTGCTTCTTTAGCAAATCTGCGCCTGTGCATCAGCCAGCCACATCTCTGAGTACATGCGTACTACTTTTCTCCCACATGAGAATTCTCATAGGTCATTTCAGAGGAAAAAAGATAAGGGCTTTTATTTCTTTTTTTAATGAGGATGAAGTTCAAAATGGCCAGGTACACAAGACCTGTGATGTATTCAAGGAGCTTACAGAGATAAGACTATTCATAACATTTTCAGGGACCTTGAACAGAGTATGTGGTAGCCTCATACAGCAAAGTAGGAAATGAGCCTGGAATAAACAAAGCTTGTTTCAATACTCAAGGAAAAAAAAAACCAAAACATCTCTGGAAACACAACCGACTGCGAAAGAGGAGAAAGACCATCTTCAATTCTGACAATCTGCTGTGAACAGAGGGATGGAAAGAGCTCAAGGCTCAGACAAGGAGTCTTGATGATACAAATTTACAGCCACTGATGCCTGACCTTTCTATGCAAGTGATCTAATCCCCTTGCAAAGCGTCGCAGTGTCTTCCCCCAGGTGCAATACCGTGTTATTTCATCTCTACCACATGTTGCTCTCAAAACCACATTATAAGAATTTCAAGAACCAGCTGAATGCAACCGCTGGATTACGAGAGGAACCTCCGCCACCACCTGAAGAAAAATTCAAATCCTTTGCATACATTTGAGTTAGAGTCAAAATGATCGATACTTCCACTCCACCCTGCCAGTGAATGACCATCCTGCCACGGGCGGATCAATCTACAAGGATCCTATCAGCCTTTTTGTAAAGAACATCTCCTTTTCACGGCTCAACAGGAAAGAAGCAGCTCCCCTCCTGCTTTCCACGTTTGTATTCTCTACCATGACCCTTCCTCACTTGTACTCTTTCATTATCTTCTACCGACGGAGAAACAGAACAGCCTTTTAGAAATTTCCAGCACTTAGAAGATGTAACTTCCACTCATCACAACAGAGAACACTTAATCCTACAGCCTGTTCATGTGTTTGAAGTTCCAGATAGCCCTTTTTCACTGCTAGGAACACAAGGACTACTTTCCTTGTGCAGAAACCTTTGTGGACATTGAGAAATGCCTTATACCGACATAAGTCATCTTCTGAAGGTGGAAACTACTTGCTGATTAAATCCAGTTTCCTGCGTATCACAATTTCCTAAATTATTTCACCAGCAAGGGCTGATGAGAACTATAGCTCTGCACTGAGCTACATGCATCATTCTGTGGGTTAGGAGAGAACTCATTTAGTGCTCTAAATCTCATTATAACTTGCTGATCAGGATGTAAAATACGCACTTATCTCTGAACTGAAGGTTTTTAAACAGCTTGAAACAAACTCAGCTCTTCTGTCTTCAAGTAGCAGTTGTTTCTTATTCCTCGCACTTCGGGAGGCCTATCTGAAGAACTCTCTTAGTAAACAAATTAAAATTATATTGCTCTATTGGATTTAAACAATTTAAACCAAAAGCTAAACGCTGTAGACCAACTGTTCAAAGAGTAAATGCAGATACAAGGGTCAAATACCGGATCTCCAAACTTCCCCGCGGCAAGCTGGACGAGCCTGTGCCAATCTGTGAAATGGGAATACTTTCCTGCTCCCCAGAGATGATGCTTACACTTATAAAAAGTCCCCAGTAGTCTCTGGACAGTGAGGGGCTTTGTTTCAACAAGCAGGAGTTCTCAAAGGTGCACAGATTTGCGGCAAGACATGACTCCGAGGGCAGATGGAGTGGTGCAATAGCCCTGACAAGCGCTACGCTGCCAAATGCCCAACCGCAGCAACCTCCGGTAGTTTTAGTATCAAAGTTTCCCCCGTCAGCAGACTAATGGGCAGCACAGAGGGAGGAAAACATTTCCAGGCTAGTATTCTTTGGGGGGTTTGTTGCTTTTTTTTTTTAATTTTTAATGGCTGCTCTGTGTATTTTCCCCTCGCACTTTAAATCTCTGCAATGAAACTTAAATTTTGTTTAGCTAGATTCATTTAAACTGTTTTTACAAACCCCAAGGAGTTTATTTCCAGGCCGCCAGTTGCACGTGAAACGTATGAATTACCAAATGTAGGTGTTTTCCAGCATCTAGAAGGAAACCCGAGAATAAAAGCATGCTTCTTGTTTTTAAAATACCTCCTTAAAAAGCCTTCAGAAGTTATTTAATACTGTTTTCAAGAAGTCCGTGGTATCTCTGTAATCATACATTCTGCGGCAAGAGTAGGAATTCAGGAATCCAGCTCTCCTTGCACGTAGCACTGTGCACGCACACCTATAAGCAAGTCAACAACCGCAGCGACAAGCAGGGCTGTTCTAAGTTTGGGAACTAAGGCTGCCGTTTTTTTGGAGGCCATCAGCGGCAACGTGTTTCTGCTTTTTTAGTGACGCGAGCAAACGCTCGGCCTCCCAATCCAGAACCTCCCTTCCTGCCCTTCTACTGGATGACGTTTCTCCCCCGGCAGGACTTGGTCATCAACCTTTCTGCACCCCAAAACTAAAACCCCCGGTGCTGTCCCTGCCCCACCTAAAAAGCACACCACATCCTCCACAAACCAGGACATAAACCCGATGTTTATTCTCTTGCTGCACCCCCCAGCCCTGCTGACCTGACCCGACCAACCTATGACGCTGCACCACCTCCCTAACGCCGAATGCCAAAACCTTTGCTCCCCACCTTCCACGCTCACCCCAGCTTCCCAAAGCAGGGCTCGACGCACGTCCTCATCCACCATCTCCATCCCCACTCCCCTACAATATCAATCAGAAGTGCAAGCACAGCTGCAAACCCCAATTTCATGGCTCTCTGCAGGTGCTGACAACTCCCGAATGCCACCACGAGGACCCACCTGCACCAAGGGTCCTGCAACGGCTTACTCGCATTCAGCATCAGGAATTACTGCCTTCGCGTCACCAAATACCCTGTTTTGAAGTAGTCTGCATACCACGAGCGTATGCATGCCACAGTTTGGGAACCTCTGCTCTAAAGAACGAAAGCCATCAGATGCCTGTCACCAGAGCTTACTTGTCGATGACGCAGAGACTGCTGGAGCCAAGCCTCTTGAGGCTTGCTGGCAAATTCAAGGAAAGTTGCACCCAATTTAATAAATCCACATATACAACCAGCGCGGTCGAGTGCACCAGGTACTTGAGAATAACCTGTCAATTCCCTTTCACCTTTCACTAACACCCTGCTACTTGGGCAAATTATCCAACTGCTGTGATTCCATTTTAGTCACCTGAAAAAATGAGCGCAAAAATTGGAATAACATTCCTTTGTCTTGCGGGGGCATTACAAAAAGTAGCCAATCTATGTGCGATGCTCCGTTCGTATCAAAAATGAATGTCATAAAGCAGCTTATCATCTAAAAACATTAGAAGAAAATTAAGTACGTTGCAAAATCAAGCACTAAAAATTAGAGAGTAACAGATTTATGATCATCTGCGCAACCTTAATCCGTTCCACTTTGTTAGTCCAACCCATACAGTGAATAAGTCAGAGAATTTATGGAAAAATATCATGTGGCTACAAAATTTTAATTACAGTTGCATCTGTTTTTCCTAACTTTTGAATGTTCAGCTTTACAAACAAAATAGCTTTTTGATTTAATGGAACTTCCCAGGTTTTGGTTCTAGACTGCAATAGCAAATTGTACTTTTTTTGATATGCTGTATTGAAACATATTTCATCCACAACAGTATCAGAAAACTCTATATTAAATTATCACATTATGTCACATGGAAACAGATTTGATTAATAGAATTTAGGTAGTTTCTTTTTCCATTTTTACTGTATTTGAAAAATAAACTAGATTAAAGTACGTGTACCAGATAGTTATTTTCCATACAGCGAGCTTTGTATATACAATATTGTTTCCAACAACAACAAAAGCGTCAAATCAGGCCAAATGCTATTTTTAATGGCATTTCTAAATTCATTAAAACTTTTTTCATTTATTTTGGGCCTTCAAAGGGATTATCACCATCGCACCTTCAAAAACACAGAACTTCATGCCAACTCCGTCAAGTCTGGGTAAACTGTTTTAAAGGTTAAGGACACAACTATTAATCCAGCTGTCAGAGGTGCTGGGATCCCACAACTTCCACTATGCCTTCGGTGTGGAATATCCACTGAAGGCAATCTGGTTACACTAAAATACGAATCAGGGAACGCGATTTCAGACACCCGGGGAAAACGCACATAGAAGTTTTTTCACAAAGAACACTTAAAAACAACCTCTATAGAAAAATATTTGCTGGGACAATAGGATACAGCTGAAGGAGTACCAAGAAAGCTTGCAAACAGGATAAATACAAAGCATATTCTAAAACGCTGGATTTTCATAACCTTAATTTAAAGGGAAGCAAGAGTTACGTGCTGCCAAAGCTTTCAGTCCTTATTCCTACCCTGTGAGTCAGAGAGGCCCGCATTACACGCTGTTTTACCTGATCCTTTACCAGCGGCTCTCACTTGTTCCATAAACCAACATTCTTAAAATGACATTTGGAGACACAAACGGAGGTATTTTACACATCGGTTCCATTCCAAGAAATTCTAACTACTCATACAATAGCAAATTAGGCTTCACGCTAATTACATTTCAATATACATTGTGACTTCGTGCTCAACTTTACAGTAAGTTGAGATACAAGCACATCGTAAACACTCAAGTTTCATGTCCTCAACAATACTGTGCATGCAGCATTTCATTACTAAATTTGAACTTAAAAGCCTTATAATAATGCAGCATGATCTATTGGGTTCTGCTATAAACGTTTCTATTATAAATGTTTCCAGAGTGTCCAGTTATCATTCCTTCAATCCTAACGCAGCATCTTCCCCTCATTAAAAAAATACTTGTCTGGTATTCACCTTTCAGCTGAGCGCCATTCACAACTGGAGCATGGAAGAAAGTCTGGTGAACTCATCCTGCCAAGCTTCGCTGTTAAAACTCTGCTTGGAAATCTCTGCTCATAAAAAAGAAATGGGTATCATAACTGCCAGCTGTTTACAGAATTAGTGGGAAGACCCAGGACTCATCTTGTCAGCAATCACATTTAAGAAACGCATGAAAGACAAAGGGATTAAGCTTACGCACCCAGTCTACAACAGGTTTAGCTCTAGCTAGCTGTTTATTTTCACGCACAATTTTTCCAGTATGATTTAAAATAACCGGTCAGAAGCATGTGTCAAAATCCTTTTCAGGTTAATCAGGCTTTTGTTAAAAAAACAAAAAACTTCAAAGACGGAGGCTGACTAGCACTTCCACTAAAAAGTTCATCTCTCAACTTAAGTTCTCTGAAGTATGTTGATAAAACTGGATGCAAAGTCTCAGATTAAGAGCAAAATACAGGCTCTGGGAGAGAGAAGAAGAGAGGGAGGATAGGTAGTCAGTATGGTATTCATAAGAAATAAGAAGAGAAGTTAAGGAGTCCAAGCTGCGAGTTTTCTTGTACAATTTACATATGAATCTGATTTAATGGTCTGAAAAGTTCATGGCTTTTCTCTCCCATTTCTTCAGTCCAGGAGTTATACAATGTTAACAGAAAAGGAAAAATAAAAGAGAAAAAGATTTTTAGTTTTCATTGTTAAACTCTCAGTGCAGTTTTACTGAAAGATTATAATACCTACTTTTCTTTCTATTATTGAAACAGCAAATACTACTCTGAAACCTTCTGGACGGGGGATCACCATGCTGTGGGTTGGAATCTCTCTCCCCGCCCGATGCCCTTATTTCCAAAGCCAGCATATGCTGCATAGAGGAGAAACCGCTAACATTAGGTATATAACATTATCAACACCTAACCATTTTGATATTGTGCGATACCATTTAATATCATTTGATCCCAGGGTAGTGGTGTGATCTAAACTTATCCCCCCATTCACAATCAGGATCTGAATTCCACATATGTGGGAAAGCTACTGATTTGTTTGGGTTTAAAACAGTTCCTCATTCATAATTTCATCACACGAATACAAGAAACAAGCCTACTTCTTGCCTTGCCTGGCATATTGCCTTATTTTTTGAAGTCTTCACACTCTGAAAATCCAAAAAAAATGAGACCCTTGGGATTTCAGATGTCATGTTAAAAAAAAAGGGGGGGGGGGAATTAAGCCAAAGAAACACTGTTTTGAGCTTGTTTCATAGCATATTCCATGACAGATAATTAAAAATAAACACAAAGTAAACATAAACAGCTCAAAATAGACATTTTAATGATTTCTGTTTCAAAAGAGCTAGTTGCAGGATCAGCCTTGACTAGGACATTTCTGACACTTGGTCAAAACAGAACCTAACGCTTAAGGATCTTTTCCCTCTGCAGAAAAATGCAAACACATGTAAGAGCCCCTTCACTGATCAGCTTTAAGAAGCGGACGATTTGTGGATCCTTAGAGCAAAATACGGATACTGTAGAGGTCACTAACCAAGGCAAGTCAGCAAACTGTTGACTTATATATTCACTGCACTGTTTTCCTTTCCTAGATCACCTTCCTGTAACTCACCAACTTGCATCGGCTTCACTAAATCAAGGCAAATCTCCGCGTGGACACCCACTGGTCTAAACACGACTGCCAGGATAGCTTGCCTCAGCTTATAGAACATAATAAACCAGTAAGCAGGTTTAAACAGATTTAAGAACATCTACGTGCAGATTTACCTAAGTTGGTTAACAAATCTACCTAGTTCACGCCACGCAACCCTGTCCATCGGACCCGAGCACTTGGGTGAGGATTCTCACTGCAAGGTCTGTGCACAAAAACCCATCCTCGCTTTTTCCCCACTCACCCAAGGGCATCTAAGGGGAAACATCCCGCTGCTCCTTGTGCCGAGACACGTTGGAGTTGCTTCCCAGTCAATTGGGTCAACCGCACGAGAACCTACCTATCTTTTCAGGGGAAACAGTACGAACAGTATTGCAGGATTATCAGTGCAGAAGCTATTTAGCCTGCATTTTCCCTGCAGAGCGTACTGGCGCTAGCCCAAAGCCAAGCAAAGCCTAGTTTCTAACCTACATTCCCAGCCAGGTAAATTAGTTCAGGTTTAAAGAACCTCCAAACCAGTTCAGCAGTTTTTTCCTTCGTAAATGACAGGAGCCCAGGTAAAGTGCACGGTGCTGACACATCCTTTATACCTAGACCAGGCCTCCGAGTGCTTTAAAGTTTGTCCCAGAGCAAAGCCGCAGCATTTAAAATGGTCAACTTTACATGGAGATGCTGCCGTAGTGGTAAAAACCTGTTCTGCATCGCCCTGACTCACATGTGCAAGGCTCAGTATGCAAAGAGTTGAAGCCATTTACAAGCAAGCCATAATTTTTAATATTGCAGCTACAGGCAAACATCCTATTCCAGATCCTGCTGCGCCAGGGGAAGAGGTTAAAGCTCCTGGCCGTTCTCAGACTGATCAGCAGAGCTACTCCTGTGAATCCTCCCTCGCCCACCGTGGCTCCGACGGGCAGGATCAGCCCCGGCTGTGGGGAAGCAGGCAGAGGGCTCGGCCAGGCGCCTGCAGCACGACAGCGGGCAGTCACCTCCCAACAGACCACAAAGCGCTGGTTCGCTGCAATGTTGTTAAAAAAAACCCCAACAAACTCAGTGTTAGGCTGCTAATATGCTGTGACTCCCGACTCTCCTGCTGCCCGCCACCATCCAGCTGCTTCCCCGTCACAACTCCGCTCCTCCACCTCTTTAGGTTTAGGCTGGAAGATTTTGGAAGCAGAGTCCGCTTTCACTCTATTTTTGCGTCACTCCTACCCCACTGCAAACCTGGGCCGTGCCTGGGGTTCCTGGATGCTGCAGCAATACAAATAACACAGAACTGCCAATAAAACTTGCTTGTTTGTATCTGCCAACAATTAAAGCTCGTACGTAGAAGTGGTGGCCACATGCTACGGGGTATTACACACCGCGTTGGCCTTTCAGGAATACCGGGTTAAAATATTTACCTGTTAGTCCAAGCCCTTCCTGCTTAAAATCCTGTCTTTAAAGGCAGAATCTAACTCTAAAACTATTTTTTTTGTTCCTCCTCTTTGATCAAAGAGATAAGAACCACACTTCAAAGAAACACAGTCAACCAAGCAAAACAAGAACAACTCGTCATATAAATAGTTTCCTTATACAAAATATACTGTTTTTCAACTGGCAAACTATCTATGCAGGAGACGGGATATTTTTAGTAGTAGCACTCACACCTTCATTTCTGGCAATCCCTGCAAAGTCTCATGCAAATTACCCCCCTCAGATTAGCAAGCAACAAGGTGCTGATCTCCAGCAGATCTGTTCCTTGAAAACATGCTTATATAATTAAGTAAGCCTAATAATCCTAAAGGCTTCAAATATTTGTAACAGCCCACCCAACCACAATGCCAAGAGACCCAAGACAAGTCAACAGAGGGCACATGTTCCCAAATGCAGACTTTTACAATGTGAGAATGACAGTGATACTGCTCCAGTAAACCTACAGTGGAAGCGTATGACTAATTGCATGAATTAGTCATGCAGTTGTGAGCATGTGTCGTAGCATTATCAGAGGGCAAGGCTCGGGGAAAACACGCACGCTAAAAATCAAAGTCGGCCCGTGGCAAATAAGAAGTAAAGCCCTGCCGTCTGCAGAGCCAAGCTCCCCGCTCGCCTCTCAGGAAGCCTATTTGTTTTGGAAGCAAGGATTTGCGCTGCCATATTGTTTGGCAACATGTTTCAAACAACAGATACCCATCTTGAGCAAATAAGTTGAGATTTAACATTTCATCATGCCCATCGGCTTTGAGCCAGGTGCAGTATTGCCAAAGTTACTACTGTTTATTATCTACCATCAAGAGCTGTTTGTCCCCTTAAGTGGCAACTTGAACTTTAATCATTTTCACAAAACAGCGCTGCAAAGCTGCGGATACTACACCACTTACGGAGCTTCTCTACAAATTTGTGGCTTTGCAGTTATCTTTTCCTGGTTTACAATGTTTCTCTCCCTGCTGCTGTGCAAGAGGCCTCGGTATATAGCTATGGATGCACCACATACTATGTATACTTCCCTATGTAACACGTATTTTTTGCCTTCCCTTGTATAAGAAAGCTGATGGCCACAGCATAAAGAGTTCAGCAGACTGAATGTTTGCTGAAATATTCTACATGTTTGCTGAAATATTCTGCAGGCAGAAGATCACAGCCTCTAACCTACAATGGGACGGCGCATCTCTAGAAAAGTAAATGAAGCATCCTTTTTTTTGTTCATATAAATTTACCATCTTGCTACTAGAGCTCACCAGGTATGTTACTCCTCTTATATATATATATATATACAGACATCCAAGTTTTTACACACACACATGTATATCCTGCCAGCCCACACAAACCAGGTCTTTTTTTTTTCCAGTCTAAACCAGCAACACAAAGAATACAAGCCATGAGACAGGGTGAAGAACATACAAGCACCACCCACACGAGTCCAAATTTCCAGTTTTAATATACATTGCTGTGTCACTCTTTTTTTTTTTTGAGTATGCCGTATTTGGGTAGTGAAAATTTTGATATCTACTGTATGCTGATTAAGCTTGCAGCGGAAGCAAGCAGCAGCCCCAGACGGTGCTCTGCACCTTTCCACCTTTGCAAACACGCTCTTTCGGGTGCAAAAAAATCAGGAGACCGTCACCAAACACGCACGACCCAGTTCTCAGCCACCGAAAGGTCAAAACGCACCTAGGAAACTGGAGGGCTTGAGCGTGTCTAGCAACCTACATCGGAAGGAAACAGCCTTTCCCCAACAGATTTTTCTACTGCTAAATATCATATTCCAGCGGCTAGAGCCCCCCCGGCTGCACAAACTGGGGCTACCACTTGCACATGCACCGTCAGGTATTTGGGATTATTTGCGATCTGCTGCTGGTCCGTGTCTCTAAGAGAGAAATGAAGCAAATTTAGGGCAAGCACTCTGCTAGGAGCGGGGAGGCGGACACCAGCTTCACCACCAGCCTCCTCAAGAGCCCCCCCCAGGCCTGGAAGCCCCGGAACCCCCCGGAAGGGCCCGCTTCC